>NC_135478.1:200355363-200689738 GCF_052094955.1 Ictidomys tridecemlineatus | reverse complement strand
GCTCAATATTTTAGTCACAGCATTAGCCACTTCCATAGGATCCCATGTGATTGGGGATGTACTGTATTCTATTGAAAATAACCCAATAGACACAGAAAAAAATCATAAAAGTACTTCTTTTGAGAACGCCTTAAATTATTTGCTTGTTGCTTGGTCAGTCCAGAGACCCGATGGAGGCGCATCCCTCTGTTGAGTGCTCAATAATGGAACATGGTGTCTTTCAGAAACACCCTATTCATCCCTGACAGTATTCTAACTGCTCTGGGATTCAGGAATTTTTTCTCTCCTACTTCCCACCCTGAAAACACTGTAATAACCAGGGAAATGCTACGGTGATCATTCATATGATGATAATTCATACCAGTCATTTGCACTTGTTTTGTTAAAGCATTTCACAGACGGTAAAGATAAATCACTTTTACTACAAACCGAGTCAGGTAAAGCCCACTCCTATATGATTATTAAGTTAAATTCGGGTAGAAAAATATGTATTATATAAAATCTACATAAGAAAAGTTTTAAAAGTTTAGGCTTTAGAACAAATTCACTTTTTTGTCCTTTGCACTCCTGTTGCAGGCTATTCATCCTCCTATAATTTCAGCTGCAGTATTTTATAACATTCATCTATGTGCCCATTTCCTGACTTGCATATACCCTTCTAAAAGCAGGACCTGACTCTTTTTCTTCTTTGTATAAACAGCACCAAGCACAGAGCCCAGCACTCACAGATCACCTGACATAAGCAAATGAGTGAATATTTTATGCATAAATGCCCTTGTTCCCTAAAAAATTATATAGAGTAGTTTTGCTATACTATTACTGTAAGGTTAGCAAAAATATATAAATAAATAAATATCTGTGTCCTGCCTTTAATAGATCTGTTTAAAAATAACAAAATTGATTTTCCTCTCTACGGTACTGTGTAAGGTAATATATGGTACTGCAGACTGAATGTTTAAAGATTTAAAGACAAGGTAGTTAATGATACCTTTGCCCCAGACCGAAGCTCTAGGTATTTGGAATTTATATTCTGAGAATAAGGCCAATATCTAAAGAAACATATCTTAGTTTTCTTTCTTAGCCTCTATTTATATCACCAAATAAATAAAAAAGTTTCATATTCTATTGATAATAATTTTAGGAAGCCTATGCACTTGTTTAAGTTATACAACCTATTTCCAAGAAAATGACATTTTGGCTCTCTTTATTTTTCTATCAAGTGGAAATAATAATGATAGTTTTGTTTCTCCAAAAAAGGATAATTATGAGCATAAATAAAGTGACAGTATGTGGAACTATTTTGAGGAGTATAAAATGCTAAGCAACTGCAGTGAAGTGCAGGAGCACAGGCAGACACAGGAATATCAATGTGCAAGAGAGGGGCTTTGATTAATTTCTCTTTTGTTCATTCTTTGAGATTCTTTAAAGTGTGTGCATTACATGGAGGTTGGAATAGGATGGCCAGGTCCTGAAGTACAGTAACACCATAACTTCTACCTCCTTGGCTAACAATTCCATATTTTTATGACCTCCTTCCACCTTGGATCCAGTCCTTTTAGTTGGCCTCTATTTTTGTTTCCTTCCTATGAATGGAACCCAATAGTAGTACCTGAATCTTTCTCTAGGCTTTGCTATGTCTTTCCTGGGGAAGTAGAATACTTTATCTGAATGATTAACTTTGGCAGAATAACTGCACAGGCTTGACTCGGATCTCTTTGGCCCTATCCAGAGCAAGCCTGCTCTCCATAAGACAAGTTCTCTTTTTTGCACTGTGAGCTCCACCTGGGTAGAGCTCAGGTGGAGGGAGGCCAAGATGCAGGGAGGCCTTCCCTGGTCAGCACTGCCTGAAGCTGGGTGCCTGAGTTTGTCTAATTCTGTACTGGTAGGTGATCCTACTTCAGCATTGCACTCTAAGTCAGGTCCTTTAACCTGGCCCCTTGATAATAAAAATGATAATTTGTCCTCCATCATTATTCTTTATGGTCTGGGGATTTAGCTCAGTTGGTGGAATGCTTGTATCACATGTTAAAGGTCATGGGTTCAATCCCCAGCACTACAAAAAAATTATATAATTACTGTTTATTTCTTAACTTGTTCAGAGTCTGGGCAGCTCTTGCACATGTATCCTAGCTACATGAAAAAGTTCTCATGAACAATGAGAATTGTTCACATTTCCTTGTCTTCTCTTTATTACTGTACTCCTGATTCTCTGGCCCTCACTTTTGTTTTTATCTTGGCACTCAATGTACATTTAAAGTACCCCTTGCTATTATAACCCATTTATTTAGTATCCCAACTTGGTACATTTTAACATTGGGAAGAAAGCACCCACCTCGGGACCAGCCTGGCGGGAGCCCAGATGGTCAGCCCAATTCTAACCCAATCTTCTCATTGATAAGAGAAGGTTGGCATACATGTCACAAATGTAGGCCAGCAACAGCTGCTCTGCTTTCTCTCTTTTAACCTCTTCCAAGTTTCTGTAGTCTTTTCTGTTAGCCCAAAGAGGATTTCCCAATAATGTTTGGAGCAACTTGGATACTGGAGGGAAATTTTGCTTTTCTGCAATCTTGCAAAGAGACTGCTTAGTCTTCCCCCGTGCATGGAATTGAAATTTTCTGTGAGAAGTTTGGAACTAGGAAACATTTCTATTTAGATTCTTAATGCAATTCAGAATATTACTAGTTGATAACGCTTCGTTTTTATTTGTTGGTATTTATCTCAAATGTCTTGTTTCATGATCTTGACAGTGCTGTGATATGATATTACTTTGCAACCAGCATGGTGCTACTATTTTAAAGGTCAGTGTGATGCTCAGCATGTTGATACTCCATTTCCCACTTCAAACACTGTGTTTAAAGTTTCCACTGACTTCACCATATTGCCAAGGTTTGGAAGACCTCTTCACTGAGAATGCAGAGATTTCAAAAAGCATAAAAAAGTCTTAGAGTTTGGAAATGTGAACTGTAACAGAATCAAACCCAAGGTTCCTTAAATTCTCAGTTTTAAAAAAATGAACCAATATGAGACAGATTAAATGATCTGTCTAATAGAAACTACTAAATGTATATGTGAGGATTATAGGAAAGTTGGCATTTTGCCTGATTTAAGTTTTTTTCCCCCAACTTTATATCACAGTCTTTTTATTATCTGAGAACTACAAAAATGTTTCATCAAACACATTCCCACTCAAAAAACTCAGTTTACTTTTTCTGTACAATTATCATTGGAAAAATTTCTTCCTTGTTTGGTGCTTTGTACTCTCAGAAGAAAGGTAGCCATTTAATTCTTGCTTTGTGAAACTGATAGCTAAGAGTGATTCTTCTATTGGCTATAGTTTCATAAAGAGTAAAACTTCCCTGAACCTTTGAAGGGATATGCAGTGTTTGAAACTTTGATCTAAAATTATGGGCGGGTAGGGGCTGGAGTTGCAGCTCAGTGCTAGAGTGCTTGCCTAGCATGTGTGAAGCACTGGGTTTGATTCTCAACACCACATAAAAGTAAACAAATAAAATAAAGGTCCATTGACAAAAAATAAATATGGGCATGTAACCCACAAAAACACTGTGGTCTCAGTTTGGAAGCATAATTTGCTCTTATATAACTTTGAGAAAGTTTACTCTGCCTGCATCGCATTCCTGGCAAGAGTATAGCTTCATAATTTTATTATAGTGAGATGAAGAATTGAGACCCATAATTCAATTAAACACACTCAATATTTTCTAATATTTAAATTTTGACAGTATTTTGTGTGAATAATAGTATCCTATTATGTTGTTATTTTGCCCATTGCTAATTGTGGAGAGATTAAGTACATTTTCCCATGTTTGTGATTCAGGTACTTTTCTTTTTATGAAGAAGTGCCTTTGAAATTATTAGCCTATTTTTCTATTGCATTGACTGTCTTTTAAAAAACTTTTTTTCTTAATATGTGAGAAGTTTTTTAAAAAATGCATTTTCAAATAAGTGCATTGTAGGTTTTATTTTCTCATACTTTTCCTATTGTGTATTGAGAACCAGATAATAAGAATGATAATTTGTCCTCCACAATTACTGTTTATTTCTTTACTTAACTTTCATATAGTTAAATTTATCAAATACTCTTTAAGGCAGATGATTATTGCAGCCAATTGATAAAATGGACTGACCTCACTAACCTGTTAGCTGGGATGATGGGAAAATGATTTCTTATCAACCTACAGACTAGCCCAGGCTGCATCACCTGGAGGCTGGTTGGGTTATAAAGACAAGAAGATGTATGCAGCACCTCAGACACCAAGCATAGAACTGCTACAATGTTGGGTCTACTGCATTCTGTTGGCCAGAGAAAATTAATAGCCCAGACTTTTGGAGTGGAGCTCAGACTACCTCTATGGTGAAAGTGCTGCAAAGTCACTTGAAATAGTATGACTACTTCAAGGGCAAGGATTCTTGCAATATACTTGAGTTCTTTACTTTGTGTAGGTTCTCAGGCCAGCAGAAACCACCACCTCATGGTAAAAATCATTCTAAGTACCATTATCATCAGTGTCTAAATGCAAGAGCCACTTGCTCTCCCATGACCTGGGACTCTATCAGCATTTAGTTCCATGATTCCTTGATGTTAATGCAAATATTCTAGATGCTACTGGAAGACCCAGAATTTAATTCTTCCACCCACATAAGGGTTAGTGTACTCATCCAATAGGAGAACAGCTCAGTTACAGAATTGCATTTTAAAAGTCTTTTTCAGGAACCAGTCATAATTAAAATGGGACAGGAAATCAGTAGCAAAAGTATAACAAGGTCATAGGGGATTGTTGAAGACAGGTTTCTAAACCATTTGTTGTTTTTCTTTTAACAAAGATGTGGTAGCGTTTAAGGAAAATTGATAAGTAGCAAAACACCCAATAGCTAGTAAATACAGGAAGCTTTTCTCACTTTAGGCTTGAAAAAACAAGGAAGTGAATATTTCCTGGAATCTTCTCTGAGTCTTCCAGTTATAGGAGAAACATATCTGAAAGTTCTAATTTTGGTAGAGGAACACAGCCTTATCCAACACAAAGCATAGCAAGGAGGAATAGCCGGGGTAAGTACCCTCAACTATCTCTATCTTAAGCTTTCAGACAGTGCCTCACATTGTCTGAACAAATGAAAAGGTAGAGACAACAAGGGAACCCAGTTCATATGAGTTGGTTCTGAACTACATACTATGGTAGAGAAGGAAGAAAATATGTCTTGATGGACAGCCAGATAATGTCCAGCTATCTGCATAATAAGAATATGTTAAATGTATCCATGTTTCTATACTAAAAAAAGATGCCTTCAGATTGGACCATTCTATTTGCTTCTTGCTTCTGCAGAAATGTTCACTGGTTTATAATTATTTAACAATATTAATGCAAATTCTTACACTCATTTTTAATCATTAAAGAATTTTCTTCCAAAACAACCTTAACCACAAAACTCAGTTCTTAGATATTTCTATTAAGAAAGTCAATAAGTGAGGGTTGGGATTGTGGCTCAGTTGGCAGAGCACTCACCTATCATGTGTGAGGCACTGGGTTTGATCCTCAGCAACACATAAAAATAAATAAATAAAAATAAAGGTATTATGTCCATCTACAACCAAAAAATTAAAAAGTCAATAAATGATCTATTTCTCTTTATTTTATTTTGCTTTTTGTTCCTTTTTTTTAAAGCTTTATTTGAGTTTTTAAGTGGTTGATATCAAAAGAGACATACCTGCTAATACTTAATACTGTTTCTTTAGTGGAAGTCCAGGAAATAGAAGACAGTGTTCCTTTTAACTATTTAGAGAAACTAATATATGCAGGACCTTAGGTCCATCACACCCAGCAGCTTGAAGAAAATGTCTGAATTTTACTGGAATCAAAGGCAATGGTATTTGTAATTATAGAAATTCCCAAATTCAAGAAATTTTATCATACCAAATCATAATTATTCTCTGAAGACTGGAAAAGGGCACATTTTTTGTCTCACACAGGATTCATTTCATTCATTTATCTTAAAAAAGACCCTAAGGAAACAATTTTTTTAATAATGCACTACTACTACTAATAATAATCAGGGTTGCTGTCTTTAAGGACTTTACCCTATCTCACATACTGTAATAAAATATTTAACTATATTTGTTTCGTTGTCACAACAGTTGTGCAATTTAGTTTTCATATTGTATTAAAAATTTCAGATCTAAGTAACTTACATTTAACCTTTGAGTGTGAGTTTCTCTCATTACTGTATTCAACATGTATAGTATTGATAGTGATCAAGTAACCATATTTGCATAAGGAGGGAACTAATTGAAACTCAGCAACAGAGAGGAAGAAGACTTAGTTGTGTATTTGATTAAAGAGCTTAAAGGTTATAAAAATTTATGTTTAACATGATCTTAACCAACAAACTAGAAAGATGAAAGAAAAATATGTATGATTTTTTTCCCTACCTGACCAGTGAAATTAAAGGCAAAAGAAGCATCCTAGCAACAAGATTTTGTGGGATATAGGGGATGCCAAAGCATTGATAAAACATACATAAAAACAGAGGGCTCACATTTCTCTTTACAATGTTTTTAAGTTATACGGACAGTGCTCTAGGGCATTCGGAGCCATGGCAGAATTGTTGTAAGGTGCTAGAGATGGAAATGGGAAGTATGGCTTTACATCTATAGTCAAGGTGATTATATTGTTCACATCTAAAATCAATAGCCTAAAAAGGGAGGAACCTTATATTAATTCAATCAAGGACCACAAATGTGAACCACACAGGCCAAAGAGTGCAGATTACAGTCCCAAGGGCATATCTGAATGCAACACTGTTGCCTGATCGACCATGGGCTGCCATTGTGAGGAAAGTAAATAACAGGTTCCTGAGGAGCCCTAAAGGGAAAAAGAGCCCTTGCTGGTGGTCAGCATTTAGTCTGCAGCCTCAACAGGAAGGAGCTGCTCAATTCTCCGAGGGAAGTGATTCATTTTCCTGGGAAAAAAAAATAAGTAAATGCAATAAATATTGGTGCAAAATGTTTGACTCCCTGGCATGAAGGCTGGCAGTCATCAGATTTTCTTGTCAAAGTGAGTACTTTGTGAAACTGGCAGCAGTAGCTTTGGCTCTATTTCATTATGTGTGTCAAAGACTGCAGAAAAGGGATCTCTCATCGGCCCAGAGTTCTAGTGCTTGCTCAGTTCTGAGCTCACCCACAAATGATTTATTTCAGAATAGGTACCTCTCACACAATCTCACTCCAGCTTTCACCTGGGAATACTGGTGAGAAAGCATTCTGAACAGAGCCCATGGGAAAGGAAAAAGCAAACAAGGGTCCCCTGCTTTCATGGTACTCTGACTCCAGGAACTAAGAGCAATTGGTCTTTCATGATTTTTTTTTTTTGATTATATGATCTCTTCAGCCATTGCGCTTTGCTCCTATCAATCTGTCGTATCTTCTGTCAATTCAGGAACACTTGCTGTCTTTAAAACATAAGAGCCTTTTCCAGTTGAAAATAATTAGAATCCAGAAGCATGAGAGATCAGATTCTAAGAAGCCTGTGAGTTCTGATTTTTGTATTCCGTTTCCGTGGCAGACATCAGTCACCCAACAACGGCCAGTAGGCAACTTTTCACTCACTGTGTGAAGTTTTACATAATGATTCAATGTATTCCAATTTAGCCTCCTATCAGTTTAAAATATTATATTGGTGTATATTCATTATACAGAACACTGGGTTTTACTGTGGCATATTTATACATGCATATAACATAATTTGATTCCTATCAGTTATTTTTAAGTAACAGTAAATAATTAGGATCCAGAAACATGAGAGATCATATTCTAAGCAGACTGTGAGTTCAGATTTTTTAAGTGAACAGATAAAGTTCATTAGGCTAAATTAATGAACTTGTCCAAGGTCACAGATTAAAGTGCCCTTGAGGAGGATCAGAATACCTTGCCTTCAGTCCTTGCTTTTACATCCAACCCTCCTACCTTTCTATCAGTCAAGACAAATTGGTCTGCTGGGAGACATGTAGAAGTTTAGTCCATGGGAAGATTAACTAAAGTGATTTTGTGCTGGCAAAATCATTAATGGACTGGGCAGAGTCAACCTTTCCAGCAGCCACAGTACCCAGAGTCCAAGAAGATATCTGTAAGTTCTAATCTTGGAGACAACACAGATGAAGGGGAGTTAGATGCCACTTACCCATGTTGTCCATGTCATTGGCAGAACTCAGAGAGATACCAGCCACATCTTCATAGGGATCTCAAGGTAGCAGCTCTGGGGAAACAGAATAAAGTTTGAGTGTTCATATGGTAATCCCTATACCCACAATCTTGCTTTCTGCAGTTGTCATCATTCTAAGTCAATAGCAGTCTAAAAATATCTGATTTGTCTTAACTTTTTCAAGAGAGAGGGAGAAATTCACATAAATTTTATTACTGCTTATTGTTATAATTTTTTTGGTTGTTACTTATTGTTATTAACCTCTGTACCTAATTTATGACTCAAGCTTTATCATAGGTATGTAAATGAAAAAGCATATATAATGTTCAGTATTATTCATATTTAGGCATTGACAGTCCATGTTTTTTTGGGGGGGCATATAGTGTTTTAATGAGAATTATAAAAGACTAAAACCATATTGTTTTTTGCAAAATTCCTTTTTTCTTATTTTTATACCAGGGATTGAACCCAGGAGCATTTAGCCACTGAGTCACATGTCACATCCCAACCTTTTTTTTTTTTTGAGACAGGGTCTCATTAAGTTTCTTACAGTCTCACTAAGTTGCTGAGGCTAACTGAACCTGCAATCCTCCTGCCTCAGTCTCCTGAGGTGCTGGGATCAGGCATGCACCACCATGTCTGGCAATATCTTTTTAAAATAAATGATTTGCTCTTAATTATAAATTTTGTGCATGAAGAAGCCTTATTCTGCAAAAATCAATAAACAAAAGAACAAATTAAACGTGTGACTTGTCCAAGATATTTGAGGTAAAAAAAAAAAGCTCAATCAGTATTTACTTTAATCAGAATATATTCTCTAACTTCTCAGAGTAAGCCTGAAAGTATGATTCAACTGGAAAATAAAGAATGAGAGTGAGAGAGGAGAGAGAGATCTCATTACAGCTGCCCTAAATAGCTTTTTAAATTTAATTTTAATTTTATTATTTTTTAATTTTTTTATTAGCTACACATGACTATACAATGATCTTGAAAATTCATACATTTTAATCAAATGAGATATTTTTTTCTGATGTAACCCTTCCTTTCTGGGACTCATATCAGTCACAAAATAGCTAAATTTAAAGTATTTCATTTTTTTCTTCTTTTAAAAGTATTTCTAATGAACTGATGAATAAGTAAAAAGAAAATATGTATTGAACACAAAAATTTGCCACAAGCAATTATGTATATCATAGAGCCCAACTGCCACCACCTGCTTCCCACAAGCCTCTTACCCCCCCCCCCCAATTCCTCCTGCTCTTGAGGCCAATTGGCTGGGTCGTGTGGGCGGAGCCAAAAAAGTCCCCCAATGAGCAGCTTAGTGGTCTGAAAGGGTGGGGAAACCGCCCAATGAGCATCACCACAGAGGAGCCAATCAGCTGGCAGCTGGAAGTTTGCTGGGGCCCCTTCTGCTGTAGCTCTCAACACAATTATGTATATCAAAAAGACATTAACTTTAAAAGGGTATAAAAAAAAAGTGAGGACAAACCTGAAATTACAGAAAAATAAGTCAAATTTTTTCAGTGAAAATTTTGATTAATTCTAGTTTATCAAATACACACGTGGGGCTGGGGATGTGGCTCAAGCGGTAGCATGCTCGCCTGGCATGCGTGCGGCCCTGGTTCGATCCTCAGCACCACATACCAACAAAGATGTTGTGTCTGCCGAGAACTAAAAAATAAATATTAAAAATTCTCTCTCTCTCTATCTCTCTCTCTCCTCTCCCACTCTATCTTTAAAAAAAAAATACACACGTACATGCACACACAAAACTAGTGGCATTATGTATTGTCTAAAAAGGGAGAAAATCAGTGGTCCAAGACCATTCAGATGGCTTACCAGTTAAAGGAAAAGAACACACACACACACACACACACACACACACACAAAACCAATATTTTCAACAATATGTCATTCTACAACAACACAAAAATTAGAATTATTTTATAATGCTTGTTCTTTTAATCAAAAGATGCCCATATCTTGGATGTGTATATATATATATATATTTTTTTTTTCACTAGTTTACTATTGACTTATTTTAAAATATATTTGCGTTACTGCATGCAAATGTTTCCTGTATTTAACAGCCTTTCTTTTTATTTACTTCATGTGTCCAGCTTCCACAGACAGGAGTTTCAGGTTGGCAGGCAGATGGGTGCCTTACTCTCCTGTGAAATTGAATGCAGCAGTTCAAAACACTGGCCAGATAGTTACACGAATGCCTGAATTTACATTTTTCTGCAAAAAAAAAAAAAAGCCATGCAATGCTGGTGTCAAAGACTAGGCAGTTGTAGCAAGGAGAGTGGACAGAGTGGGGTTGGGTTCTTTGTATCATCAATTTGAAGAATAAAGACACAAGAGTGAGAGCAAAGCAACAGGATTTATTAAAGTAATAAGAAAGTAGTACTCCCAAAAAGGGAAGGGTGCCAAGAGAGGTATACCAAGAGTGGCTATTGTCTAGGGGTTTATATAGATCTATAGGTTTAATTAAGCCAGTCCCCTGCCCAATCCTGAATAAGGCATTCAGTGTCCACGAGGTGTTCATTCAGCTTTTAGTCCAGTCGAAATATCAGGCATTTTTCCTTCCTTGGAGAAGCACGGACCCCAGTCATGTAGGTCCTGATTTGAAAATAGCCTTTGTTCCAATCATGTCTTGAAGGTATCTGCAGCTGCTGTTTGTGCTCTACTGCCCAGAAAGTTATCCAGGGGCCCATCTCCCTATCCTCCCAGCCTTCTCTCTTCCTCCTGACATCACAGTCACCATTCATAATGGCTGTTGCAATTCCCTCATGAATAGATCAAGAAATCATTTCCCAAGTCAGTCTTTGCCTATGACCATTTAGCTCAAGTTGATAAGCAAAAGTTTTGGTTTGCTTTCATGTTCCTATCAGCTGTACAGTTGGGAAGAACTTCTGGTGACCATCATATTTTTCCCATTTCTCCAAGACAAATATAAAGTGAAGCCAAGACAGGACTGCATCATCGCCCTGTCAACAACACCAGGAAGATTACTATCGATAGCAAGGAAAACTATATCCTCTCCCTGTGGTAATGGACATGTGCTGATGAATCAGATGGGGCATTAAAGCATCCAAGAGCCTTGTCATTTATAGGAAGCACTAGGACATGGGCAAGAATAAGTCCTGAGCTCACCAAACTCTTTGGGGTCTGCTTTTATTGATTGTGGAAGAGTTATTTCATATCCAGAATAGGCATATTTGCAAGGGAAAAGTACCCAACCAACCTCTTTCTCCAGAGCCAAGTTGCAAATGAATCCCAGTGAGTTGGACACCACCTGAGCTTTGGGTGACACTTGCTACAAACAAGATGACCACTCTGACATTGAAGAGTGGGTAGTAACATAATCAAATCAGACAGGACACTCAAAATGACTTGCCCAGTGATTGTTGGATGCAGTTGTTCCAGTCATGTCAGGCACTCTCTGGAATGGTGGATACCATTATGAGTTATGAGTAGGTAATGCTATAGCAGTCCGATGGCTCATTTTTTATAGGCTAGTGGATTCCTCAAAGCACAGGGGTGCCTGGGACAGATTGTTCCCTCAAATACCCAATAACCAGTTGAGTTTCTCAGAGTCAGAGCTTTAAGTCAGTCACCCAGAAGCAATTTCTGGCTCCGGAATACTTGGGTTTGGTGTTCTTAGCTTTTTTTGTGTGGCTGCTCTCCTCTAGAAAAGTCAAAATTACTTCCCACTGGGGATTCTTGGAACATGGATAAAGAGGAAATGGTATATTTTCCTTATGATAAAAATTTATAAAGTGGTTTTAATATATATTGCAATTTTGTAAGGAAGCATTAATCAAAGACTAAGATAAGAGTAAGAAGAGAACTTAGGGTTTTACTTTCTCTTTGCCCTTGCTGAGTTTTCAACATAGATCATCATGTCATCTGTGAATAATTACTGTCTTGTTTTTTCTTGTTTTTGTCTGAATCCTCTATAGTTCTATTTCCTGATTATTATACTGGCTAGGATCCTCAGGACATTGTGGAATGAAGTATTCAGTACAAGCTTCCTGATCTTGAGACAAAAGCATTTATTCCTACACCCCAATCAGGTTGTTAGCTGTAGATTTTTCTTACATGCTCCTTATTGGTTGGAGAAGTTCCCTTCTATTCCCAGACCCGTGGACATTTTTATTAGTCATATGTGGTAGATATTGTCCATTAAAATGATTTATGATTTTTATTTTTAAGTTAGTTAATATGATGAATTACATAGACAAATTTTTGAATGTTAAACCAACTTTTCATGCTTGAGATGACACTTTAATGTATCATCACTTTTTTCCAACACTAGTTTTTAGAGAAGTTTTAGGCTTACATCAACATTGACAAGAAGTTCAGAGATTTTCTGCTTGCATAGTCTCCCCCATTGTTGCTATTTCTTACCAGAGTGACATATTTTTATAATTGATTTTTAGCCAAAATTGTATTCCTGAGATAAATGACACTTGGTCCCATATATTATTGTTTTCATATATTGCATAATACAGCTTTATTAAATCTTTGTATTTAACATGCATGTTCATTGAGGTTAGTAGTTTATAGTATTCTTTTTGAAATTTAAAAGTCTTTGTTTTTTTTTTTAATAAATGAGGCCTTTTAGAGAGGAGATATTCTTGGCCTTTGAATTTATATAAGTTTATAAGTAAAATAAATATTATGTGTTCCTTAAGTGTCTGTAAAAATTCACTAGTAATTCATCTGGGCCTAGAGTGTCATTTGTAAAAATGTTTGAAACTACAAATTCAACCTCTTTTATAAATAAATATTGGGCTATGTTACGTACCTATTTCTTGTGAGTGAGGTTTGGTTGTTGGTGTCCCTCAAAGCATTTTCGTGTTTCTTTTAAGTTAGTGAATATAATAACATAAATACGTTTTTACCATTTCCTTAGCCTTTTAGTTTCTATAGAACATGCAGTGATATAACTTGCTCATTAATGATTTAGTAATTGCCTTCTCCGTTTTTTCCTCATCTGTCTTTCTAGAAGTTTTAAACTTTATATTCTTTAAAGATCCAGATTTTGCTTTCATCTGTTATTTCTGTTATTTTTATTTTTTTAATATCCATTTTAATCATCATTATTTCTTTATTCTTTAATTTTGCATTTATTTGCTCATACAAACTAGATTTCAGCTCAGGTGTTGTCTTCCATTCATGGATCCATGCTCTTGTCATCCATGAATGATACATTGAGGATTCTGAGCTTGTATTAGAACTTGGATAAAGAAGAAATTTTGTCAGCGATTAATGGTGGTTTTCCTGGAGTAGGAGAGTGACATGGTGTGTTAGGTTTTCCATGTCTATGAAAAGATGTTGACAAATATGGTCCCAATTTCAGTCTATTAAAATATGGATAAAATTTTGGGACTGGGGTGGTGGCTCAGTGGTAGAGCACTAGCATGTGTGAGGCACTGGGTTCCATCCTCAGCACCACATAAAAAATTAATAAGTAAAAATTTGGTTTCCCATCTACAAAATGGAGTTGGTCATAATACTTATAGGGTAATTGTGAGGACTAAGTGGGCTAACAAACATAAAACATTATTACTTTGTCTGGAATATGGTAAATGCTCAAAACATGTTAGTGGTTATTATTCTGCTACATGCACTATGATGTATTCATATATGTACATAGGAAAATTACTTGGAATTCATTCCACTGTCTTTCCTTTCCTATCCACCATCTGTTCTCTTCATTCCCCTTTATCAGATCTACTGAATATCTCTTCTCCTGGCTCTTCTGCCTTATTATGGGTTAGTATCCACATATCAGTGAAAACATTTGACCTTTGGCTTTTGGGGACTGGCTCACTTTACTTAGCATGTTAGTCTTCCATCTGTCCATTTACTGGCAAAAGTCATAAAGTCATTCTTCATAATGGCTGAGTAATATTCCATTGTATATATACCACATTTTCTTTATCCATTCATTTGTTGAAGCACACTTAGTTTGGTTTCACAGCTTAGCTATCCTGAATTGAGCTGGTATGAACATTGATGTGGCTGCATCACTGTAGTATACTAATTTTAAATCCTTTGGATATATACCAAGGAGTAAGATAGTTGGGTCAAATGGTGGGTTCTAATCCTATTTTTTTTTTTTGAGGAATCACCGTACTGCTTTCCAGAATGGTTGCACCAATTTTCAGTCCCACCAGCAATGTATGAGTTGTTCCTTTTCCTCACTTCCTCATCAATATTTATTGTTACTTATATTATTTAAAAAATGTTTTTTAGTTGTAGATGGGCACAATACATTTTTATCTGTTTATTTTTATGAAGTGCTGAGGACCAAACCCAATGCCACACGCATGTTAGGCAAGCGCTCAACCACTGAGCCACAACCCCAGCCCCATTACTTATATTCTTGATAATTTCTATTCTGACTGGAGTGAGATGAAACTCAGTGTAGTTTTAATTTGTATTTCTCTAATTGCTAGAGATATTCTTAAGAAGAGCTAGTTTTATACATTTTTTAATATATATTGAGTTGTAGATGGACACAATAAACAAGAAACTTAAAATTTATTCAAGGCAGGAAAATAAAACAACAGAATCTCAAATGCAAAACACAAAAAAACCCAAACCTGAACATTTAGGAGAAACCACACATTTCACCAAGGAGCTTCTATGTGTGCTCAAACTTTATAGTTAGCTTTCCTAGTGCATGTAGCATAATAATATCCACTATCATTTCAAATTTCAAAGATTAAATAATTTATGGAAGAAAACATGATGTAACCACTAGGATTTTCATCTGGACTTCTAGGATAAAATAAGGATATGTGTATTTTGATATACATACTAGAAGTTCTAATAATAATACTTAGTAGGCATATGAAAAGATACATGTATAAATGAAGTAAACACTGTTTAATAAAAAGTAAATGTATCAATATTTTGCTTGAAATACAGAAAGTCCTAATTTTTTCAGCTCTAGAAAGACAGCTAAAGAAGTAACTTGTCAAAAAAATGTTAATTTTGTCCCCAGGAGTCATTTTTATGGAATTCAAGATGATTAATTGATAGTTTAGTTATATTTTTTGAAGCATCCAACTAAAACTAATCAGTATGGTATTTCCAAACTCATCCCTTTCCAATTTTTGTTAAATGGGTATTAAGTGTGATTTTTCCAATTTTAGAATTATATTAGATTTCTATTTGAATTCTTGCAGATGATAACTTTTAGTCACAAAACATCAGTGAATTCTTGAAGTGCCCTTTTATTTGTATGGAATCAAAATCTTGTAAGGAACTCTCTGTACAACAAGGCCTTCCTTGAGAAGTCACTCTCGTGGATACAAATGCGCCATGGCCTTGAAAGTTAAAAGTTCTTCCATACCTTGGCTACTGTGAATAATGCTGTACTATGAAAACACAGATGTCTCCTTGACATGTGAATTCTATTTCCTTTGGAAATATTCCCGGTAGTGGGACAGCTGGATCATATGGATTTTGTACTTTTAATTTTCTGAGTAACTGTCATGCTATTTTCCATAAGGGCTGTACTAACTTTCCCACCAACTGCGTGCCCAGGTTCTATATTTTTGATAGCAGTCTTTCTCATAAGTATGAAGTAATATCTCACTGTGGTTTTAATTTGCATCTTTGTTGAAAAGAGCTCTATAGCCGGGTGAACATCCACCATTTTCCTAAAATAAAAATAAAGTAGCCTCTAGGACTACCAGCCTTATGTCTTTCATAAGTCAAAGTTTTATCTTAATATGGCAGGAGGAAACTCTGGGCTAGGAATATGACTATGTATGACACTTTATGTCAGTAGAGAGGTTTTCTTTCTTTTTTTCCTGAATCTTGAAGCTAGCTGTTCAACTACTAAGTCTTGTCATTGATGATTCATTCTCTCAAATTGAACATCTTAGTGTGCCTTGTCCTGTTGCATCAACCAATCCGCTTCACCAAGGATTGAACTTGAAAGAGAGCAGAGGTTCTGGTGTGATTCTGCTAGCAGGAGGCAGTCTTTTTTTTTTTTTTTTTTCCTGAGGCTGGCTTTGAACTCTCATCCTTTTGCCTTGGCCTTCCGAGTTGCTGGGATTACAGGCATGAGCCACTTTGCCCAGCAGGAGGCAGTCTTTGTTATGAAACTTCCAGCTGAGGATGTGTGCTCTGGCTCTTCACACCAGGAGGCATCATGGTATTTTTTGGTAAAAAGGGCAGATAGCAAATATTTCAGACATTATGGGCCATGTGGTTTACATCAGAATGAATAAACACGATTGTGTTCCAATATAACTTTATTTACAAAACAGTAGTCCAGGTATGAACTACAGGCCATAGTTTGCCAACTCCTACTTTATATATTCACTCACTTCCTCTACTCAGGGTTAAGATTGTACAGGTAGAAATCCCATCGGAGTTACATTTTCCAGACAGGATTACGCTTTCCTATGGTACCAAACAAATGACCACCAATCTTCTTTGTGGGATCTGAAAAAGATCTTGAAATATCAAACAATGGATGAAAATATTTACTTTTCCTTCCTTTCATTCTTTTTTCTCTCTTTCACCAATAGATCTTTCTTCCTCTCTCTTCTTTCTCTTCTTTCTTTCCTTCTTTTTTCTTTGTTTCTTTCTTATAGGGATCAATCCCAGGGCCTTCCGCATGCCAGGCAAATGTTCCATCACTGAGCTACAACCCCGCCCATCAGTAACTTTTTGAATCCCAAGTGTGTGTTAGGTGCCAGCGATGCAATGGTGCATGAGACTGAGCTTTCTGACTTGGAGACATTTTCAGTCAGTAAGGGAAACAGAGAAATAAAGCATTTCAATATTTCATTTTGGGCACTGCAATAAAAGTATGAAAAAAGAATAGGATGGAAACAAACTGCCTCAGCTTTGAGAGATGGTAAAAGTTTCAAATTAGATGTAATAGCCAAGCTTAGACCTGAAAGATAACTATTATCTAGGTCAATAATCATGCATAGGGATTCTGGAGAGAGTCACAATAAGCAGAGCTTCACAACACTTCTGGGGCATGAGAAAACACATAGGGACCCTTGAATTGAAATAATACTAGAGCACAGAGTAAATAAAGATGGGATTGACAAAGAATGAAGCTGGAAAGTTAGGAAGGAGCCAGACACAAAAGACCATTTTGGCACCCACCTAAGTTCAAGTCACTTTCAAGTTCAAGTTCAAGGCAGTCTCACCAGGACAACTCAAATGGCCTCCTAGATTGTTTCCTGATCTAGAATCTGTTCACTATAACCCTGCCAGATCATATTTGTCTCCTACTTAAACCTCTCTAATGTTATCAGGATTATTTCTACCCACCATTGGACCCCAAAGGCCTATCATGATCTAGGCCTAAAATTACATTTCCAGCCTCATCTTTGTTCAACTTCATCTCTATGCTGGTTATTCTTTCAGTTAGGTCTTTTAAAATGTCTTTCAAGAGTGTTTTATGATCTCTTTTTAAGTAAGATGGAGGGATGAGAATCACATGAAAATCAAAGAGGAAACGGACCAGGGGTAGGAGGAAGGAGAGGAGGAAGGGCTGGCAAGTGATGTTACCAAATTATATTGTTATATTTTATGCGTTTATGAATATGTTACAACAAATCCCATCATTAGTACAACTATAATGAAGCAATAATGCAACAATAAAAATGTGGAAAGAGAAAATGAAGAAAAACAAAATCTCTTTTCAGGCTTATTCCTATTTTCTTTAGATACCCAATAGCCTCTGTTGCTATTGAATGTGATGTCTTTTCATCACGTTTTCTAACTCTTTGTCATTGGTGTGTAGAAATGCAGTTGTTTTTTTGTTTTTTTTTTTTTTGGTATCAGGAGTTGAACCCAGAGGTGCTTAACTCCTGAGCCATATCCCCAGCCCTGTTTTTATATTTTATTTAGAGACAGAGTTTTCGTTTAGTTGCTTAGTGCCTCACTAAGTTGCTGAGGTTGGCTTTGAACTTGTGATCCTCCTGCTTCAGCCTCTGGAGCCTCTGGAATTATAGACATGTGCTACCATCCATGCCTGAAGAGTTTTGCATGTTCATCATGTATCTACTACTGCTGCTGAACTCTTACTGATTTTCATTGTCTGCAGTGTCTACATTAGTTTGTCTACAGATGTTTTGGGGTTTTCTATGTAGATAACTCATATATTGGTGTTGCTTCTGCTTTCGTTTCTTTCATTCATACCTTTTCTTGTACTCTTGAGATCTCTAGCACTTTCAGTACCTTTCAATGAATGAGAGTTCCTGTGGCTCCACCTCCTTGTCTGCCCTTGGCATTGTCAGCCTTCTCAGTATTTGGTATTCTAACATGTATGTAGTGGTTATTTGGTTCTTTTATATTTCTTCTTTCCACTTTCATTAGGTTTATTCTGTTAAATATTCCCTAGCTTAATATGGAAGCTTAATTTATTCACTTACGTCTTTTATTTTTTTAAGAAAACCATGGACATTAAAATCATATACAATTTCCTCATATTTCTTGGATACATTCCATGAATTTTGAGACATTCTATTTCCCTCATTATTTGGCTCTGAATGTTTTCTAATCTGTTAAATAATTTTCATCTATAATTTTTTTTATAGCTGTTTGCATATCCAAACACATGTGCTTGTTAAAGAAACATTTTGTTACTGATCTTTATCCAGGTTTGTTGAATTCTTATTGAAACTGGTTAATGGACACATGCCTAGCCAATTACATTAAACTTTCTAGGTGTATTTTAAAATGTCCATAATTTAGCTGGGCATGGTAGGGCATACATATAAGCTCAGTGACTTGGGAGGCTGAGAAAAGGGAATTGCAAGTTTGAGGCCAATCTCAATAACTTAGCAAGGGCCTAATTAGTTTAACAAGACCATGTCTCAAAATAAACAATAAAAAGGATTGGGGATGTGGCTCAGTGGTTAAGCACCCCTGAGTTCAATCCCCATAAATTAAAAAAAAATAAGATGTCTATAATTTAATTATTGGTATAGTGTTTATGAATTTAATCAGTTCAAATTATTAGTTCCATTGTTTAATATATATGCTTACTGGAGATTATCTTCTTAATTCATAAATTACTGAAATATGTTAAATTGCAGAATTATTTATATTCCTAGTTTATGTTTTGCTTGATTTTTTTTTTTTTTGATACTCAGGGACACTCAACCACTGAACCACATCCCCAGCCCTATTTTGTATTTTATTTAGAGACAAGATCTCACTGAGTTGCTTAGCACCTTCCTGTTGCTGAGGCTGGCTTTGAACTTGAGTTCCTTCTGTCTCAGCCCACCTACCTCCAGCCTGTGGGATTACAGGCCTGCACCACCACACCAGTTTATTTGACATATTTTAAAGATATGACATTAGGTATATGTAACTTTGTAATTATGTATTCATTGATTAATTTTTTCAGTAATATGCAAATGTTATGTCAGATAGGTAAGGTGTGGCCCTATTCTAAATGCCTGATAGAAGAAAATCAAATCCCCTGGGGAGAAGATGGCAATGAGCAGATTATCTCTGGTATTACACACACAGCTTTCAGTTTTTATATATAAATGTCTGAGACCAGCCACATAACAAAAATAAGAAATCAGATCAACAAAATCAGATCTGCAAAAACATAGTTAATAGAAACAGCTACAAGTGGACTTTTGAGGCTTCATATATAAACTTTAAAATAATTGTGATTAACATGTTCAAGAAAACAGGTGCCCAGATGTAGAGTTTCACAAGAAACTATTTTTTTTTTTTAGCATTGAGCTCTCTTATTCTACCCAGCATAAAATTTAGTGAATGTAACTAGAGAAGAAAAAAAATGTACATTGTCCTACTTATTCTCTGTGGATCTCGGTTCCTTAAGTTTTACTTTCTGAGTAACCTTGAATTCTAACATTTGTTTCCCCAGTCTTGTAAAAATGTGGAAGGATCAGTGCAGCAGCTTTCCTCTAGATCTCTAAGTTGGTAGCAATTACTTACTAGCAAATACTTTAAGAAAAGGGGCAAGGAATTTCTTGTCATTTCAGTGGATTTTTTTTTCTTCAACAAATGGTGTTGGGAAAACTGGAAATCCATATGCAACAAAATGAAACTGAATCCCCTCTTCTCGCCATGCACAAAAGTCAACTCAAAGTGGATCAAGGAGCTAGATATCAAATCAGAGACTCTCCGTCTGACAGAAGAAAAAGTTGGCTCCAATCTACATATTGTGGGGTCGGGCTCCAAATTCCTTAATAGGACACCCATAGCACAAGAGTTAATAACAAGAATCAACAAATGGGACTTTCTTAAACTGAAAAGTTTTTTCTCAGCAAGAGAAACAATAAAAGAGGTAAATAGGGAGCCTACATCCTGGAAACAAATTTTTACTCCTCACACTTCAGATAGAGCCCTAATATCCAGAGTATACAAAGAACTCAAAAAATTAGACAATAAGAAAACAAATAACCCAATCAACAAATGGGCCAAGGACCTGAACAGACACTTCTCAGAGGAGGACATATAATCAATCAACAAGTACATGAAAAAATGCTCACCATCTCTAGCAGTCAAGGAAATGCAAATCAAAACCACCCTAAGATACCATCTCACTCCAGTAAGATTGGCAGCCATTAGGAAGTCAAACAACAATGAGTGCTGGCGAGGATATGGAGAAAAGGGTACACTTGTACACTGCTGGTGGGACTGCAAACGGGTGCGGCCAATTTGGAAAACAGTATGGAGATTCCTGGGAAAGCTGGGAATGGAACCACCATTTGACCCAGCTATTGCCCTTCTCGGACTATTCCCTGAAGACCTTAAAAGAGCGCACTACAGGGATACTGCCACATCGATGTTCATAGCAGCACAATTCACAATTGCTAGACTGTGGAATCAACCCAGATGCCCTTCAATAGATGAATGGATAAAAAAATGTGGCATTTATACACCATGGAGTATTACTCAGCACTAAAAAAATGACAAAATCACGAAATTTGCAGGGGAATGGATGGCACTAGAGCAGATTATGCTTAGTGAAGCTAGCCAATCCCTAAAAAATACCAAATGTTATCTTTGATATAATGAGAGCAACTAAGAACAGAGCAGGGAGGAAGAGCAGGAAGAAAAGATTAACATTAAACAGAGACATGAGGTGGGAGGGAAAGGGAGAGAAAAGGGAAATTGCATGGAAATGGAGAGAGATCCTCATTGTTATACAAAATTACATATAAGAGGTTGTGAGGGGAATGGGATAACAAACATGGAGGGAAATGAATTACAGTAGATGGGGTAGAGAGAGAAGATGGGAGAGGAGTGGAGGGGGGATAGTAGAGGATAGGAAAGGTAGCAGAATACAACAGTCACTAATATAGCATTGTGTAAAAATGTGGATGTGTAACTGAGGTGATTCTGCAATCTGTATTTGGGGTAAAAATGGGAGTTCATAACCCACTTGATTCTAATGTATGAAATATGATATGTCAAGAGCTTTGTAATGTTGTGAACAACCAATGAAAAAAAATTCAAAGCAGGAAAAAATAAATTTCAGTGGATTTTGATTCTCTCAGGAACCTACACTTCTTCAGCTCTGGATGCTTATGCGACTCTTTGATGGGCTCAGACAGTTGCTTATTCATTTTTACTACTTCTGGAATTACTCTCAAAGGGAAGGTTGTTTTTTTCTGTCACAAAGTTGGAAAAACTCAGTCTTCCCCTTTTAACAAGATAAATTAACTTTTGCTCCTTTTAATTACGTACATATTAGGGGACATTGTTTGGATCTTTTCAAGTTCTCTTTCTCCTTTATTCTCTTTTTAAAAATATTTTCTTCTTCCTATGATAGAATATCATGTAAGGTATGCATATTATATAATATTTTAGTGTTTCTCTAGAAAATTTTAGCACTCGTATTAGATTAATCATAATTCAAAGCCAATATCCTGTTCCTCTTCCAAAACTAAGAATTTTAAATATCTTAATTGTAAATTGTCTCTGTCCTGAGTTAGAAGTTTTTCTGGTTTGCTCTTTTAGTTCCTTCTTGCTTGTTTAATTCTTCAATATATTCATTATTATTACTTCTAATTAATTATTTTATTATTTATTTTCATTTAGAATATGCTTATTTTACTTTTTCATTATTCCTTCTTGCATCTCACATTCTCCTAATGGTAACATGTTTCTTTAGGTGATATTTTCTTTGGACTTTTTTTTCCCCCCTTTTTTTGTGGTGCTGGGGATTAAATTTGAGTCTCACATTCTGCAAGTGGTAAAGTGCTTTCCCGGTGAGCTGCACTCCCAGACCTTCTTTAGCCATTTTAAGGAAGAGTATATTCTAGTATTTTGTAGGTGTTTGTTTTTTCTAAAACAGTAATCCTTAAAATAGAGACACTAGAATCCTGGGAATTCTGAGATACTTTCATAAAATTTATAAAATTGATTTTCATAAAAATGCTAAAATGTTTTTTGTATTTCTGCTCTATCCACATTTACACTGATAAATGTGAAATGATGAGTAAAATTGCTGGTTCTTTAGGTATGTTTGGATGAAGCAGTAGAAATATGAACTTTGGCATAGTTTGAAACTGGAATACATGTCTTTTTTTCTTATTCTGTTTCAAGAAGGAAAATGTGCATAAAGCATACTGCATGATAAAGAGTACATTGGCTATCTCACAGAGAAATACTTATTCAGCAGCTTGAATTGTAAGATGAATTAACCGCTCTCTTTTGGAACACCTTCCTGCCCTACCCAAAAAGAACAGCTCCCAAACTATAGTTATTCAAACTTAGAGCTTTTGACAGAAAAGTTCTCTTCAACAAAATATAAGTCTGTCATTTCAAGGAAAACAATGTTTCACTGGTAAATGTTTAACAACTATCCCTCTAGGCTTTGAAAAAAGTTTTGATTTGAAGATTTGTAGCCAATTTCTGTAATAATACATACTTCCAGAATGGCTGATTTCAAAGCAGTAAGTACAGAGTGGAGAACAGATCTTCAGGGCTCACAAGCCATTGCAAACCAACTGCAGCAAGCTGTAGTTGAAAACATTGCCGAGGATAAGAGATTTTGAGTGAAAATGAGAATTTGAGAAAATTTGTATCCATGAACCTGAGTCTGACAGCATCTCAACACATAAAGACTTTTCTGAAAGATTACTAGAGATATTAACTAATGTTAAGTTTTTTAAATTATGTAATGAAATATGTTAACATTTGGAAGAGCTGCATAAATCAGTTTTCTGATATGTTCCAAATAACCAATGTGTGATGTTTCTAAATATTCATGATAAAAGTTTTACTCACAATTCAAGACAGATCAATTTAACGTGGGAGAGTATGGATTGGTTAAATGGTCTCAGACACCACAGTGCATTTACCTTTAAGAAACTATCATTTATCACCTTTCGATGTAGTGTCAACTTATCTTACAAAGGTCTCCTCCTTGCAGAGGAGACCCACCTGCCTGAGGAGCTGAGGCTGCCAAGGAGATCTATAGCCACAACTGCTTGCAACCCCGCAGGAAGAATTTCAAAGAAGACCCACACAGTGTTTACTAGAAAGAGTTAGGGTGTACACATTCAGGACAGAGACTGCAATGTCACCTCCAGGTAAGAGGATGTGGCCCTTCCAGAGTCTGGGTTTTTGTGGGTGTGTGTGATGCATGAGAGGTAAACTGTCTACCAACTGAGCTATTTCCCCAGCCCCAGAGTCTGGGGTTTTTAAGAATTTTGAGTCCCATTGTTCTTCTCCTTTTCCCCATCCCTCCTTAAGCAGTTTGTTACCCCCTTCATTGAACCCACAGAAAATTTTCTTTGTGAGGGTCATGATGACATTGTCACAAGGGCTGGGTGTGACATGATCTTGAAACAATAATTCCTTTGAGGGGTTATAATTAACTATGGCTGGGCAGGTTTGGCATGCCAGCTCCCATTTTGCAGAAGCTTGTTTGTTTTGATAAGGTTCCCTGTGCAGTTCTGGGACCTTTGGACTCTGATATATATATATGTCTGATGTCCTCCCAGTAAGTGACCCACAGCTCTTCCTTGTCCTTCTCCCGCCCGCTTGTTTATGACTGACTAGCTACTCAACACTCCATTTTCCAATTAAATATTGATGCGAGACCAGATTGCTTTCCCCTCTTCTTCAACCAAATCCACACATCACAACAGGAGGAATCCCTTATTTTCAAAGTATAAGGTAAAGCTTCAAGTCCAGAAAAACAATAGAGAATAAAAAGGGGGTCAGATGAGAGTCGCAGTCTCCTTGAAGCCAGATTTAAAGATGGGTAATTAGTGTAGCTAGGAAAATCAGGTCTGATAATGTGTCTAATAAAGAAAATGGAGTCCGATTTGAGTCCGGGGAATCAGAAACTGCATCTGGGAAATGTTAATGTCCCCAAAGCCCCACCTATACTGCCTGTCCTAAAGAACTATTAACACAGCAGCAACTACTAGCAAGTAGGGAATTGCTAATTCACCCTAGGCCCTTCCTTCCTGGGTCACTCCTCCCCTGTCCCATCAGCCCACCTATTTCCCACCTTTTGGCTTTCCCACTTGCATCCCCCATCACATGCAGGATGAAAGAAAATAGGATAAAGGACAGATATGTAGAGCGACAAAGAAAACCTTAGATATAAAAGGGATGGGACTTCCTCATCCCAGGGATTCTGCCTTTCAAGTCCCCTTCTTCCTCTGGGAGAAGTCTATTCTACTATCCTTTAAATAAAGCCTCTTACTTTCTTCTCTGTACTTGCCTGGGCGTGCTTCTCTAGTGTTATACTTCAGCATTCAGGGAAATAAGGACTGTCAAGGTAACCGGCGGTACCATCCTCATAGGTGCAGAGTTAAGACAGAGATTGGACCTGTGATGGTCCAGATGCTCTTGATGCAAGTAAAAGTCTTCCATAGTTTGGGAAATGAGCAAAGTGCCTAGGGGGTGAATAACATCAGCACAGCTTATTGCTGTTGACTAGGGAATCATTGTAACCATTTAAAATGATTTGAGGGCAATCTTTTGAGAAGATCAACTCTCATTTAATTCAGTTTATTTTATGACTGTTGAATACATCTTATTTGTATTTCCTGAACCTCTGTGGATTTATTAAAATAGTTTGTTTGATTTTAAGTGCCTAGAGGGAAGAGACTAGATCTGCTTAGTTCCTTTTGAAATGGCCAAGAATAGATCACAGCTAAATTTGTATGTAATGAACACCTTGATGATGATTAATTTCCTCTTATCTAGAGCCTGGCTTATGGAACAAAGTAGATATTTTGTTGTCCTTGTTTACCTAGTAAAAGGTTTAGCTTCACCCCAAGTGCCCAGAAATTTATAATAATGAAGAAAGCAATGCAGATGATATCAATCTGAAATTTCTACCTGTGGTACTTATTTAAAAGTTTGATGATAAGTTGTTGTTCAGAAGTTGGAAGACTTTTCTTCCTGGCACTAGTGATTGAACTCAGGGGCACTTGACCACTGAGCCACAACCCCAGCCCTGTTTTGGATTTTATTTAGACATCACTGAGATGTTTAGATCCTTGCTGTTGCTGAAACTGGCTTTCTCAGTCTCTGAAGCCCCTGGGATTATAGGTGTATGCCACCATTTTATTTGGGGGAAAATCATTATAAAGGATACTTGTGTTTCTTGATGAGGACATCAAACCATTGAGTAGCTGAGGTATGGTATTGTATTAACATTACAACACTGCAACAGGGACTTAGATTCTTCACGTTTGCCTGAAGATGTCCATTGGGTTCCTAAAAGCAGATCTACAGACCTGGCAACTCTGACTCCATTCTGCCCTTATTTCCTTTGGATGCACCTTGGCTTCCAGCTACAAGATCTGATCAAGGTAATGAACACCTTGTGGTGAGTGGAAGTTACCCCTGGAGAAACTTCCTTATTGGGCAGAGGAGCAAGGCCTCACTCAAACAATACTGAGATAATGATGGATAGACTACTCTTGTTCCAAAGCACCTGCTTTTGGTTGCTGTGAAAAGGTCCCTGCTATAAGAACCTCCAATCCTGGCTCTCAAAGTCATTGCTGTTCCCTTGAAGACAGGGCTAAGGACATGGGTCCCCTTATCTTCCTAGTGTAGCTACACTGAATAAATTTCCTTTCATGCTTTCCACCATAACCTTTCTGCTTTGGATTTTGTGGTGGCTGGACATGGCTTGTTGGATCTTCTGAGTCGGGCCTCTGTCCTAGGACTCCAGTATCAATACCCCACCCCCACCCCAGAAACACATATTCAAACTTGGATCTCAAAGGAATGTCTCACTTTAATCAGGAAAGGTTTGACTCTACTCCATTAAGGTACCACATGCTGGAAAGGAAAACCAGAGATTGCTTGATATCTGAGCCCCTGGTAACATTCTGGCACAGGATATTGAACTGATAAAGCACTGGGACAAGATTACAGGGCAGGAGGGGAGGAGGTGGTGACTGTGTGATAAGGAGATGGCTGGAGAAAGAGCAGTGTGAACAGAAATTCACATTCAATTTCCTAAGGAGAGAGACCTAGGAATTGTAGACAAGTTTCCCATTAGGATGAAATTGTAGAAGACACTGAGTTCTAGGTTGGCCACTTGGTTTCCCCATTTATATTTTTCTCTAGGCCTCAAGGATTGACCTTTTCTCTCATCCTATGTTTGTCACTATCTACCTTTGCTTCCGGTGTGGTTCACACACCTTCTCTCCCTTGACTTCTGCATCCCAAGCACTAATATTCATTGTGAGCTTGAGTTTTAATATATGTGAGGCTCTCCTCAATAAATCAGAAGAAGCAGAAAAAGGGCATATGGTTGAACTTTTAATAAGGCTTATTGACTCATCAACACTTAATTTAGAGTTAAGCACTTAAAACACTCAGAAAATTACTCAAATAACATTTGTCATTTGCTTCTAGAGAATTTGTGTTTAAATGGAGAGGTGTAAATTAGCAGAGAGTGATCTGATGCCGAGCAAAGACATTATGCACCTGCACATACATTTATACATAAAGTCAATGGTTAATTATTGCTCCATCAATTCTTCTTGTCTAGACCCATTTCCATGGTCACGACAACACTGTAGCCGGGGTGTGGGAGGAGGACAGCAGGGATTGAGAACAGAAAATCAATCATAAGGAAACAGCTGGATATTATTTCTATATGTCTACTTGGATGATTTTTTTTTCTTTTGACTAACTAGTTTTAGGCATAGCTGTCAAGCTGATTAAGACTGATAGACTTGTCAGTTCCACTAAGACTGATGATTTTTAGGAAGAATTGGCAAAAGCCATAGATACCTTAAATAAAAGCATTTTATTTTCTTCTGTTGGGCAGAGTGAAGGGAGACCAATAAAGGGTAATGTAGATAATGAAAAATTTAGAAAAGAAATATTGTGAGATTCAAAGAGCACCATGAACTATTTCAGATGTGTTTAAAGGATCAAATCAATCTGGTCCCTAAATCCAATAACCATACTTCCAACCCAAACAAAAATACCCATAATAACCTGAAGATTATTTATTAAAGTTTATTTTTTATCACCATGCAGACCTAACTAGGATCCTAAGAACAATTAGTGGGAGCTAAAGAGAATGAGTCACATAATTTTTTTTTGGCTCAGTTGATTCTTAGAGTCTATATTTTTCACTGTTAATAAAGATAGCAGCATTCTGTGTTTCTATGCTCATTAATCAGCCAGGAGCTTCATTGATTCTTCCTGTTAGACATCTCTATTGAGAAGACTATCAAGACAGCAATTCCCTTGCTTGTAGAGTAACCACATATGTAGCAGCAAAGATTTATCAAGGAGCTCTTCCTTCCCACCTCCATCTCTTTGACAGAGCATTTTGGCAACATTCCTGAGTGCACGGATGTTCTTGTAATGGGAGGGCAAGAATTTTCTTTCTTTGCTTTGATGAAATGAAGTGCAAAGATAATGAAGTGTGCTAAAGATAGTGAATTTTATTCCTCTCTTAAGAAAAAGCATTGCTCATTAATCTATATTCTGACTTAAAAATCATGGAGTATTTTAAGTTAAAAATATTATCATTGTATACAGTAAAAGTCAATCTTCATAGCCCACAGTTCTATGAGATTTGACAAATGTTCAGATTCTTTGGCCACAACCACAATCAAGACACAGAGCAGTTCCTTCCGTCCCCTCCCACTCAGAAGTAACTCAGCCACCACTTTATTACCAGATCTACTTTCTTAACCCTTAGTGCCACTGATCTATTCTCCATCCATATGGTTTCGCCTTTTTAAAAAGAACCTCAAATGTTAAGAATCATTCATGGGTAAACCTTTGCACCTGCACTCTTTCAGCCTTTGTAATGTATTTGAAATACATTCATGTTGTGGCTACCTGTAGTTCATAGCTTTTTATGTTTTAGTAATATTTTTAAATGTAGTTAACACATTTTAATTTTCTATTCCATGTTTGTATTGCTTCTAGGTTTGGCACATGAATCTGTATAAACCCATTTTTCAGAAAGTTTTTGTGTGAATGTTTAATAAATGTGTAATAAAGTTTTTGTTTCACTTGGATAAAGACCTATGAGCGTGACTCCTAGGTGAAAAGTCATTGTATGTCTAACTTTATAAGGATCTGTCAACATTTTTCCTTAATGGCTCTACCAGGAATGTGTGAAAATCCTAGCTCTTCTGTGTCTTTGTCAACTTAGTATTGTCAGATGTTTTTCATTGTAGGTGTTTGGTTTTGGCTTATTCTAATTGGTGGGTAGTGGAACCTTACTCCGCTTTTTACTTTTATTTCCTTAATGACTAATGCTGTTAGACATTTTTATGCACTATTTGCCATCTGCATTTTTTTTTGTTGATGGGTGTTTACTCAAATATTCTGCATTTTTGATTGGGTTTTCTTATTGTTGAGTTTTGTAAGTTTTTATCATATATTATCTAGGTACAAGTCCTTTGTCAGGTATGCAATTTTCAAATATTTTCTCTGAGTCTGTGGCTTCTCTGTTCATTCTCTTAACATCTTTCATAGACAAAACACTTTTAATTTTGATGAAGCCAATTAACCCCACTTTTCTTTTATGGATTATGTATTTGGTGTTTTATCTAAGTAGTTATTGCCTAATTGAAGATTACAAGGATTTTCTCCCATAGTTTTACATTTTATACTCAGTTTCATGGCCCATTTAGAGTCGATCTTTGCAGAGGTATGCAGAGGTATGCAGCTTATGGTAACATTTATTCCTTTTAATAGGGATGACCAAATGGCTTGGCACCGTTGTGGTAAAGACTCTCCCTTCTCCATTGAATTGGCTTTGCACTTTCCTCAAACATCTTTTGGGGTTGTGGATATATATTAGTGGTAGACCACTTGTGAGGGGGCCCTGGTTTCTATTCCAAGCATCTCAAATCTACACTGTAGTGTAGTTTCTCATGACTTTCCCTGCTAAATTTTAGTTTTTCTAGTTATTTTGACTTTCCATATAAATGGTGTTTATTTTCCTATCCTTTTACTTTTGATCAATTCATATCACTCTATTTAAGGAATATTTTGGTAGGCAGCTTATAATTGTAGCTTCTTTTAATCCAACAACGTGTGTTTTGTAATCATGTTAATATAATTATGTTATGGTGAGATTAAGTCAGCCATTGTATTATTACCATTTTCTTCTCTGATTTTTGATACTCTGTTTCCCCTTTCCTTCCTTTTTTGGAACATTTGAACTTTTAAAGTATCACCTTGCAATTTATCAGTTGTTTTTGGCTAATACAACTAAGTTGTTTTTTTTTTTTTCAAAACAGTTTCTCTAGGGATTTAAGTATACATACCTAAGTTATCATAATATTCTTAGAGTGAATATTTTACCACTTTATGTGAAGCATAGAAGCCTTGTAACATCAGAGTAATGTCAACTTCTCTCTTTCATCATTGTTTAGAGTATATATTTATTTATATACATTGACAGTGTTATAATTTTTTGGGGGGGGGGGTTACCAGGGATTGAACGCAGGGGTACTTGACCACTGAGCCACATCCCAGCCCTACTTTGTATTTTATTTAGAGACAGGGTCTCACTGAGTTGCCTAGTGCCTTGCTTTTGCTGAGGCTGGCATTGAACTCTCCATCCTCCTTCCTCAGCCTCCCAAGCTGCTGGGGATTACAGGCATGAGCCACCACACCCTGAAACAGTGTTATAATTTTTTATTACAACCACAAAACATGTATTAAAGAATTTGCAGAAAAGTATAATCTGTTATTCTTTCCAAGTATTTATCATTTCTGTTGTTCCTCTTTCATTTCTAACATTTCATGTTTCCTTCAGCAACTTTCTTTAGTATATTTTTAGGGAAGATCTGAAGAGACAATGTCCTAATTTTCTTTATCCAGCAACGTCTTTATTTCCTTCCATTACCTCCCTTACAGCTGCTTTCAAGGGTTTGAAAACTTTTGCCTTCAGTTATCAGTATATTGATTATGAAGTTTCTAGATCTGGTTTTTCTTTTAAATATCCTGTTTGGGTTTTCCTTGTTTCTTGAGTTTGAAATTTATATCTTTTACCATATTATATCTATGGAAGATTTCCTAGAAACTACATGCATTCATTCCTTCTATCTGGAAAGTTAATGGCTAATAGATTGACATCTACTTACTTCTGAACTCCTAGTGTGGATCACAAAGTGACCTCAGAAATCTCATTTATTAAGCCTCAAGAGGCTACAGAATTGTTCCTAATCACAGCCAATAGCTAATCAGATGTTGCACCAAAGTGGAGACTCATTGTCACCCCATGCACTATTTGCCATCTGCATGTTTAGGCATTCTAAAATTTCCCCTGTGTTAGGACAGTGCACCATGAGCTGTGGATGTGGACCATATAATTTTGGTTCTGAATAGTGTTACTTTGAATCAGATTTCCACACTACGCGCAACTTCCATGCTCATTTAACACAGGAATCCAGCATTTGTTGCTGGAGTCAGAGTAAGGATGTCTTTGAAGATAGTTGTTATAATTCAGGACCCTCTTCAGCCCCACAAGGGAGAAATAAATCTCTGGTTTCAGAAATTGTTTTTATCTCAGGGAAACAGTTGCACTCCTTCTCTGTGATATTTTCTCCATGGTTTAAACGCAGATTTGTGCATTCCCTGTGCTAAGTGCACAGAAGCAGTCCCTGTGTATTTTGTGTTCTGAGCTCACTTTTAATTACACCTTAGGCTTTGTTTTCCTCCTTGTCTCTTGTCTTATTTTATTCTTCTAGTTATTGAGGTTTTGTAATTTATAAGTTGATATAATCTACCTCAAGTCCTAGTGAAATAATTCAAGTATATAAATAAATAAAATAAATATTGCATCTTTTTTGATAAAAACACTTGAAAAGCCTAAAGGTATTGATTCTGACCCAATAATTTATAGTTTTAATGAAATTCTAATAAAAGTCCCATTTTGGAAGTAGACCACAAATTATGGATTAGCTTTTGAGATAGATAAAATGATAAAAATACCTAAGAAAAGATTTAGAAGAAGAATGATTAAGAAGGATTAATTTGGTATATCATGTATTTAAATATTTGTAGAAGTGCAATCATTAAAGAATGTGGGCTTTGCAGAATTCTGGCCAGAGAAATGAATAAATTGACACATGTTAATATATGGTACAATATGTGATACAACTTCATGTGGAATGACTCAGCTAGCTAGTTACCAAATGCATTGAAACCTCATACTACATTGCAGAAGAAATTCTAGATGCATTGAAGGATTAATTTTTGAAGACTAACATAAAAATCTAAAAGATATATGTTAAGTTAATCTTTTCGAGAAGAATATTTTAAAATAGAAACAATGGGAAAACATACATATTCTCTGTGTCCTCATTAGAGGAGATAGAAAAGAAAGAATAATAATATGCTGAATAAAAATTAAAGGAGGAAAGGCAGTATTGCTGAGGCAACAAGAGAATGGATAGGACACTTTCAGTTTTGAAGATGTCAAGTTTTGCTGAGATGCTAACATTTGTGGAACAAACCTTGAGTGAGGAGATAAGAGAGCAATTTGCATAGGCTCTCCTGGGAAAAAATATTTCAGGCAAAAAGGTTAGCAAGTGCAAATGTCCTGAGGTGCATTTGAGGAACAGACAGGAGGCCACTGTGGTAGCAGTCAGTGGACAAGGAGAACAAAGTGGGAGCTGAAAGCTGTAATCAAGAGGCAGATTCCCATAAGGTCTCTGGCTCTTATTCTGGGTCAGATGAGGGTCTCTGGAAGACGTCTAACAAAGAGATTGCTTGATGGTACTGACATTCTAAAGTCTTACCCTGGCTATTTGACTGCAAACTGACTTAGACAAGTAAGACAAAACCAGGAAACCAGATGAGAGGCTTTTAAAATAATCCAGGTAAAGAATGAAGGCACCCTAAAATAAGCAAGTGATAAGAAAGTGGAGAGAGATTGTAAAATTATAGATGTATTTTGAAGATAAAAATGACAGGAATGCTTACAAAAGGGTCTCACTGAATTGCTTTGCATCTCGCTTTTGCTGAGGCTGGCTTTGAACTTGAGATCCTCCTGCCTCAGCCTCCTGAGCTTCTGGGATTATAGGCATGCACCACTACACTGGGCTCACTTCAGTATTTTTTTTTGTAAGAAATTGACTTTTTCTTTTAAATATTTTCAGTTGTAGGTGGACATAATACCTTTATTTATTTTTAATGTGATACTGAGGATCAAACCCAGTTCCTCACATGTCTGAGGCAAATGCTCTACCACTGAGCCACAAACCCAGCCGCTCACTTCAGTATTTTTACTGAACTCTTTTAGGTACACAAATGCTGACTGTTGTGTTGCAATTGCTTACAGGTTCAGCACAGTAACATGCCACACAGATTGGTGGCCCAGAAGCAACAGGCTATATATACACCCATGTGTAGTAGTCCATACTATATAGGTGCGTTTGGGCCATAATCCTGAGAGTCATGATCACAAATGCTGAAATCCTAAAAGATAAAAATCCCTAACATCCTGATAACAAAATTTTGGGGGGGTTAAAAAAAGGAATACACTTATTCACATTTTAAAAAGGGTTTTATTTTAGAACCATATAAAAACACAACAGAACACTTTATGTGCCATTTTACAAAATGAAATAGACAATAACGAGGCACACATTTTTCAGTATAAACACTCAGGTGTACAGCAAGTAGGAAGGAAGGCCAGTGTAGTCAAGTGACATGTTTATTTATAAAATCAACTTTTCATCATTTCTAAATCCTGTGACCCATTACTTCCTTAGAAGACAACTTTCTGTCCCTATTATCTAGATTATTTTCACAAGGGTTACATTTTTCTTTCAGGGAGGTGGCTATCATGATTTCAACATTCAGGATTTTAAACTTTAGGGCTTGTGATTTAAACAGAGCACTTATAGTTTTTCTTTGGCACATCAGAATTGCCAGCTTCATTCATCTTGGAGTTTGGAATCATTAAATAAAATAAGGGTTATATGAACTTTGACACTGTGACATTCAATCTGATGATCTAGTCAGTTACTAAGTGCCTGATGGAGGGGTAGCATATATGCTGTGGATACACTAGACAGAAGATGATTCATATCTGGTCTGAATGGAGTAGGATGGCATGAGACAGTGTGAGATATCATCATCCTACTAAGAACAGCACACTGTTTGAAACTTATGCATTGTTTGTTTCTTGAATTTTTAGTGACCTCGGGTAACTGAAATCATGGAAAATGAAACAGAAGACTATTACAATCACTAGATGAAATAATTATTTATTATTATTAGACTGGAATATAAGATAAAGTGGTAAAGCAATGCTAACATCGAAAAATACTTGTGAAATAAAGTGAAAATGTTGGGGGAAATAATCTAGCTAAAAAAGCAAAAAAAATAATTGTAGCATAATCCAAATGATATATTGAAAGTAGTTTACATATATATTTAAGCAAAGTCTAAAGGAAATGTTTGAAATTATTTCCAGCATATAATATTACAACAAACATGCACCTCCTTGTCTAATAAGAAAAAAATATATCAAATTTTTAGGAAAAAAAATATAAAATGAAACAAAAATCATCCTAGTTTATCTCAAAAATAAAATAGGGGAAATAAATGAAAAGAGGAAGAGAAAAGAAAGATTTTTTTTAAAGTAATTGGAAACAAGTTAGGAAAAGCATATGCATGTGTGAAGAAAAAAAAAAAAAGATTACACAAAGTGGGATCAACTGTAGGCATCAGAGGCCAAGGGAGAAGGAGAAGGGATCTCCGGGTGTCTGCCACCCTCCCCAGTCAAGGAACTACAAGAGGCAAAGTCTGGTGAGAGAGTTCCCAAGGGTAGCCACCAGGGGACTCCTGTGGTCCAGGAAGCCTCTTGACCCAGAAGCAGCCCAGAGTCAATGAAGGGTGAAGGGGCTTGGCCATCATGATGGAGGAAGAGAAAGAAGGGAACACCGTGTCCAGATTTATGTGGGATGTTCATAAATCCTAGACTCAATGAACGGTAGAAGTGGAAGGGACATCGTGTAAATTCCAGACTAGGTCCTTATTTTAAAATTAGGGAAATAAAACCCAGAGAGGTTGCAGGAATTAGTCTGAAGTTACAAAGCGGGTGAGACTCAGACTCAGAGGTGTGGATGCTTTCAGTGTGGTGTTTTCTAACACCTTATTCAGGGACGGACTGCTCTGGGCATGGAAGTGGCATTGCTGCCCTGTCACCTCACAGTGATCCAGGTGTTGAAAGTATAGGTTAAGCATTTTTATCCAAGACGTCTGCCACCAGAAGTGTTTAGGACTTTCAACTTTTCAATATTTTGGAATATTTGCATATGAATAATGAAAATCTTGTAGATGAGATCTAAGTCTAAACATAAAAAATTTATATATACCATATAAACATAGACTAAAGATAATTTTGTGTGATGTTTTTAGTGGGCCTATTTTGATTGAGAGGCATCACAAGAAGTCAGGTGTAGAATTTCTGCTTATGGCATCATGTTGGCCATCAGGAAGTTTCAGATTTTCAAGATTTTCAAATTTTGAGTTTTTGGATGAGGGTGGCTTAGTCTACACTGTTGTATTATTTTCACAACGTAATAAGACTGGCATATAGTCTTTGGAAACATATTATATGCCTATTAAGGCTACACATGTTTTGATGAAGAACCTAGCTCAATTCTAATGTGCAAGAACTTTCAAATAAATGCCCATTATTCACAGTCTTAATAGTTATGAATACTTTCTTTCTTTTTTTTTTTTTCCAGTTTAAAACGTCTTTGGGAATTGACTGTTAAAATCAGCTGTATCGGTAGCATAAAATCAACAAATAAAAATTGCACAATATACCATTTTAATTTTAATAGATTAGTCCTTTTAAATTTATGAATTTGCACACTTAGGCAGTTCAGAACTCCTTGGTTTTGTCCTCTGCCTGCACTGCCCAGTGTCATCATTCTTTGCTTCTTTTGTCTCCTATCTCAAGGGTTCATCTGTACCTCCTAGTTTATCCCCAGGGTCCTTATTGCCCAGGTGCTCCTTCCTCTCTTGTGAAATACAGACTGCTTCTTTCATTTGTTTGGTACATTCTTTCAGTCCACAAATACTCTTTGAACTCCTGCTGTATGCAAGTTCTTGTGCAGAAGCTATGGGAAGTGACAAAGGAAGAGGAGCCAGCTATGTCGTCAGAGATGCTTCTCTCTCTTTATCTTGCTTAACGTTACACATCAAAGGGTAACCGGTAACAATTAAAGATCAAGTTGGAGCAGTGACTGGGGTGATAGTGAACAACAATGACTCAGGATGGTTTGAGTCTATTAAACGAGGGACTGGCCAATGCAACCCTTTTGTACAATATAAACATCAATATAAATGGCAGCTGACTAGGCCAAGCCCATGGTTCTCTGGAGTCAGGCCTGAGAGAATGGGTGATTGTAATCTTAAAAATCTTTGCAATCAAAGCCAGTGAAGTAGAGATGACCTTCTAAAGGAAGGTTTACACGATGAGGGATTCGAAAATGGAAGACCTTCACTCAGGAGCAGAGGGGTCCTGGGCTTACATGACAGAAAGGAATTCCATTACATGTCAGTCAGAGACAGACAGCCCACATTCTCTCTTGAATGTGTTACCTATAGGAAAATAGGTAACACATTCAAGAGAGAATGTGGGCTATCTCAAGAGAGAGAGAGAGACATCTTTTTGTGGTAAAGCAAGGAATTCAAAGGAGAATGTGGGCAATCTTGAGGGTTAGAAATGTGTTTTAGGATTTCCACGACCTTCTTTTAAAGGGAATTCAGTGGGGGGAGGGGGATTGGGTATGCACAAAACCAACAAATAAAAATTGCACAATATACCATTTTAATAGACTAGTTCTTTTAAATTAATGAATTTGCACACTTAGGCTGTTCATAACTCCTTGGAATGAAATCTGTCTAGTAATCTCAAGATGGTTTCTGGTGGTTGGTCAATCTCAGGATCCTGAGGCTGATTTGGTCCTCATTATCTGATCAATGGATCAGATAGTCCTTTCAATTATAGTTTTCTCAAAATATTCTCTCTCTTTATTCAATAGGTTTATCAGTGATTTAATTAACAGTGCACCAGTAGATGTACAAATTTTTTAGGAATTTCAGAGTGATGGGCCTAGAAGCATATTCAGAACTTAAATTAAATCCTATTTTTTTGTGTCCTTCCTACATCTCCTTTCTAGTTATTTTTTATTTCCTCTATCCTACCTTAAAAGGACTTCCTACGAGTAATAGTCAAAGCATAAAGTGTAAAGAAAAGATTAAGACATTGTATGAAATAAAAAGAAACTCTAGGAGAAAAATATTATAAACTGAGTTAAGATACATAGGTATTTCTGCAGAAACTAATAAAATTAATGATTTTAGTACTATAATCCCCACACCTTTTAGAGTTTTCTACATGCATTGTTATTTAATGCATAAAATAAGTTTTGAAGTGGGCAGACATTAAGATTATCAAATGTAACAATGTATAAACTGAGTCTCAGAGCTGGGTTACCCAGAATCTAAGGTGTTATTTTTAGGGGAAAAAAGTAATAATCAATATTTCTAGATTAATCACCTAGTCTAGGTCTATCTACAAAGACAAAAAGGGGTTGATAAACTGGGCCACTTTCTTTTTTTTTTTTAATACTCAATTTGCATTTTGCCAAGAGATACTAATAACTTGAAGGAGGTTCCCTGCTAAAGGAGAATTATACTGATGAGGGAATTTGCTCACCAGAAATCACTAATCATCTCCAAGCATTTACTGTCATCATCTTGTTTTAGTTTGTTTGTTTTCTGATGTTGAATTTTTGTCTTAAATAATGATATTGTCATGAACTGAATCATCCAGTGAAGGAAAAGAAATTGTCAGTAGGACTCATTATTGCCATATTTTCATAATTTATAACATTTCTGTATTTGCTTTCTTTGGTATTGTTTCTTACTGCATTTAGGAATATAGGGATATTTAATAACATGTGATAGAATGGCACATTTCCCACAAATCACAAGACAAACAAATTATTCACCAAATCAGGAAGATGCCATAAAGGTTAAGTTTATAATATACTTCCCCACTGGGACCAAGTGAAAACAAAATAAAAAACCCTTTGTTTATAATACAGAACCTAGCAATATGTAAATAGTGGCATACAATGTGTCCTTGAGATCAAGATTTAAAAAAAAATATTTAAAGTAACTATTTGAAATTAATCAGGAGAAGAGGAAGAAAACACAAAATGAAAAACAAAAAGAAAAGAAGAGGAGGAGGAAGAGGGGAAGGGGAAGAGGAAAGGGCCCATCAGAAAACCAGAACATTTCAGGGACTTTTTCCACCTCTCTTTCCTTCAGAAATTTTTCTCCTGGGAAGAGATATTTGAGAAAAATATCAGAATTCTAAACATGAGGCTACGAAGCAAGTCTGGCTCAGGAATGGAGGAGAGGTGGGGGTTTTTAGTGACTGGAAGAGTTCAGAGGATGAGGTGCCAAGGATGACTAGATATGGGAAGAGAGAGGTCCAGAGCATGGGGTTGGGGTGCATAATCCAGCAAGCAAGGGACCACCCATGGTTGGACAGAGATTAAGGCTGTGAGGCTTCATGCTGGTAGATGAGGAGCCAGGTGAGTCATCCCGATAGAGGCACCACCATAATTATCAGTGTTGACCCAGCTCCTGTGTCTCTGTTTATTTAGATTTCTCACTGTGAATCTAACTGATCCTTCCTCAGGGTTCTATGTGTGGGAGACATAAGTCTCCCCCCACCCTCTCCAATTCATGGATCTGTCTTGGATTGCAGACTGGCTCCTGATATGTCAGTAAAAAACAGAAGAAGACCTGTATTGGCATCACATAACCAGTGAACCAATAGGTCTGATCACCCTGACTAGTTTTTTCTCAGCAAGCATATGATTCTATTTTATCCCTCAGTATATATAGGTTTGCACCTGTAATGGAGAATTGCCATCTCTCTGGTCTTATGAAACTACAAATAGATCAGCATCTGAGTTCACTCAACCTTTCCTAAAACAAACATGCTCCAGAGGCTAAATACATCACTGCATTTGAGAAGCCAGAAGCAAAAGAGGGGCAAGAAGGTCCAGGAACATGGGAAGTAGAGACCTAAGGTACAGCTCATTCCCTGAGTGTTTTTGTGTGCTTGCTCATCTTGACTTTGATTAAAGACATTTTGGTAAGCAAACTTGAGGGGTATTGGAAGAGACTTTTGCTAAGTTTTGGGGATTTTGCTTGTGGAATAACTTTTGCACAATCTTCAGTCCAATAAGATCACCTTGTTGAAAAAGATGATCATTCCTTTCCTTTACTTTTATCACTCATTGTTTAGCTGTTCCTTAAGTCTCCTCATTTACATTCTGCGAATGAATGATCTTTCAGCCCTGAGGATCATGTCATCTGCTGAGGCAACAGTTGTTTCTCACAGGTGTAATGAAGGCAGGTTAGACATCATTTGTTACTAACAATGTGTCAATTTTAAGTACTTACAAGCATCTTTGGAGACAGACCTGGAGTACCAATTAAGAAAGTTAGCACCTGTTTAAAGACTGCAGCTCTTCTTTTCCGTTCTGAGATCTGGAGTTCTGAGTTGCTATTTCTAGACATTCTTTGAAGATAAACTTTTTCCACTTTAACAAACATCTCCTTTTGCAAGTGGCCTATGACTATTACCTGATTTGTTCAAAAATGCTAGGAATGTGGCATTAATACTGTCTGTGAAATTTAAATTAACAGAGTCTTCTCTTCTTTTCAGTGAAACCAACAGTTGAATGGGATATAATGACTTCTCTCTCACCAAACTCTGACAGAAAGAAAAAATGTATATATGCTTGCTCTGGTCACAGACTGAGAGTCTATGTGGAATCTGTGAAGTAAGTAACAGAGACAAACTTTGTCTGCATTTGAGAGACTTTCATGTTTAGCACCAATGTAGATGAGCACCCATCCTGGGGAATTAGGTTTCCAATGATTGATTTATATACTGCTATAAACTTTATATTAGAGTTTTTCAAAGAAACAGCACCAATAAGATCACTATCTATCATCTATCTGTCTAATTAATTGTTTTACATATGTGAGAAATATATATGTATCATATGTGGACGTGCACACACATACATGTAATAGAATCCTCTTAAGGAATTGCTCATGTGAGACTGCAGGCAGGTGGTCAGGTTGGAGACCCAAGGAAGAGTTGATGTTATGGTTTTAAGTAAAAAAATACATAGTGCTTTCTTCCTTGAGAGAACCTTAGTCTTTTCTCTGAAGGCTTTCAACTGATTGGATGACACCTATCCACATTATGGAAGGTCATCTTCTTTAGTCAAAGCCTATTGGTTTACACAGTAATCACAAAATAAGAAATACTTTTTTGTAGTGGAGAATGAATTCATGTGTGCTTAACCACTGAGCAACATCCTCAGCCCTGTTTATTTCATATTCTTTAAAACTTTAGAACAGGGTCTTGCTAAATTGTTTAGGGCCTTGCTAAGCTGCTGGCTGGACTTGAACTTGAGATCCTCCTGCCTCATCCTCCCAAGTCACTGGGATTACAGGTGTGTGCCATTGATCCCCGGCCAAGAAATACTTTTATAGCAACATCTAGATTGGTGTTTGACCAAATAACTGCCTGCGTAGCCAAATTGGCACATAAAATTAACTATCACATAAACTAACATCAGAATCAATACAAGAGTTATGAGTATAATGATAAAGAGTCTCTTATTTTCAAAAATAGGATAAATCATCAGATGTTGTCTGAAGTATTTTAAATAGTCACCAATAGTATTTTTACACTATTGACTTGATTTGAGTATTAAAGAAGCCTATGTATAGGCAGCGGGAGAGCAAACTCACAGAACCTCTGTGCAGGATAGTTTGTGAGAAAGGACTGAATTTGAGGTTGTGGATGCCTTTTGATATAATAATTGCATTTCTAACAGGCAGCTTCTAAGACAGCCTTTAAGCATTCTCATCTTCATTTATTCACACCTTGTGGAATCTCCTTACATGGAGTGTGAACTAGGCCTTAGGACTTATTTCTAATGAATAGAATATGCCAAAAAATGATTGGACATCAATGTATAGATTAGGTTACAAAGACCAAGACTTCTGCTTTGCTTGCATTGTCTCTAACCTCTGTCTCTTCTCTCTTGCTGGCCCTGATGAAGCAAGCTGCCAAATGTAAGCCTCTCCAGGGAGAGAGCCTGGTGGCAGGGAATTGAGGGCAAACTCCAGCCAACAGCCACAGAGGAAATTGGCCCTCAGTCCAACAACCCTGGGGAAGCTTCATCCGGTCCACAACACCCATAAGCTTAACAGTGGACGCTTCTACAGTGGAGCTTTGTTAAACACAGCCCTGGTTGACACTATAACTGCAGTCTAGTGAGACAGAGGATGCAGGTTTCTGACCCACAGATCCTAGGAGATGATAATGGTTTTTGTTTGTTTGTTTCAAGGCTATTGTTGAACCATGACACCAAGAAAAGACCACCAACTCCAATTTTGAATCAAACTAAAGCAAGCTTGTATTTGTGTATACAAGAGTTGTCTAAGACTGTCTCTTCCAAAACCCTGGCTAGAGATCAGCTCTCCAGGAACAAGGTTTTATTGCAAAAAAGTTGCAGAGGGAGGTGTCTTGAGAACTTAAAGATAAGGGGATTTTGACAAGCATAATACAAAGGAAGATAGCAGGTTCATGGTCTATGGCATATTTCAAGATAGGGAATAAATTCAGATCCCAACATCAGGATTTATGAAGCGCCACTGAGATTTCAGAGAGGGCTGCTATCTGGTCAAGGAGAGCCTGGAATGGGTGAGTTCAGAGCATGGGCAGGAATTCCAAACAAGTTTAGAAATTGCAATAATTTATAGTAAAACTGAAATTAACTTTTCATGACTTTGTGATGAGATGGCCCCTGATCTTAAAATAGAATTATGCTGGGCTCATCACTATAAGTTTGGGGAATTTGTTATTCAGTGATAAGTTGCTAACTTATCTATTCAAGGCCTTTCCTATTTCTCCAGTTGGCTATAAGATGTAAGAGTGAAAGTCAGAAGTTCCAACATCAGTTCTAACCTGTCTTCCCTTCATGCAGGGTGTCAGCACCACTGTGTGAGGGTTTGCAAACATTTATGCTGAGCTAATCTTGCATTCCCAGAAAGGATCTATTTATGCATAATCTATCACTTTGTTTCTATGTTATAGGATCTTATTTCACATATTTTATTAGAGATACTCACTCCTATAACCATGAGTAAAATGAATCTTTAGGGGGTTTTTGGTTGTAAAGTTTTAGAATGTTTTTTGATATGAGAGTAACTGACCTCACAAAATGAATTGGGAAAGATTATTTTTTCTTTTCTATTTTATGAAGGCATTATATTATTATATTTTCCTTAAATGTTTTAAAGAATCTCCCAGTGAAGCATTCTGGGCCTGGTGATTTTTTAAAGGCTATTATCTAATAATTTCATTGCTCTAAGGCTATTTAGTTAGGTTATTGATTGAATAATGCATATACATATATATAGATAGATAGATAGATAGATAGAGAGAGAGAGAGGGGGGGGAGAGAAAGAGAGAGAGAGAGTAAACATGCTTTACATGATAATTAGATTTATCAAGTACAACTTTTCAAATATGCCTACATTGTGGAATGGCTAATTGAGTTAATTAACATATGCATCACCTCACATGTTTTTCATTCTTTGAGGTGAGAACACTTCAAGTCTACTCTTAGAAGTCTTCAAAAACACAATACATTATAAACTATAATCATTTTGTACAATAGATCTCTTGAATTTATTTCTTCTCTCTACACCTGACCCAACCACCCTTGCCTCCTTCCCTGGAAACCACCATTCTACTCTCCTCCTGTGATTAGACAGCTTGTCTCTTGCATTTGAATACTCCATTGTCAGGTATTTAGAGTTGGGACTGTTATTTCCTCTATGAGAACTGATCTATTATTACATATGCTATTTTTTTAATCCCTGAAAATTTTCCTTGTTCTGAAGTTGATTTTGTCTAAAATTAAATTAATGTAGTTACTTTGCCTTTTTTCCCTTTGTATTTGCATGTATAAGTATCTCTCTTTACTTTAAATTTTTTTATTGAAACAAATTTTATATTACCCAATATATCCAACATTTTAAAGTGTCTAGTATTGTTGTTTTATTCACAATTGGTATTATATCACTGATATTTAATTCTAGAATATATCCATCATTCAAAAAAAAAAAGAAAAAGAAGAAGAAGAAGAAGAAAAACCCTCCTAAACCTGCTCTGTTAGCAATCAATCTCAATACCTCTCTCCCTCAACCCCTGGCAATCACTAATCTATTCTGAGTCTCTCTGGTTTTGTTCCTTCTGAACATTTCAAATAAATGGAATACTAAAATAATTGATATTTTGTGTCTGCTTCTTTCAATTAACATAATGTTTGCAAAACTTATCCATGTGTAGCATGCATCAGTAGTACTTCATTGCTTTTTAAGGCTGAACAAAATTTTATTGTATGGATACAGGGCATTTTGTTGAAAGTCATTCGGATTGTTTCAGTTTTTTAGATGCTACAAATAATGCTATTATGAACAATTATGTATAATATATTTTTAAACTTTATTTATTTATTTATTTTTGTGGTGCTGGGGATTTAACGGAGGGCCTTGTGCATGCAAGGCAAGCACTCTACCAGCTAAGCTATATCCCTGGCAATGCATAACATTTTGGGTGAATACATGTTTTCAGTTGTCTTCAATACATCCCTGGGAATGTAATCTATGTGTCATGTGGTTATTCTATGTTTAACTCTTGGAGGAACTTCCAGACAGTTTTCTACAGTAACTTTATTCCTTTATTTTTATCTATATAATTATTTGTATTTAAAGTAGGTTTCTGATAGCACAGATTGGGTCTTGTTTTTTTTCCTTATCAAATTTAAAAATACCTTTAACAAATTAGGCTTTGATTATTGATATTTAATGTGATTATTGATAGTTGAATTAGAATATGCCATCTTGCTGTTTTCTATATGTTACATTTGTGTTTCTTATTTGTCTTTTTTGAGCCTTTCATCTGAGAACTTTTTTTGAGCCTTTCATCTGAGCACTTTTTTATTATTTCATTTTATCATTAATACTTCATTTTAATATTTTTATTTTTTTTGTAAATGTAAGTGGTGGGTTTTACAATATACATTTTAAGAGAAACCAAATCAACCTCCAAACTGGGCAGAAATCTTCATTTGCAGTGTAAGGGACTTATAGTATTCCCAACTAGTTTCTATATTAAGTTAAAAATAAACAAACAAAAACTCCTTGCATTTGGCAGGACTATCATCTGCAAAACCACAATGAAATGTTACATTATTCCACATGTTCTATAAAAAGACTCCTTAAATTAAGTGGCTTATTTTCCATTAATTTCTATTCAGTTTGAAATTGGAGAAAATAGAACATTATACCACATTAAAAAGCTTATTTTTATAAGTGGCTATAATCAGTGAAAATATTAGCTCAATTTTATCTAATAAATCATGGTATAAAGAATCAAAATGATTATGTATGTGTAGTGATTGCTCCTTAATTATGCCCTATGCACCTCTGTGTTGCCAATATCTATAACAATGGATAGATCATAATCACCAGAGCATGTTTCATTTACATTTTTTTGTATGAAGGATAAATCAATTTCTTTTCTATAATATAAATGAAGGTAATAAACCCAGGAATAAACCTAACAAAAATGGTTGCAATACAAAGTAGTCTAGTTACATTGAAGAAGAATTTAATAATATTTTTAAGACTGAAAATGTATACATCCTACAGCCCATACATCTTGATTTCATGTGTACATAGTGAGATATATAGAAAGATGTTCTGTTGCTATGGTGGTATAAAATCAGAAATAGTCTAAATGTCTATCAACAGGGAATGGGCACTGTGTATACATGGTAATTGAAATACAATAGATAAAAGTGCTGTGTTCATATGAAGAGATACTATATGGATGTTATAAGAAATTAACCTATGTATCAACAAAAGTATATAACTAAACACTTTTACAGAAAGACAAATATATGAAACCAGCAAGTTAACCATTACACTTGACAGAGACGTAGGAAAAATTCCAAGAAGACTCACAAAGTTATAACCAACATTAAGTGACTCAACAGAATAGAAGGGAAGTAGAATTGTGTTTGATATTACAATAAAACTTTAATTGCAACATTTTACTTTTTTATAAGCTGTTTCAGTAAGAAGTCTAAGTTATACTATGTTATAAATACATATACACAAATAATACACATGCAACACCCTACTTATCAGGGGTTTAAAACTATAGTGGTTTATTTCATATTTTTCTTGCATATTCATCATGGGTTTGGCAAAGAAGTATATTTATTTAATTTACTCAGAAATTTAGTCTTAAACTCTCTAAAGTGTAAACTCTAATGGATTTTACAATGACAAATGTTTGACTTGAAAGTCACATGTAATGAACAGTTCTGCTCACCGTAAGCCAGAAAGAATCACAGGATGCCATTTACCTACAAGTAGATACAGAAGTGCAATCTTACCATAGACCAGGAACATGACGATTCAGAAATATTCAGAGAGCAGAACTAATGTCTATCACACAAGCAGAATGTTTTATATATTATTCCTGCAACTGATTACTTAAGAAGGAAATGAAATAATGATGTAATCATTTAATGAAAAACATGGATAAGTGCAAATGCATAAATTAATATGACAATTAGGTATATTTTTAAAAGAAAAACTGTGAGTAATGAATTAAGGCAGGTTTTGAAAGAGCATTATTTTTCCTGATACACACAAGCCTTTTCCCCTGGTCTTTAATTTTTCTGCATTTCTAAGAAGAACTGGATGAAAATGAATTATGTAGATGGCATTCCCTTAAAGATGAAGCACAATTTTTTACATCTTGCAATCACTACTAGTAAGACAGAAGTCTTTCTGATTCCAAACAAGATGGGATATCAGGTAACAGGTTTCCTTTCCTGTCTGCAACAACTAGAAAACTGATCAAAATATAATGAACAGCAATTTTCAAAACTTGAGAGATCAGACTTCAAACAACAATAATACCTCAGACATGAGTTTTTTGTTTTTTTGTTTTTAACCAGGTTACTGATAAATGGATATTTACAAGGACTGTGCCCAAGGATAGGAAGCGACTATCACAAAAGACTAGAGGGGACAATACACAGAAACTTCATGTGGCCAAGACTAGTATCTTTCTCTGTTAGTCACGCTTGTGAAAGTTTGTAATTCACAAGACATTGGATAGAAAACTCAAGAGAATCTTGCCTAAGTGATGGTGAACAATTATCTCTAGATAAGTTTAGTTATTATATGGGGAGGCTGCCAGGGCCAGGGGCCAGGTGGGGTGGGTGGGTGGGGTGGGGAGGGTGGTGTTTCTCCTGCCCAGGAGGGTATAAGCCACGGGAGAAGAAAAGTCAGAAATAATTAGTGAAGAAATAAGACAAAGTCTTGTCCTGCCCACACAGGAACTGGAGATGAACAATTAAAAAATGGCTCCTGTGGTTTATTTAAGGAAGTACATCAAAGGCAGGGATAAGCTTTCAGGAGTGGAGTCTTGCATCCTGATGTCCGCAGGTTGATTGGCATCTTGGCAGGTCACATCCATGTCTGAGCGGCTGTGTGGCTACAGTAGGTCACCCCATCTTCAGTGCTGTGTGGGAACAGGCAGAGCTTGAATAGGGCTCACAATGTGTCTGGGCAGTCTTGGCCAGAGGAAATTTTCACGGGAAGTTCTCAGACACCAGATTTTCTTATTTACTAGGCTGCAATGCCAATGTGGTCCACACATAGCCTATGGATGGCTCTCGACAATTCTACCTACCAAATCTCAAATGTGAAGTTTAAAATAATCAGATTACTTCAAGATAACTGCATTCCAGAACAAAGCACAAGTATAGAAATGAAAATACGAATTCAATATCCAATAAGGTAAAATGTGTAATATTTGGCTTCTGCTATTAGTCAGCTTTGTGTGATTGTAGAGAAATAATGGAAGGAAATAAGTTATAAAGAGAAAAGCTTTATTTAGTTCAAAATTTAGAAGTTCACATCCAGGATTGGGCAGCCCACTCATTTGGCCTCTGATGAAGGCAGCAGATAACAATGATGGAAGTGCAGGTTGGAGTGAGTGGTCACATCATAATCTAGGAAGTAGAGGAAACAGAACAAGTAGAGTTCCACAGTTCTCTATGAGCTAGGGACCTCCAACTAAACTGCACGTCTTAAAGGTCCACAGCACCTTCTGGGACCACCAACCTGGGGGTAGGCCTTTAGATATGGAGCTATGGGGCACTCATTCAAACCACAGGAGCATCTAACTAAAAACTTTCAGGTAATCCAATAAGCAGGGAAATGCAATCTATAACAAGGAAAGAAAAGCCATCAATGAAACCAAGCAGCACTGACTCAGATGTCAGATATAGCATACAGGGAGATTAAAACAGCTACTCTACTGGTGCTGTGTATATTCAAAAAGCTAGAGGACAGAATGGGCATGTTAGTTGCACTATGGAATATATACAAACAGGCAAATCAAACTCCTAGAGATTAAAACTAGAATGTCAGAGACAAAAAAAAACCCTCCTAATGTCTAATCAAATATTATAAAGAAAGATTAGTGAATTTAAAGACATAGCTAAAAAAAAATCTGAAATGAAACATGGAGAAAAAATACTCAGAATTGGGCTGGGGTTGTGGCTCAAGCGGTAGTGCGCTCACCTGGCATGCGCAGGGCACTGGATTTGATCCTCAGCACCACATAAAAATAAAATAAAGATGTGTGTCCACCGAAAACTAAAAGTAAATATTAAAAAAATTCTCTCTCTCTCTCTCTCTCAAAAAAAAAAAAATACTCAGAATTAAATTAACAGAGCACCATTGGGCTATGGGACAACTTCAAGCAGCCCTAATAAGCATATGCTTGGAGTGCCTGAAGATACATCAAGGGAAGGGAGGACAGAAAAAAATACTTGAAGACTTAATGATTGATTCTTTCCCCCAATTTGATGAATATCATTAATGAATCTATCCAGGAGGATTCACAAATCCCTAAGTATGTTATGGTTTTTCATCAATAACAATTCGAGCTAAAATACAGAGGAGCAACATCTTTAAGTAATGAAAGAAAAAATAACTGTTGACCAAGAATTCTATACCCAACAAATGCACCTTTCAAAGACAAAAGTAAAATAAAGACTCTTCAGACATACAAAAGCCATATAATTCGTCACTAGCAGACCCATACTATGGGTTAAGAGGACAGAAGCATTAGAGAATGGAGTCAGAAAATAATACCAGATGAAAATATGAATCTATACAAAGGACTGAAAAATATAGTATATGGTAGTCATGTGGATAAAAGTAATACTTTTTATGATTTAAATCTATTTAAATGATCATGAGTTGTTTTAATGAGGAAAAAAAATCTAGGATAGGTTTCATAATACCCAGAAGAAGAAAAAATTCAGACTTGACTTACAGAACCCACATGGTATGGAAGCATAACCAAAAAATGAAGATTTGCAGTTGTAGGACACTATAGTTGGCCAGAGGAGTGGGGGAAGGGAAATTCTCCAAGTGGGCAGAGGAGGGCGCCTGTAAAATCACATTATTCGGAAGAAGAAATTGTCATAATTATGATTCTACATTGACTTTTAGGAAATGGCTTGGGACAAACAAGATGTGAAAATTTATTTCAATGTCATATAGATAGAGGATAGATATTGACTCATTGATTTTATATCTAGTTTGTGAATGGACTTTTCAGAATGAGCAGATCATTAAAATATTTATATTTAATGTGCATGTTCACCAAAGTCATCCGATTCAGTGGAGGCTCTAGATAATTAGGTGGACATAATGATGTATTTTCTCTTCTCTTCCAGAGGGCAAGCTACAGGCTAGCTTGTTAGTGGTGACTTCTCTGACCTTTCAATCCTTCCAATTCTGGGTAGACCTATAATTCTCTTTATTATAGTGATTTATACTTTGAATACAGAGAGTGGTATCTGTTGTGTTGACTGAACTTTGACAGATACAACATACTCTAATGGCAGTAAGCACAAAATGTTGCATTTAGAAGCATAATTTCAATTGAAAATGTGTATGTTGAGAAAGATGTGGTTTAGCAGCACACATGAATAAGACATAAGTTTTCATTAATGATTACTTTGAGATGAAGGGTGTAATGTTTGCATTAGAAATATATTTATTCCTCTTTATTCATTTTAGGAGAGGCAACTGGAGTAACACATTCTGTTTTATATGTTATTGTTTAATAGACACACAGGAGTGGGTTAAAGGGATGGCAAGCTATGTCGTGAACTGAGCTGTTGAATGTCCTTTGAATTTTGCCTGCAGTAGAGAAGATCAGGTGGGGTGGGAAATGTAGTAGGCCATTGGATATAAAACTTTATATTTGTGGGCCTATCATATGAAGGAGGTTTCAATTTTGTTTTGTTTTTAATATCATAAAAGGATAGGATTAAGACCAACCCAAACTTTTCACTTGCTGAAAGTAAATGCGGAACCAATCTGTGCATTTACAAATCAATGAAGGTCTCAAATAATTCTCTTCCCTTTTGGTCCTCCTTTCATTGATCTGCATTCCCACACCAAGTGCTACTTTTAATTTTTCCAAAATATAGCTTTGTCGTGTCTACGTGTCATCTTGCCATCCTGTATCCTAGCTCCAGCCACCAACTGGACAATGCCAACACCTCCTGACATTTTTCCTCTTAGTCTCTCCAGTTTCTTGTCATCAGAACCACCAAGCAGTTTAAAATATGAGCTGCATCTTTTGATCTCACCACTTTCCTGCTGAATGCTCTCCTGTAGCTTCCCATTTCTCCTAGGCTAAATTCTCAAGTTCTTGACCACTCTTACAAGACCATTATTCAGACCTGTCCTCTGCTTTCTTTTCCTAGTCTCATTGTACTAATTTTTTCCCTCATTCCATACACTCCTGCAATGCTGGCCTTCTTGAGTTATTTAAATGTTCTTTTCTGCACTATAGATTTCTCCCATGATGTTTCCTCATCCTGGAATAATTTCTTTACTGATATCTTCTGCTTAATTCTTATGTAACAGTTTAATCTCAATTTAAATTAGTGGCTCTCTACCCAGAGGAGGGCTGGTAATATTTTTGAGACACTCATGGTTGTTACAATGGAATGATGCTACTTATATATAAAAGGTAGAAATCAGGAAACTTAATCTGTAATGTACAGGACACCTCCCTATAGCAAAGAATTGTCCAGCCCCAAATGTCAATCATGCTGGGATAGAGAAGTCCTGATTTATTTGTGATTTTCTCAAATTTATTTGTGATTTTATGTCACTCAACATAAAATCAATTCACTTTCTCTCTTTCATACCATGCTGTTCTTTCCCTCAGAACTTCTTTAAAGTTTTCAATTTATGTATTCAGTTTTGCATCTATGTGTTTAATGACTATTTCTCCCACTAGGCTGTAAATTCCATGAGAACAGGAGACATTTCTCATTTCACTACTATGGAGTCAGTGTGTGGCACAGTATCTGGCCTATAGTGTTTAATCAATAATAATTATTTAATAAATTATTAAATCAGCTTTAATATTGAATAGGGCACAATTTCATCAGAGAGCAAGTGAGAAATTATGTGGCACATTATCATTGACATTCAGGAAGATTATAACAAAGGACTAAGATATACACACAATGAATTATAGGACAGAGCAAACTAAAATAATATCTTAAACAGTTCAAAATACTCTGTTGAGTAAACTCAAAAGAAGGAATAATTGCAATGACGAATTCAATGAATTTGGATAGGGAGAATCACCAACATCACTGTTTTCTTACCTATAATTTTTGAAAATTAACAAATTGACTCACAGAGTAAGGATAATATACTCTGGAATATAATGAGAGGTATGGCTTAACTCACTGTGAGATGCATTACTTTATCAAATAGTCATTTCTTAGAGACTGGAGTGTTATTTACCCCCACAATTACAAATAAGTAGTATGAAATATAAACTTGAGTTTCTTAGACTCAAAATAATAATTCTTTTTTTGCGGGGAGGGCATTGTTACCAGGAATTGAATTCAGACTTGACGACTGAGCCACATCCCCAGTCCTATTTCATATTTTTATTTAGAGACAGAGTCACTGAGTTGCTTAGCATGGGGCTTTGAACTTGTGATCCTGCTGCCTCAGCCTCCTGAGCCACTGGGATTACCAGCATGTGCCACTGAACCTGGTTCAAAACAATAATTCTATCTTGAATTATCATCCTTAAAATGTTTAAGAAACCAATTATGGTATTGAGAGAACCAGAATTCTTTCATTTATGTGAGATAATCAATTCCAAAGCCCAGATAGAATTCAATTGCTAATCATTGTCATGGGCTAAGATTTAGAATTGGTTAGTTAACATCACTCCCCCAATTTGTAAATGTAAGATTTCCTGGATCAAAATTGAGTCAGGATTTTATTTTTCATATATGCACATATGTGTATGTGTCTCTGTGCATGTGTGAGTGTACATACATACATGTGCATCTCTTCCTAACACAGACATTCACCAGATCCCATGTACTTGATGCTCAGTAAAACATTTTTTTTTGTGCACTTCAGGAACCCTGAGATTCTGAGGATTTTGTTCTGCTTCTTTCAAGTCCTGCTAGTATTGTGACTCTTCATTCCTAATTTAAATGAGTCTTTATCACTACTTGGCAAAGCAATATATCTTAGTCAGCTGTCCCAAGTTCCACACAAACAATTCCTAGCCCTTTTTGAATCCCTGACACCATTCTAATTTTGTATGTGCTTTGATTTTTTAGCTTATAATTTGTAGAAAAAAAAGAAGCCACTGATGGGAGTACCACAGGACCACCAAACCAACTTCTCACACTCAAATCTACCAGCCTACTTGTGTCTCCACCAGTGTGTTAGTCCTCTCCATTTTATGCTGTGGAAGAACGATTCCTCCTTGTTCTTTATTTTTTAGGCTTAAAAATAAGTTTAATAATAAAAAATTAACCTATTCATATCTTTTTTATCAATCTTTAAAAATTTTTAATTTGTTATATATGACAACAGAATGCATTACAATTCATATTACACATATAGAGCACAATTTTTCATATCTCTAGTTGTACACAAAGCAGAGTCACATCCTTCATGTCTTCACACATGTACTTAAGGCAATGATGACCTCTGAATGATCTTCCTCCACTCATCAATCTTCAAAGCTCCCCTTTATACTAGACATTTTCCACCTACTTTAAAATCTTTAGATCCCACATTCCTCTCCAGTTTGCTTCCATATCCAACTATGCATTCTCTATGAATTTTACCTCCTAAATATCTTTAAAATGCATCCACTTTTCTTCATTACTTTCCTATCACTTAAATGCAAGCTCTCTTATGTGGACTCATGTATTCTCTTCCCATGACAGTCCTAGTTCACTTTCATCACCTCTGACCCAGTCTCTAAAGAGCATCTGAAGCAAGGCCCTTAGGAATGATAAATATGGAGTTGCACTCACCATAGCTCCCATGTGAAATCATCTTCTCAAAATAAAAATCAACCATGATACTACTCTGCTTAAATGTTTCAGTCACATTCTTCTCTTGAATCTCTAAATGCTTCCTTGGCCTGTAAATCCCTGCATATGTGTCCTGGTATCCCTCCTGACTATGCTTCTGCCTACAGAGTTTTTCATTTCTTAAATTCCATAAATTCTTTGTATTCCTAACCAGAGCCTTTGCATGTGATGTGTTGTTCCTTCTTCCTGAGAATGTTCCTCTCTCTAACTAGCTACCTGGGTGGATTCTGCTTGGTTTTGTCTTTGCTTAAATGTCATTTCTCTGTGGAAGGAGTCCTGACATATCTTAGTTAAGATTTTGTCCATCAGCTCTTGTGGAGACTTTCCTTATAATTTTTGTTGCAATTATAAAGTTCAAGGGGCAGATACTGTTATTCATCCCTAGCATCGAGAATCATAGGTACTTGGTAAATATTTGTTTGAATGAATCAAATGTTTGGGTTGTCAATAAAAAACACTAAATTGCATAAGGAATTTACTTTCTGTTATGAATTAATTGTATTTGCTGCTTAACAGAATCAAAATTAATCATTTAATTGCAAAACTCTGTTTTATCTCATACCTTATTTATAAATTAACTTGTCTAAAAGTGGATTCTAAATATTCAGACAGACCCATGTTATTCAAGAAAATGTGGCTGGATCAACTTGTATCTCTTAGGTTTTGATAAAGCAATTCCCATGGGGTGAAACTGCATGTTCATGAAGATCACCACCATACATTTGCAATTAATACAGAAAACATTTTTAAAATTATACCATTATTTTCATAAATTGTATGGCTCAAAAAATAACATTATCTAGAGTCTGCACAAGTACAATCTGATATTCTCATAGTCAGAATTACTGTTTTTACTAACTGTGAAAAGAAGTAAGACAGTGAATAATAGGCAAAGAATAAATGTTCTTGAACAGTCATGGGACTTTCCTTTGCTAGAGGCACCAGAATTTCAGAAGCAATGAAATGTTTTTGACTTAAGTAATTGTTCTATGAGATTTATCCCATTTATCTTAGTAGTGAAAATACCAGTTTATTACTTCTCTAAAGAAGTTGCTTGAATTTAAAAAAAATAATAGTATGATGGATTATAAACCAGGACAATTGAATTTTTATGCTGGCTCTAACAATTGCAGTCATGATAGCGCAGGGAAAAGCTCAAGATCTTGGAGCTTTAATTTCTTTTCTAATACTTGAAATGGTACAAATATCTGCTTCTTATAAATGAGGCAAAACCTCAAGAAAGAAAGAGGGATTGTTGCATTGAAAAGAAAGTCAGACATATCAGGACATTGCTGGACAGAAAGATTACACTCCAATGTGGCAAGTGTAGGAGCCTGTAAGTGAATTTGAAGCAATATTCCTGGTTTCTGGGGCCACCTGCATGAGAGGGAAAGGACCTAGAAGTCATCATGAGGCTTGAGGGGTGTGGGCAATGAATTAAGAGCAGTTCTTCAAATACGTACTACCTATTTGCTGCATTCTAGAGGTAATTCTAAGTGCAAAATATTTATTAACTTATTTTATCTGTGCAGACACACTCTAAGGAAGGTACTGCTGTTATTCCCATTTAAGAAAAGAGAAACTGAGGTACATGGGCTTCAAATAACTCTCCAAGAGGTGTGAGGGTGTACTTATTGAGTGTTAGAGTTCTCTGCAGAAGAGTTCAATGAAGTAGGGCTAAATGGTACTCTTAGCTGAGGGCTTTGGTAGCCTGGTTTAACAATGAAGAACAGTGAAAGCCAACATTTAAGGGGTATTCATACTTCCAGTAGGACCACTGGGTCCTGATGAGACTCCTTTTCTACTGTCATTCAGTCCTTAAATTTCTTGTATGCTCAGCTACTATCTTGAGAAGGAAGAAGGAAGGGGGTGAAATGGCTCAGATATGGGGAAATTAGCAATTCTGATTAATCATCAGAGTCTATGATAATATTTTAAAAGTATTTAAATGAGAATAAACTAATCCTGTTGATCAGCATTTTTTTTTGTCTCCATTGTCCAGTGATGGTCACTAAATTATCACAGAAAATAAAGAAGACAGGTAGGGTTTTGTTTCTCTGTGTTATAATAAGTAAAAACTTTACTTGCATTTGTATATCTGTACCAGCTTTGGTATCTGCTGTGAATTTTCTTCTTTCATGTGCCAGTCTAATTCATCCTTTAAATCTGAGTGATATTTTATGTGTGTAAAATATTTTCAGAACCCCAGGTGGAGTTAGTGATTTTAACTTACGATTTTAAACCATGCAGTCTGCACATGGTTTTATATGGTTTGGATCCACCCATTGAAACTTCTGTTTCTTCCCCTAGACTTTAAACACTTGCATGATATAGGTCCCAATAAATTTCAAGTTCATATAAAATTAAATGAGAATGTCTGTGTTATATCCTTGGAATTTCTGCAACTACAAAAGAATTGTTTTTACATAAAACCCATCATTGGCTAGAGTGTTAGAGGCTCACTGAGGCCACTAAGTGTCAAACTGACTTGAGCACAAGATTACAAATTCAAGAGTATGTATAGGTTATTTTTCAATTACAAGATATGAGAAAAAATTAGCAAGCTAAAATTAAATGCATGAGATCAACACAGCCACTTCTGTATTCTTTTGTTACTAGTTGCCCCAATTTGATCAGAACCTGGTGAGGCATGGATCCATCTCCCCATACCCTGTAGTTACATAGTTATAAGCAGAAAGATGTTCAGAAATATTTGTTGAATATACAAACAAATAGGTGACTATTTGTTTGAGACTTAAGGTTTTTACATTCCACATCGCTAGTACTCAAATACAGGAATGTCACTGGGTGTGGAGGCATGCATCTGTAACCCCAGCTACTTGTGACATTGAGGCAGGACTATGGCAAGTTGGAAGCCATCCAGGGCAATTCCTCAATACCCTAACTTAAAATAAAAAATAAAAAGGGCTGCAGATTTTTAGTGGTAAAGCACCCTGTGTTCAATTCCCAGTACTGCAAACAAAACATGTTAAAATGTTGCAGAATCACCCATGAAGCTTGATGAAGGAAACATTCTCAGGACCCATGTCAGAAATTCTGGGTTTAGAGTGAGGAATTTTCATTTTAATAAGAACCTTATGTACAATGATGTAGGTCTGATCCACACTTTGAGCAATGCAACTCTAGAGAGTTGACATTTCTTTCACTCTCTGCACTGCCTAAATTTAAAGTCATCCCTGAATTTATTCCTAGAGGGAATGCATCTTATAGAGAGGCACTTTACCATGAACTTTTATACCACATCTATTTCCATTCAGATATTATTCACAAGACAAGAGACTGTTTTTACAAAAGTCTTCACAATAGCACCCGATTTAAAATCTGCTATGCTAATCCCCCTCTAGTACCAACAACCACTATTTTTGCTTTATTTTTCTTCAGATCATTTGTCACAAACTGTACAACCTACTTATTTATGTTATTTGTTCTCTATCTTCTTCCCATAGAGTGTGAATGCCCCGATGAGAGGGATTTTGTCTGTTTCATTTACCCACATACGCCAGTGCCTAGAGCAGTGCCAGTTACTTGTAAAGCCAACAGAATAATTATTGTTTTTTGGGGAAAAAAATGAATGGCCAATCCCTAAAATCTCTACTTGCAAAAATAGGGGGGAAAAAAAGAAAGAAAGAAATGGAAAAATAGGAAACCAAGTGTACCTGGTTTGGACTCCATTGGTTCTTTCAGCTATATTCCTTGCTAAATAGAAACAGAAGCTACCTTTTGTTGTCTTTTCTTTTAAAACCAGAGGTAATAGGATTTGTTTGAAAATGGCTCACAACAACTGCAATAGCTTGAGAGAATGCCGTCTCCCCGCCATAATTTCATGAACAACAGTGCTTCCAGCCAGTTATCTTGCTGCATGATTTTTATTGAAATCTGTTCAGTCTGGATCCCTCCTCGTCTTATCAAGTTAAAACTTCCCTATCTGTGACACTGTTCTTAAAATAGCCATTTAGCTTATAATGCAGGCCAAGGGCTGACTATTGACCCCAGGGTGATTCCACATTCTCATGGAAAGCTGACCACCACGGTCCATAGCCATGGTCCAGCTTGCATTTTAATGGAATTTGATGATGATTTTTAAATGATAAATAGTGGTTGAAGTGTTACCTATTGTACTGATTATTGATGTCATAAACTAAATTGTCTAACTTAAGACTGAACAGCATCTAATCATTTATAACTGTGTTTGCTTGGTCATTTTAAAATTTATAATTGAAATATTGACCTATTCCGAGAGAGATAAACCTTTACCTTGCCCATGATGCTTATTATTAAAAGAAGATTTTCCCTTTTGACTTATTTAATTTCACACATGAGCTTGCTGTAGAATCCTAGGCACTGGTGCTGAAGCCATATGGGTGCAAAGATAACTTTACATTCAGCCACAATCATCTACTTCTAAATACTTTGAGTACAAAGGAAGTTGGGTGCTGGAAAGAAATACAATGTAAGGATCATAGCTGCAAAATTGGACTCTTCTTGACTAGTTAATAGGAATTTTGTCATTCCATAGGCAGGCGGGAAAGTACTTTGCAAATTCACATATATTCTTTGATTTGGTGTGCTCAGAAGCTTTTAGTTAGAGTGGCTGTCACATTATGTCCTAGACTAGTTATAACCAGTGCTCACTTCTGCTCCCAAGTGAATCCCAGCCTGATGAAAACTTGTATTGTCCATTTATTTACAATTAGGGGAAATTTTATTATCCATATGTTGTGTATTAAAACTCAAACTCAGAAAGTTTGAGTTGTTTTGTTTAATAGTTATTGATTTGCTTAATGCTACAGAGAAAAGCAAGACCTTTTAAGTCACATACAAACTCTGGTATTGTAGTTTTTAGGTTGCATAATCTTTTTTTTTTCAAACTAGAATTCTCAATATGATAAAATTTGGCATTTAGTAAACTCTTCCAAAACCAACTCTTCAGATCTACAACTGAAGGAGTAAATAAAGTGTGAGGCAACGGGGAAGGAAACCGCACTTACAGAACTTGGTCCTGTGTCATGACATCTTTTCCTTTTCCTATTTTCTTTTTCCCTTTCCTAGTTCTGGTGATGGAACTCAGGGCCTTGTACATGCTAAACAAGCACAGGAACACTGACCTACACAGCCCACTATGTTTTTTGACTTACAGATCATACATATTTATGTACATCATATGTGATGCTTGATACATACATATAGGTATGAACCAGTGTAACCATATCTATCTATTCTCTCAAGAGATTGTTATTTCTTTTTGGTAAAAACATTCAAAACTCTTTCTTTTAGGTTTTAATAAAAATGTACATGATGCTATCATTGTCTATAGTCACTCCACTATTTAATAGAAACCAGACTCTTTTTACCTTCTACCTAGTACATGTTAACCAATCTTTCCCCATTCCTCCCTCTTCCCAACTTTCTCCAGCCTTTGATAACCACTATTCTTTTTCAAATTTTATGAGATAAATTTTATTATATTCCACATATGAGTGAGATCATACTTGTCTTTCTGGGCCTGGCTAATTTTACTTAATATAATGATCTTTCAAATTACATTTGAAATTGTAGGATTGCATTGTTTTTTTATGGTTGAATAGTATTCCATTCTATGCATGTACCTATTTTTTTTATCCATTTATCAGTTAGTGAACACTCAGGTGGTTTTTATTTCTTTGATATTGAGAATAGTTCTGCAATAAACATGGGAGTACAGATGTCTCTTTGACATACTTATTTCATTTTCTTAGGATATATATCCAGTAATGGGATTACATGGCACAATGTTTGTTGTATAATTGAATCCTCATAATAAAATCTAGTTAACATGAGTCTCCCATATTATAACAGGGAAATTGAGATTCAGAGAGTTTAAGTATTCTAAGAGTTGTAGCTAGTAATTTTCCCAATAAGGATTCAAACCTAGATCTACTTGAGTGTAAACTCAAGGCTATACCTCAGTGTCTAATAGTGCAATCCTTAGAAATCGTGAAATGCTAAAAGATCTAGACCGTGCTTCATAGGAAATAAAGAGTAGGTTAATCAACTTTTCATCTCTGTGACCAAAATACCTGACAAGAACAATTTAGACAACTTAGAGTAGGAAAAGTATATTTTGGCTCAAAGTTTCAGAGGATTCTGCTGGTCCCAAGGCAGAAACACTATTGTAGAAGGACCTGGTAGAGGAAAGCTGCTTAAGTCAGTCAGGAAGAGGGTTGGAGGTATAGTTCCAAGACCATGCCCTCAATGACCTACTTCCTCCAGCCATGACCTACCTATTTAGAGTTTTCACCACCTCCCATTAAGTGTATTCAAATTATACATCCATCAAATGGATTAATCCATTGGTGAGGTCAGAGCCCTCATGATCTATCATTGCCTAAAATCCCCCCCTCTCTAAACCTTGCTGCACTGGGGATCACACTTGTGACATATGAGCTTCTAAGGGGAAATTTAGATCCAAACCATCCCAGAGACAAAAAGAAAATTCAACTAAAATCTCAGTTCATTTGGTGGGAAATATAATTCAGTGTTTTGATTTTTTATTTCTTATTATACATAAAATTGATTAAATACACATTTTATGTCACATACATCCATGATACAAAACACTGAATATTGCCTGTACCACACCACCAAGGGCCTAATTAGAAATTTTTTTTTGTAAAGTGAATAAGTATCTACAAATAAAAACAGTCTGGCTATTTGTAGAGAGTGTTTTGTGAGTAGTAGAAGTCTTAAAGATGGAGTTTTCTGGTTCAGAAATTCAAATGTAGTCATACACAGAGTGGTTAGAGAAACTAATTTATGCTACCTCCATTTTCAGTAGACTGATAATTCCAAAGGTATGTTATTGACTTTACTATAAAATATATCTGGGACTTTACTATAAAATCTATTTGGGAAAATAATGGAGACAACGTATTTGCTGAAAGGTGTTGGGAATCTTCTGTTGAATTCTTGTTCCTTGGTTTTATTTTTTTTTCCTTTTAGACTTTTTGCATATACTCCTTTTTATTAATGTATCATCTCCAAATTCTATCAAAATATCTTATGGATTTATGTTCTTTTTGGCCATGGTACATGGTAGAGAACTCACAAGTGATGCTGAAGCCAGAATGTGACAGAATATGTGAAGAAGCAGGCTTTGGGGAAAAAGAGCTTTGCTAGTAGAAAACTTCATGGAGAATTTTGACTACAAAAAAGAAAAGATAAGACATGTGGGAGAGCAAAAGCATAAAAAAAAAAGGTGCAGTTTCTTCCCTGCCTCCTCCTTTATCTGCAGTAGATGGTGAATTTGAATACAGATTAGAAAGAGTCAGTGGGAGGAGGAGACTGAATACAGGATGAGTGGGATGGAAAGGAGGTGTGGGGGAGAGTGGACAAAGGCATGGGAAGGTAGGTCAACCCTGAAATGAGAAGCTTGCTTCTTGCTCTTATGAAAAGCTTAAAAAGAATTTAAAATTTGCAGAAAGTCAAGAGACAGAAATATACTTGCTTATACCTCCCACCATAAATAAGTGCCTCCATCTGCAGAACATGTTTGGGTGGAAACTGATATCTCAAAGGTGCTAGAGGTCTAGAATCATTATTGCAAGCAATGCACATGGGATGATATGTACCCAAAATAAATGTCCAGTGGGCAAATCAATCCTAAGTGAAGTCAGAAACATGAATTTGGTGTCAGTAGCTGGCACAGTGTGACAAGCATAGTGACAAGCACTCATGATGCTATGATTGGTAAAAATGGAACAATCTAAAGAGTAGATTTCATCATTTCTTGAATCTAAGAAAATCATAACCTTTGATTCAAAACAAATGGTAAAAATAAGTTTTTGGTTTTGTTTGCTTTTTAATATTTTTCTCAGTATCATAAGTCAGACAGTGGGCACTTGGGGCTCATTTCTGCAGCTGAAACATGAAAAGATTTGGGTAAATTCCATAATCTTTCTGTTTCTCAGATTTTTAACTTGGAACTATAAAAATGATAGTCAGCAGCAACTTATATTTGAATAGCAACACTACTCCCTTTCAAATGATAGTAAGCCTGGGACTCATCTGAAAAAAACTATTCACTTTGAGGATTGTGTTGAGGTTTTGATGTGGTGTCCCACAAAAGCTCATGTAAGAGACAAAGTAAGAAGGTTGGGAGGAGAAACGATTGGACTATAGCCTTATCCTAATCAGTGAATTAATCCCTGATGGGATGAATTGAGTGGTAACTGGAGGCAGGTGAAGTGTGGTTGGAAGAAGTGGTTCATTGGGGGCGTTGCTATGGATATATATTTTGTATGTGAGCTGCTTCCCTTCACCACACTCTTCCGCCATGATGTTCAGCCTCACCTCAACTCCTGAGGAATGGAGCCAGCTGTCGGTGGACTGAGACCCTTGAAACTGTGAGTCCTCTAATAAACATTTCCTCCTCTACAATTGTTCTGGTGGAAATGGCTGACTGAAACCGATAGTAACTCTATTAATAATACAAAAGACTGTGTGTGGACCCTGCTGCTGACTGAGGGGCCTGGGAGTACTGTCTGACTTCATCTTGGGAGCAGGAGCAGGAGCAGAATTGACTATTCCCTCCCATGTCCAATTGCGTTAATGGTAACAGGCATATCTCCAAAAATTGTTAATCATCTTTAGAGAACATTATTAGTTACTGAGGCTAATTATTAGTTGCCAAGAGAACAGTCTTTAATTGGAAACACATGTCGAAGGTGTCAGAAAACAAAAACAAATGGAAACAAGAAGTCAAGCAATCGTATCCCCCATCTCCCGCCACATCTCACGTCATTACCAAATCCTCTCTTTTCAGGGGAAATTTCTTTTTCATTCCTGCAGTCAATTAATACAAGCCATAGGCAAATGAGTGGCATTTTATTTGGCAGCACATTTCAGGTCTTATTCTCTCTCCTTAACCTCACTCAGAAATTTGATCCACATGCTTATCAGCTGTCTTTCCTAATTGAAATTAACTGTGCACTTCAATAATAAAAGTAGGAAAAATAAATTTAATTAGAGAATTTCCAAAGAAGCTTGAATAACAGGTTAGGCAATGTTATAGCACATCTTCCTTCTTTCTAAAAATAAAAATTCTGAATTTGTTCAGGTGCAGTCCTTTCTTCCAGTCAGACATGTGTTTCAGGAAAGTCTGACTCCTTGGGTAGATGAGAATTCTTTTCTTTCTTTCTTTTTTTTTTTTTTTTGGTGGGGGGTGACTAGTTTTCAGATAATTGTGTGACCCTGTGACCCATTTAATGAGACACAGGAAATTACATAAGAGAGAGACCCTGGAAAGGATTATCTCTTTTCTGCCTCTGGATGTCATCACACCTGGATCTGTTGTAGCCATCCTGCCACCAAGGATGACTCTCATGGAACAAGAAAGAACCAGAGGGGAAGCAGAGCTAGAGATTCGCTCTACTGTCCTTCAAACCAGGCCTACCTAAGATTCTCTTGTAGGTAGTGGAAAATTCCCAGATTTCTCCTTTTTCAGTTATAGTCATCTCAAATGAAACAGTAGATTTGCAATATTTAGATATACTGCTTGCCTTGAGGTAGTAGACCAACCAGTTTTACAGCATAATGAGGGGCATTACACTGTATCACTGTAGTTCTGGGTTCCAGTTCCAGTGCTACCCTTTCCAAACTCTGCCACCTTGGCCAGGGCAAGTCATTTAGGCTCACAGAGTCCCCTTGTATGCTTACCACTCAGGTTGTTGGAAGGATTATATCAGATAAAGTATAATAAAACCTCTTAGATAATGAAGTATTGTGTAACCTATCATAATAAGTCTGATTTAATATTTCAAAATGATTTTGTTCATCTTCTATGTCAATCACAATGTTGAACATTGTACAGTCTGTTAATATTTATTAAATGAACATTCATCCCTCCTTGAATGGGAAATTTGAGAGTTTTATATTTAGACTTAAGAAACCTAGGGCTTATTGGACACATCAAGAAAATATGAAGTGTTTCATAAAGAGCTTTCACTATTTATAATCAGTTTTGGAGTGGTCTATTTTTTAATGAGTGCTTCAGAATGGGAAAGTTTTATAACAATTACCGTATATTTTAAGTACTCTATTTGAGTGCTTGAACTATGTGAGCTCTGTTGTTTCATTATTTCTCACAGATGTACAAATCCTTTCTGGTAGGTATTACAGGTGAGAAAATGGTCTCAGAGATTATAGTGCTATCACTAGCCTCATGTAAAATAAGAAGGACTGAGCTCAGAATAATCCTAAATCTGTTTGGTTCAAAAGTTTGTTACTCTCTCTTATGAGCCTGTCTGCCATCAGGAAGGGAAACATCAATCAAGAATTAGGTGAAATAACAAGACTGAACACAAGCCCCTCTATAACTTCAAGACGCTTCATTATTCCAGGCCTAAGTCCCAGATAACAACATGATTTTGACTCAGAATTTTCCATTTTTTTTTTCTTGCCCAACAGTCCATCTTTGTCAACAATCCAGCCAGAAGCATTATTTAACTTTCTACAAATCTAAATTTCAAAATAATGTTCTTGGGTGTTTTTGTTTGTTTTTCCAATACTGGGGATTGAACCTAGGGGTGGGTATTCCCCCACTGAGCAGCTCTTTTGATTTTTTTAAAATTTTGAAACAGGGTTTTGCTAAGTTGCCCAGATTGGTCTCCAACTAGAGATCCCCCTGCCTCAGCTTCCCCAGTTGCTGGGGTCATAAGTGTCTGCCATCATGCCTAACTTCTTTCTGGATGATATACAATCAGGTATAGATTTTACAGTCAATCAAATTATAGGTTTTTCTGTATAACTGAATTCTCATCAAAAACATTTCACCATAGTAAATTAAAATGTGTTTTATTCAAAATTCACCCTCTAAATATCAAACCTGGTATAAAGAAGCATGATAAAATTGGAAGCACATACTGGAGTATGGGAGTGTGGCTGCACCTCAGTTATTCTTCCAAAGGAATCTTATCTGTGCCCTCATTATCTAAAAATGTTTATATTCTTTATAATACCACCTGGACGTCTTCTAATGTACTGGAGTAGTCTGAGTAAAACAGGTGAGAGTCACAGAGCTATAAAGAAAACTCATAATTAGAAGGAAAGTAACTTAACAAAGGTTGAATACACAATCAACAGAGGACATCATGGTAGGGAGTACAAGACAGAGCAAAGCGGCTTACCTCATGGAATCTGGAAAGCAAAGAGAGGGAGAGGAAGGGGCTAGAGTCCCTTCAAGGGGCATGCCTCCAATGACCTACTTCCTCCAAGTAGGCCCATTTCCTAAAGTTTTCACCACCTCCCAATGCACCATCGACCTGGCAACTGAGCCTTTTAGCACCTGGCCTTTGGGGAATATTTGAAATCCAAACCATAACAGGGAAGTACTAGCACAATCAGCATTTTACAGCTGAGAAAACTAAGGAACTTGGGGCTGTAGCTGTGGCTCAGTGGTAGCACACTTGCCTGGCATGTGTAAGGCACTGGGTTCGATTCTCAGCACCACATATAAGTAAATAAAATAAAGGTCTATCAACAACTAAATACACACATACACACACACACACATATATATATATATATATATTTTTTTTTTTTTAAAAGAGAAAACTAAGGAACTAAGTTTTTTAAGTGGAGAAAACTAAACTAAGTTGTTATTACCTGAGGGTAAGTCAGATTCCTCAGAATCAGACAGCTCCAGGTACTCTGATTCACCCTCAGGTAAGACCATCTTCTAGATAGTACATTCTCATATTGGTTGGAATGAGTTCTGTTCTTTATAAAATTTCCTAGTTTATAGTTTTTATTTTTATTTAATTTTTATCTAATCAAAGTTTCAGGAAATCCATTAAACCATTTCCTCCTGCCTTCCTTGCTCGATTTCTTTCTTCCTGTTTTGTACTATGGATTGAAACCAGGGCCTCAAGCATGGTAGGCAAGTACACTAAGATTCTTGAGTCCTGTCTGCCAAACTTTTTTTTTTTTTTTGGTAGTGTGTGTGTGGGGTGGGGGATACTATAGATTTAACCCAGGGTGCTTAAACACTGAGCCATGTCCCCAGTTATTTTTATTTTTTATTTGGGACAGGGTCTTGCTAAATTCCTGAGGGTCTCTCTAAATTGCTGAAGTTGACCTTGAATTTGTAATCCTCTTGCCTCAGCCTCCTGAGTTTCTGGGATTACAGGCATGTGCCAACATGCCTGGCTATTTTTAATTGTTTGAGAAACCTCCATACTGCTTTCAATAGAGGTTTCACCATTTTACATTTCCACCAATGTTCCAGTTACTCTATACAGTCTCACTAGCATGTGCTATTTTTTTTGTATTATTATTTGCTAATGGTCATCCCAATGAGTGGAATAAATATATTTATTTCGATATAGTTTCAAGTTGCATTTCTCTGATTTTTGGTTATGTTGAACATCTTTAACTTGTTGGCCATTTGTATGTCTTCTAGGGAAAATGTTTATACAATTTATTTTTCCAGTTTTAGAGTTATAGGTGTTCTTTACATAGTCTGGATTAACCTCTTATCAGATGTGTGGTTTGCAAATGTTTTCTCCCCTTCTATAGGTGGTGGTCTTTTCACTTTGTAGAGTGTTTCCTATACTATGCGCAAGTTTTTAAGTTTAATGTGGTCCCATTTTTCTATTTGTTGTTTATGAATTTGTGTATATTTTATTTTCATTTTCATTTATTTCAAAATATTTTAAAGTTTCTATTGAGACTTCTTTGGCCCTTGAGTTATATAAAAATTTGCTGTGTATCTTCCAAATAATTGGGAATGTCATTGATTATTAGTATAGTTCCACTGTGGTAGCCTAAGGATATAATTCATATTCTTTCAATTTTTTTGAAACTTATTATGATGTTTTAGGACCCCAAGTGTGGTTTATTTTGATAAATATTCATGTGAGTACAAGAAGGGGAATCCTGTTTTTGTTGAATGAAGTATTCTACACTTTAAATCAGATCAAGTTGATGATGATATTCAGTTCAACTATACTCTTATTGAGTTTCTGCCTACTTTTCCTACTAATTTTTGAAAGAAGGCTGTTGAAATATTCGATTACCAAAATCTGATAGTGACTCATTTTTTTTTCTGTGAAGTTCTGACATTTTTTTCCCTATGTAATTGATGTTCTATGATTAGGTGCATACACAATAATAACTGACATCTCTTCTTGGAGAAATTATCTTTTTATCATGAGAAATTGTCCCTTTCTTTTACCCATGACAGTGGTCTTATTCTGATATTGTTTTGCCATCATGCACTGTGGCTTCTCTAGCCTTCTATTAATTAGCCTTAACAAAATATATACTGTCTGTCCTTCTGTATCCATTTGCTTTTATTCTATACAAATCTTTAGATTTAATATGAATTATAATAGAAAACATATAGATGGTCTTACTCTTATGTTTTATTTTATTTATAATTGATAATAATCATACCTGTTTGTGGGGTATTGTGTGATATTTTGATACATTGTGTAATAATCAAATCAAGGCAATAGCACATCTATGTCCTCCAGCATGTATCCATTCTTTGTGAAGAGAACATTCAAAATACTCTCCTAGTTATTTTTGAGGTAAACACTACATTGTTGTTATCTATAGTCATCCAGTTGTGCAAGAGAACACCAGAATTAATTTCTCTTACCTGGCCGTAACTATGTACTCATTGACCCACTTCTCCCCATTCTTCTCTACCCTCTACCCTTCCCAGCTCCTGGTAACCATTCTAACTCTCTACTTATTATAAGATAAATGATTAATTCTGTTTTTAAAAGGTATTTCGAGAGTGAGTTTGTTCATCTTGGTTCTTTTGCCATGTGAGGATAGTGTTCTTCATCCCTGGATAAACCAACTTGAAAGCAGAGAGTAGCCCTCACTCGACCCCAAAACTACAGTGCCTTGATCTTGAACATTCCAGTCTCTAAAATGATGAGAAAATAAGCTTATATTCTTTATAAATTACTCAGTGGTAGGCATTATGTTACAGCAGCCCAAAGGGACTAAGAAAAGGCTATAACGTAAATACGTCAAAACAAAAAATATTAGCCATTGTTATAATTTGTAGGAAGAGTCTCAATGAACTAAAATATAAATGTTGATGAATAATTTTAAAATGTGCTCATGAAGCGGTTCTTAATGATTTAGCTCAGAACTGGAAACCTACCCCCAAATTCCAAATAGTATTGACAACAGTGATGTGATTAGAGTTTCCTGGTCTCCAAACTATAATATGACATCCCCATAGAAAGAATGTAGAGAATCAGATTTGGATTTGAAATCATGCTTATTCAGTCATGGAGATAATTATTAAAGCAAATTCAGATCCCAGCATATCACACTAATTTCTGAATTTGATGTCATGAATAAATATATGAAAGTTTTAGTTAAGGTTAATAAACTGACTTATTTTAAATTAGAATTGTTCATAATTAAAAGAGATTTTCAATACAGGCCATGATTCTCTCTGAGTATCTAGATAGATGAGTATTTAGTATATTAGTATTTATCATATGATAAATACTGAGTGGTCGCTAAGTTCACTACATTTGCAATTTATAGCTTGTGGGTCAAATTCAATACACCACCTGTTTTTGTAAATAAAGTTTTATTGAAAAATAGCAACCTTTGTTCATTTATAGGTCTATAATTTTTCTTATACTACAGTGGCAGAGTTAGTAGTTACAACAGAATCCTTATGATTCACAACTAAAATATTTACTAGCTAGCCTTTTATAGAAAATGTGTTGCTTAGACCTGAGTTAGAGAATGTTAAATACTGAATATTTTATTATACTCTGAGCTCATCCTGAAATAGAGTAAATTATAAAACCATTATCAAAACACCATATTGCAGATACAAGTTGCATAGCATATAAAAATTTTAACATGCAACAGCTTTGCCATGCATTAGGTCCAAGAGTACCTCATTTATAAGGCTCTGTTATAATATTGCTTTCTCTATAATAATGTTTTATGACTTAGACATTGACAATATATTGAAAATTTCTTCAGTATATAGGATATGTTCTTAGCATAGTCATACTATTTACAATTAGTATAAATTATTGATCTTATGCAAACCCATAAAACTTAAGGGCATAAAAACTTCAGTGATGTAATACACTTCTATTTCTAGTTTTCTTTTGGGAAGTGTCTGTCTTCCACTCCATTATTTGGGGGAAGTAATCACGTAGCCCCAGTTCACTCATGAAAGAGTGATGTTCATTAAAGTTCTTCTCAGGGATTGATATGGTTATTGGTATAGACATGGTTGCTTCTTTTCTATGGGAACAAAAGTTGTAAAGATAGCATAAACCTTTGGCTTTCTATAATAATGCTTGCCAGAGGTTGAAGCTAAGTGTTTAAGTAGTAGAGTAGAAATTTTTTAAGAGCTGGGAACTTAATGCCACTATACAAATCGCTGAAAAAAATACCTGATTAATTCAGGTACAATTATCAGAGTTGACAAATTTCTCTTTGTGCTTTCTAAGTTATTACTTAGATGTATCATATTGCAAAATATATCTTGATCTAGAACTTTATATTTCCTTCACAAAGATAGGTAATATTTTTACACCACAACAAAGAAGAATAGTTAATAACATGATATATACATTTTTATCAAAATGTCTTCTATGTTGTAGGACCCTAAAATACAAATGTTGATGAATAATTTTAAAATGTGCTCATGAAGCGGTTCTTAATGAGTTAACTCAGAACTGGAAACCTACCCCCAAATTCCAAATAGTATTGACAACAGGGATGTGACTAGAGTTTCCTGGTCTCCAAACTGTAACATGACATCCCCATAGAAAGAATGTAGAGAATCAGATTTGGATTTGAAATCAAGCTTATTCAATCATGGAGATAATTATTAAAACAAATTCAGATCCCAGTATATAACACTAATTTCTAAATTTGATGTCACAAATAAATATATGAAAGTTTTTTAGTCAACACTTTGTTAAAATCTCTGTATTAATCCATTTTATGATGTTGTAATAGAGTACCCGAGACTGGATAATTTATAATGAACAGAAGTTTTACACCTCACAGTATTGAAGGATACAATGTTCAGTATGGGACAGGTATCTGATGAGGGCTTTGGCTACATCATTACATGGTAGAAGGACAAAAGAATGAAAGGGGGAGATAAGGAGAATAGGGGGCCAAACTCATTATTTTATAAGGAATCCACTCCCACTGCATTAATCCACTTATGATGGTAGAGCCCTGATGACATAGCCACCTCTTAAAGAGCCTACCTATAGCATTTGGAGTTTCCAAAACATGTATTTTTGTGGGAGACAAATTCAAGTCATAGAAGGCTCTGAAGAAATATCTTTAAATATCACCTGATCTCAAAGAACTTATAGTTTTAGAGATGTTTATAGACAGGAATCAAGTGAACTAAACAAAATGACAAATTTTCTACAAGATGTAATTTCAATTGCATTTAATATTTGTTTTCCAAAGAAAATTCTCATAATCTGGCCAACTTTTTCCTCAATTGCTTTATTTCTACAGAGCTAAGACTTTAGATATTAAATGACTTAGGAGGTGGCACATGCTGACTTCCTTGCTCATTAAAATATAAGTGACTGATGAGACATTCTAACATTTCAGGGGCAAGGCAGAAGTCAAACAAAAAGAGGCTGCCAACAATTAGCTTAATCATAGTATTATCCAAGGAAGTCCTAATAACAAACAATAATACAAAGCCAAATGCCGGTAAATTTGTGAAACAGGACTCTAAGAGTCTTTGTATTCAAAAAAAGAGATCAAAAAACCTAATATGCAATGGTAATTAAGAAAAATTTGGTGAAAAAAAATGGACAAAAAGTACAACTGTAGCATTACCAACTAAAAGGAAAGAAAAAACAATATGTGACATTATTATAACCACTTTCCCCAAACGGATAAAAAGTACCAGTCATGTTTCTCTGAGAAGTCACTAGACATCATACAACATATCCTAAAGGCCAGAAGCTCACTGAAAGAAGATCATGGATTTTGTTGAGAATGGAAATCTCACCAGCAATATGGTATCAGAGGTTTCTTTGATTGGTTAGGAGCTTCTGGCCTGGTTGTGTAAAGCCTATAGTTCTCCAGTGCTTTCTGCCATCACTTTTTTTTTTTTTTTTTGGTACTGGGGATCAAACTCAGGGGCACTCAACCACTGAGCCACACCCCCAGCTATATTTTGTATTTTATGTAGAGACAGGTCTCACTGAGTTGCTTAGCACCTTGCTTTTGCTGAGGCTGGCTTTGAACTCGTGATCTTCCTGTCTCAGCCTCCCGAGCCACTGGTGTGAGCAACAGGCTTTGCCATCACCTCTTACTGCAGATGTGACAACTCATTACCATGTGGAAAGATGAAGCTTCAAGGCCAACCAAGTGAAGCTGGGAAAGATTTAAGGGATTCAGCTGATCCAGTTTTGAATTTCTATACAGAGAAAATGTATGACAGAAACTATTGTTATGGCTAGTCTCTCTTGGTGTATATCGAAAAATCAAGACATAGGGCACTGGTAACTTTCCCAGGACCCCATAGTGAAGCTAAAAATAGAATGAGGAATATAATGATAAATTCATGATGTGTTCGTTCACAAAGTGTTCCTTAAACAGGACATATCAGAAAACATAGTTGTGTTTTTGACTCAGAAGAATTTCTTATCAACTCCCTTTTCTTCTTCTTCTTGTTGTTGATGATATATATATATATATATATATATATATATATATATATCTCAACATATATATATGAGAGAAATTTGTACCATGTTGATTTTAATGTCATATTCTAGTTATTTTAAGAAAAATTTCCAAATATATACTTTTGTTTTACCTTTATTATGGTTTGGATCTGAAATATCCCCCTAAGGCTCATGTATTGGAGGCTTGATCCCAACAAAACAGCATTTAGAGGTGGTGATTTAGGAATGTGATTTCATAATTGGACTCTTACCTTATGAATGGATCAGTCCATTGAGGGATTCATATTTGATGACATTTTTGGAAAGGGGTCAACATTGAGATGTTGGAGCCTAGTTGGAGGAAATAAAATCACTAGAGGTGTGCTGGGGAAGGGTATATCTTGTGCCTGGCCTCTTCCCCTCTCTCTGCTTTCCAGATACCATGAGATAAGCAGCTTTGCTCAACCTTGCTCTTCTGCCTTTAAGTCCTGCCTTGCCTCAGCCCCAAAGCAATGGAGTCAGCCAATTGTAGACCGAAACTTCTGAAATCCAGAGCCAAAATAAATCCTCTTTTAAGTTGTTTTTCTCAAGTATTTTGTGATGGGATATCAGTGATGGAAATGGGATGAACAGTTTCTTTTATAAAATAACTAGCCTTTAGTGGATGTTAAAACATTACCATATCTTACAAATATATTGCAATGACTTTAGATATAGATATAACCCTATGGAAATATAATACTAAAAATAACTGTGTTAAGCTGAGAATAGGCATAGTGAAGGGTCTATAAAGAAAAATTTTTATTTGTTACTGGGTATTAAATAATTCAAAAGTCAAAGAACTAGAAAGCAGAGGAATAAGATGAGCATCAGACAAGTTGTTAGAAAAATCTTTTTATATATAAATACACACATTGATTTAGATAGATTCCAAGTCCTTTCTCAGATTAAGAATTGTGCAGTCACTGTGTACAATTTATCATAAAGTATCAGATTCCAATGACTTTTTATTGATTGATTTTTCTGTGGTAACAACACTTAAATGAGATATATTCTTTCTTGTATAACCACACAGTGAGTTATCACTTCACCCTTATTACAATGGGTATTATCAAAAACAAGAGGCAACAAGTGTTGCTAAGGATGTGGGGAAACTGGAAATGTGTATACTGAGTGAAAATTCAAGTATAACACCAAATGGTGCAGTCCAAGAGTCCATTGACAGATGAATGCATAAGAAAATGTGGTATATGCATATGCATACAATGGAATATTATTACTCCTTTAAGAAAAGAAAGTCCTGCCATTTGCAATGATGTGTATAAACTTCTAGGGTATTATGCTAAGCAAAATAACCCTGTAATTCCATTTGTTTGTGAAATGAGCTCTCACTATGCTGCCTAGGCTGACCTTGAACTCAATCCTTCTGCCTCAGCTTCCCAAGTAGCTGGGATTCTTAAGTGTGTGCCACTGTTCTCTGCCTGTTATGCTCTTTTATCAGCTTTACTGACTCTATCATTCTAATATTTTAAATTGTTTTTTAAAATGGCTACTGCATTTGAAAATGTATCTGAAATACTCTAGAGAATTATTGGATAAATTTAAATTTCTTCTTTTTTAGAGATTGCAAAGACCAGACCCTTATACCAAAAGTAGCCCTGCTTGACAACTGAAATAAATTCATTCACAGGGTAATGCAGAACAGCTTCCTAAACGAGGAACAGCTTAGGAATTCTCTGCTATGTCTCCTCATTTCACTTCAAATATTCTATCTTGCATTCACAATGAAAATGCTATTAAACTATCCCAACATGATTAAGGCTAAAGTGTTAGAGTTGCTTTCTACAACAATAAGTCAAAATATACTAAGCACATGCATTCTACTATTTACTCACATTCATACTCACAAGCATATATCTGAAACTGGCTGGTTTGCTTGGATGTGTTACCTAATATTTCTTAAACATTATGCCAAGTATTGTGTTAAAAGCTGTTTTACATGACTTATTTCATTGAAAATTCTAAATATAAATCTAAATATAAATCTCACAAGCTTTTATAGACAAAAATAATTTAGGATTACCCAAAGTATTGGATTCATGTAAATGTGTCAAGATTTGAATATTTGCCTTAATATCTGGTCTGAGTTGCCCTAAAGACAGCTTGAGCTATTCCTATCAAGTAGGGTCTCTTAGTTATAGATTGAATTATTGGTCTAAATTTTTTTACTGTTTGGTGACAGAGTGATTCTTTCACACCCATGCCATAACCTCAAGGTGGTTACAGCATATCTCACTACTTGGTTTTAACTTTGGAGATGTGATTTGTTTGCCTATGATGATGTTAGCAGATGTGAAAGAAACTAAGATCTGAATTATATTCATGGATAAGACGTACTATTTTGCTATAGTGAATTCCCATTAGAAAAAGGGCCTTAGCCAGTTCAGCCTAGGGAGAAGACATAACCTCTAAGAACCAAATTCAGCAGACATGTATCCTAAAACAGCCGAACTGTTTATTGTATTAAGCTATTGAGTTGGGGGTGATTTGTTAGGGAGCACTTTTGTGACAGTGGTGGGCTGATAAGACTACTGCTGCTGCCTGCTCTTACCCCACCATTACAGATGAAGAGTTGATTGCAGAGTTCTTGTTCCCAGTCCATTTATAACCTTTGGACACAACACAATCACCTTTGCTCCATGTCCTGATTTTTAAGCATCCTGGCCTGAGGTTTCCCTGTTGCTTCTGAGGCATGAGTTGCCCGGAAATGGATGGGTCTCCATACTTTTGCAATATTCCATGGGGGTAAAACTTGATGAGTAGGAAATGGGAGTGAAGGATTAACTTTTCTCCCTTTCTCTTATGGAGCAAATTATTTAGAGAGACAGGGAATGTTAGTATAGGATATAACTTATCTGAAGAGATATTAGGAAATCAGGCTGTTAGCATAACTATGGACAACTCAGGAATGCATTTAACCTTTTCTTTTGAGCAAAAAAGAAAAAAAAATTGAACTGAGACAGAAAGCCTAAGTCAATTTTCCCAGTTCAGGAAAAAAGTGAAATTTTTTATACTCAAACTCAAGATTTCTGATTCTAAAACCCAGTACCATTCACTATATTATATAGTGTTATTTTAATTTTTTTAGAAGTTCAAAATAAAATTGAAAATAATTTCTGGTAATATGGTTATTAATCATTGTCTAATAAGCAAGTTCTTGATGTAAGGATCTTGAAAATAATTCTAAGTGGGCTTTTGTCCTTTTAAAATATGTTAAAGTCTTAAATATCAGAATAAGAGTTTCAAAGTTAAACAGAAAATCCAAAGACTTTTCACTAGAGTTCCTTTATTTCTATAAAAATAAAATAAACTATAGTTAAAAAATTATTACTTCTTTTGTTGTTAGGTTTTGTGTTGTTTGACTTTTTGAATTCAGTTATCACTACAATGGGCTCAAAGGAATTCTCTTAAGATATGTTTTGTAAATAATGAAATTCAGCTGTTTTCAGATAAGGACACCATGTTTAAATGTTCTTTTAACATGAAATATGGGAGGTGGAAGATGGTGAAGAAAAGAAATGGTAGACAGGTATTAGATGAAAGTACCTTTCTTCCTCCTGTAGTTTGCATATTCATTTGTTTGTTTGTTTGCATTTTGAAGTTTTTTTAATCATTGAGTAGAAAAGGTTTATAACTGTTGTTTTAATCAAGTATGCATTTATTATACTTCCACAATACCCACATTTTGAATAATATTTGAACTCTGGAAATAATAGGATTCTAGCATTCTTTCTATTTATTTATTTATTTACTTATTTATTTTTTAATTTATATATGACATTGGAATGCATTACAATTCTTATGACACATATACAGCAGAATTTTTCATATCTCTGATTGTATACAAAGTATATTCACACCATTTCGTGTCTTCATACCTGTACTTTGGATAATAATGATCATCAACTTCCACCATCATTTACAACCTCATGCCCCTCTCTTCCCCTCGAACCCCTCTGCCCTATCTAGAGTTCTTCTATTCCTCCCATACTCCTGCTCCCTATCCCACTATGAATCAGCCTCCTTATATCAAGGAAAACATTCAGCATTTGGGTTTTGGGGATTGGCTAACTTCACTTAGCATTATCTTTTCTAACTTTATCCATTTACCTGAAAATGCCATAATTTTATTCTTTTTTATTAACACATTCTTTATAAAAATCTTTAGTTGCAAAATGGTGGAGGTACAACCATTATTGTGACTCTGACATAGTTTACTGTGTCTCAAGGATATAAGTTAGAAGAGAAGTATTGCTTACAGTAAGTCATAATGGATTGCTTCATAGTGATTTATGCTAATCTTATTTTGTGATTCTTGAATCTGACTACAACCTTGAATCATTGGTAAGTTTTTTTTTTTTTTAAATGCAGATTCCTTGGCTCTACTACATACTGTTCACAATACTAGAAAACAGGATCCTACTCAGAATCCACCAAGGGGTTGGGGAATGAGGGTATGGGCTAATTAAAATATTTCTTGGCCTTTATTGAGATTCAAAAGACCAAAAGACCAATTCCCGATGAGAGTTTAAGAGTCATATTCTTATTTTCTTTGGGGTTCCATTAAGTTTTGAGCACATTTTCATTTGGATTGTTTTTATTTTGTTTGTATAGTATTAATCTCTCAGCTCTTCTGAAGTAAACAAAAAAAGGGGTTGGGCTTATGATTTTAAAGATAAATCACCATAATCCCAGGGAGATAAGGCTTGATAGTATCAGGGGATGCTTCATACTGCTTTGAATGAAATTAAGTCAATCCAATATGCATATTAAATGCCAATAAATGTACTAAGCATTTTATATTTAAATAATTTAAATTTAAATTTAAATTACTTGCAGCAGCTTGAAGAGAAGAAAGTTGAAGATTGGCAAGTCTAAGTAATTTACCAAACACATCATCACAACATCTAATAAAGGGAGCTAGGTCTAAGGTTGGTTTTATTACTTGTTAAAAACTCCTAATCACCAGGTTCTGCCACTTCAAAATGAAAAGCATACTAAAGGAAGGGCAGTATCAAATGAAAATATTGGAAATTCTTTAGATTTCATATATGATAAAATCATGGTGGATTTTTTGTTGTTGTTCTATAAATTAGAAGAAAAATCTTCCCTTTTTTATATCTTTATTTTGTTTATTCATTTTTATGTGGTGCCAAGAATTGAACCCAGTGCCTCACATGTGCGAGGCAATCGCTCTGCCACTGAGCCACAACACCACCTCCCAAAAATCTCCTTTTTTATACCCTAAAACTTGTTGTAACTTTATCATTTAAAAAAGTGACCTATAATAAGTTTATAAATACATTGAAATATTTGCCTTCCTGTTTACATAGATCATTAAAAATACTTCTATTTCAGAAGTGTACTGCCATAATGCTATAGAGGGGTATGTCATTCTAAACCTTTCATTTTAACATTCTCCATCCTCCACCATGGATTATTCGGGGTGTGATACATGTGACATTTCATTCTGCAGTGGTTGTTTTGGGTAAACATCTAAGGTATGTGGTTATTTTATATTACCCTTGGGGAAACAAATGAAAACCAACCTTTATATATTTGATGCCATTTCAGAATTGGATTGTAAATAAACTAAACTCTTGCATCCATTTTCTGAGATACTAGATTGCATTTGGAAGATAATTTAAAGTTTTAGACTTCATATTCCCACAGAATGTCAGCAAAAAAAGAATGGTTATTTATATTTTTCATTAAATTGAGGTGATATTCTAAGGTGGTTAAGAAATTTTCCAAATCAGACACTAATGTCCCTTTCCTGTTTCCTGTGCCTGTGCAGTAGAATTTATGAAAAGTTTAACTTAATATGATGTTTTAATTTCAGTAAATTCATTTTCCTAAAGGAAAGTCACTGTTGATATTTTGAAGTTACATTGATTTCCCAATGATACACATATGATTACATTTTTATGAAATATGCCTTGCCATATGTTTTGCACTCACAATGACTTAATATTATCTAATTTTCTGATTCATACCCTCAAATGATATTTAGTTCTTCTATGAATCATATACTTTGCAAACTTTTACTAAACTGTACATTCACATAGAAAAGTATACAAACTATGTAAGTAATATCACATACAGTATATGCATACATAACATGCATATAGGTAACTTATGCATATAATATGCATGATATATATCATGTATATGATATGTGATTTCTCACCGACTGTACATACTGCTGTGTATAACCAGCATCCATATCAGGAAACAAAATATTATGTATACTTCCCAAACTCCTTTGAGCCATTTTCAATCTCTAAGATAAACTTTATCCTCGTATATAACATTTTAGACTGCCTTTTTTGTTTTTGAAGTTGGTATGAGTGGATTTATATAATAAGCACTCTTATTTGTGGCTTAAAAAATCCAAGATATGCTTGTGAGTTTCATTCATGCTGTTATTTGCACCAATAACTTGTTCATTTATATTGTTTAATTTTCCAGTCGAAAAATATATTGGAATTTATTAACTTTATAGTAGATGGCCATTTGAGCTGTTTCTAGTTTTTAGCTATACATTAGTAATACTGCTATGAAAATTATTGTACATGTACTTAGTATGCATATGCACTCATTTCTATTGTGTTAGCATCTGTATTGGGTCCTAGGTTTTGCATAAATTGAGCTTTAGTAGATACTACCAACCTGATTTCCTAAGTAGTTTCCATCATTTCCATGCCCATTGACAATTATGTTTCAATTGTTTCTAACCCTTGCCGACACTTGATATTATATGCCATTTTCAGGTTAAACATTTTGGTGAATTCCTATAGATGAAAAATTGTGCTTTTAGTTTGCATTTCCTTGATAATTAATGATGTTGAGCACTTTATCATATGTGTGCTATTTGTATAAAAGTTTTTGTGAGGCACCTAGTCTTTTGTAACATTTTACAGATATGTCTATTAAAATATGTCTTTTAAGAGTTCTTTGTATATTCAGGACATAAATCATTTGTCTAATACATGTCTTCAATTTTTTTTTCCAATCTGTGACTTACCTTTATACTCTCTTAATGGGATCTTTTGATTTACAGCAGTTCTTACTTTAATACAGTTCTTAATTTCAATGTAGTATAGTATCTACCATTTTTCCCTGTATGGTTAATGCTTTTGCGGACTGTTGAAAAAGTCATTGCTTACTCAGGATTATGAACCCAGGGGCATTTTACTTCTAAGCTATATCCCCAGCCTTTTTAATCTTTTATTTTGAGACAGTGTCTCACCAAGTTGCTTAGGTCCTCCCTAAGTTGCTGAGGCTGTTCTTGAACTTGTGATCTTCCTGCCTCAGCTTTCCAAGACACTGGGATTACAAGCCTGTGCCACTTTGACAGGCTTAAGATTTGTTTTCATATGTTATTTATCAAAATTTTTATATCTTTACTATATATATATATATAAATTAATTTCATGATATAAGGAATGAGTGACATAAATACATAGAGAGCTATTCAGTTAACTCAGTATCATCTTTGAAAACATTATTCTCCTTCCATTAAACAAAGGGGTCCATTTTATCATATATCAGATGATTATAAATACTTTTCTGTATTGGTACATTTATTTATCTGTATAGCAGTACAAGGCTACATTAAATAATAAATTATAATCATAGGTCTCATTTGATTTTTAAAATAACATTTCTTTGGTTATTCTTTGTCTTATGAATTTCCATTTAGATTTTAGAATAAGCCATTGCTTTAAAGAAAACACAAGACATAATTTTTGGTTGGGATTATACTGAATTTACGTGATAATGTAAGCAGATGCCATTATTAGAGTATTGCATCTTTCAATCTGCAAAAACTTTATACCCCTTTATTTAAAGACTTTTTCAAATTTTGTACTTTTTGATATAGATATTGTATACTTTCCCCCCATAAGATATCTTGCTAGGTTTTTAATGTTTCTTTTTAAAATTATAAGTGATAATTTTTTTACAAAATTATCTTATTGAAATTTTCTATATTAGACTTGTTAAATTATTATTATTATTATTATTATTATTATTATTATTATTATTATTATTTTAGTACCAGGCATTGATAGGGGCACTTAAATACTGAGCCACATCCTTAGTCCTTTTTATTTTTTATTTTGCGACAGTGTATCCTTAAATTGCTTAGGGCCTCATAAATTGCTAAAGCTGGCATTGAACTTGTAATCCTCCTGTCTCAGCCTCTTGAGCTACTGGGGTTACAGGTTTGTGCTCTTTTCTGGCTAATTTTAATAATTATTGATTCCTTTGGATATTCTACATGTATATTCATGTCATCTGAAAATATGGCAGTTTATTTTTTCTTTTCCAGTTTTACCCTTTTATTTGTTTTTCTTGCTTCATTGCACTGTATAGAATCCTTCCTCCAATTTTGAATAGAAGGCTACAGAGGACATCTTTGCATCTTTTCTATCACAGCAGAAAGTCATCATTATTCATTGTGATGTTTTGCTGTATGTTCTTTTGTAAATATTATTTCTTTTTTTGTGATTGAAGGTACTTTTTTCTTATTCCCATTTTTAAGAAATTGTCTTGGGAGTGTTTACTGTATGTTCCACATACCCACTACCTCCTCCCTGGACTCCAAAACCTGGCAAATCTTTGTCTTCTTGCCATTGTAACATAGGAAAAAAAAAAACCCTGCTCTTTTCTTATATCTTGCTATTTTTTTTTAATTTCACTGCTTCCAATGATTTCTAATATAATGTAAACACAACACTTAAAATTTACAGAAGGACTATTGACCTGCTCTGATCCAATTCATATTGCCCAGAAGTGGGCTCCACCTTAATATTTTAAAACTGTTGCATCACTTAATCATGTTATAATTTAGCATTATCTACTGTAAGTTCCACATGAGAAGATTTTTATTTCTTTACCAATCAGAATAAGTTTTGCTTTTTTACCAGGAAACAAATACTTTTTGACAAATACTTTTTGAGATGCTGTTTATTCTTTTGTAACTTCTTTTTGCTTTCCCTTTTTGAAGCTTCCCTGTACTTTCTCTACAAATATTTCTTCTTAGTTGTAAGTTACATTTTCTTTAATTACCAGTGGTGATAAAAAAATAGTGAGTATCAACTTTTTAATTCTGTTTTATGCAAAGGATGAAAGTCATATATTTATTACATTTTCATTAGCATACCTGGAACATTATAAAATTTTCATGCCACAAGTGTTTTCTGTTTTTTTGCTTTAATTTTATATTTATTTTTTCTTTCCTATTGACCCTCAATTTGTAGAAAGTATCTATACATAATTAACCTGTTATCCCGATTTTTTTCTTTTTCTTTTTTCTTTTTTTTTTTGTTGTTGTTGGTATCAGGGACTGAACCCAATAGCACTTAACTACTAAGGCTTTTTAATTTTTTATTTTGAGACAGAGTCTCACTAAGTTGCTTAGCGACTCACCCAGTTGCTGAGGTGGGCTTTGAACTTGCGATCCTCCTGCCTAAGCCTCTGGAGTCTCTGGGATTATAGGCTTGTGCCACCATGCCCAGCTGGTACCCTGATTTCTTATGTTCTCCTGGATTGTCATTTTTATAAGTCATAAATCACTTTTTTGATGGTGTTTTGAGCTTTCTTGTATCTCTCAGCACAAAATTCCACCCCAAGTACTTAATATATAAAGTAGGCTTAAGTCAAATTTCTCCTTTTGTTATAGAAATGAACATCTGAAATAGGTCCATGTCAGATGGGCTGTTATCATACTCCTGGGTAAAAGAGGCTTATAGGAGCATCTGTTGCAAAGGTCTTCTGACTTATTAAATCAACGTTACCAAATTAGAATGATAATTTGTCCATTAAATGCCAATTATAAAATAAGTGAAAATTTCATGCTTAGTAAAATGCATGTGGAATTAAAATGATTCTTAACTGATATCTAAAACTTTAATCTATTTTTCAGAGTTTGATCTATTTCTATAAATGTTACTGAAAATGCTAAATACTGGAATTCCATTTTTTTATTACAATATCTTTTTTAAATAAGATTTATTGCTTTTAAAAATAAAGAATATGCTTGATTAAAAGTTACAGATTTGAGGGCCTGGCATGGGGATGCTTACCTGCTATCCCAGTCACGTGGAAGACTGAGGTAGGAGGATCACAAGTTCCAGGCCAACCTCCACAGTTTAGTGAGACCTAAGCAACTTAGTGAGACTTGGTCTCAAAACAAAAATTAAGAAGGGTTGGGGATGTGCCATGACACATGACTAAATCAGGGTCACTCCAGGTGAATTGGGACTGACTAAATAAAGACACAGACACAGAAAATACCTTTTTCTTTGGGTTCCGTGATGACTCCTCAGCCACAGCTCCCACAAGGGGGAAAAAGCAGACAAGAAGGAGAGCGAGGGACATATTCTGAAGCCCTTTTATTGAGGGGAAGACACTTGAGAAAGTTCTACCCCAAATGAAGCAAGGGGTCAGATTTTGGGGTTTTTTTGAGTCTAGCTTCGTGATGTCTTGCACTATTCATGCCCCAAACAATGGAGCATCTATGTACATCAAACAAACCCTTCTCAATTTCAAGAGTCAAATAGACCACAACCCAACAATACTCAGTGAATTTAACACATCTCTCTCACTTCCAAACAAAAACTAAATAAGGAAACTATAGAACTAAATAATAGAATCAATAATTTAGACTTAACAGACATATATAGAATATTTCATCCATCAATGAGCAAATATACGTTCTTCTCAGCAGCACATGACTTCTTTTCTAAAATAGACCATAGCTTATGCCACAAAGCAACTCTTAGTAAATACAAACAAAACAAAACAAAAAGATCAGAGATAATACCCTGTATTCTAATAGACCACAATGGATTGAAATTAGAAATCAATGATAAAATAAAAAATAGAAGCTACTGTAACAAATGGAGGCTAAATAATACACAATTGAGTGATGGATGGATAGTAAAAAAATCAAAGATGAAAGAAAAAATTCTTAGAGGTAAATGAGAACACTGATACAGCATATCAAAATCTCTGGAACACTATGAAGGCAGTACTAAGAGAAAAGTTTATTGCATTGAATGCATTTATTAAAAGAGTAAAAAGAATAAAAATGTAATACTACATCCCAAAGCCCTAGAAAAAGAAGAACAAATCAACAACAAAAGCAGTAGAAGACAGGACATAATTAAAATCAGAGCTGAAATCAATGAAATTGAAACAAAAGAAACAATTTTTAAAAACTGACAAAACAAAAACTTGATTCTTTGAAAAAAAATAGATAACCCTTAGGGCCATGGTAATGAAGAGAAAAAGAGAGAAAACTCAAATTACTAAAATACAAGATGAAGAAGGAAATATCACTATGAACACATCAGAAATACAGAAGATAATTAGAAACAATTTTAAAATTTTATACTCTAATAAAATAGAAAATATCAAAGATATTGACAGACTTCTAGAGACTTATGACATACCCAAACTGGATGAGGAAGTTATATATGATTTAAACAGATAGATTTCAAGTAATGAAATGGAAAACACCATCAAAATCCTACCAACCAATAAAAGCCCAGAACCAGATGGAGTCTCAGCCGAGTTCTACAAGATTTTCAATAACACCAGTACTCCTCAAAGTATTCCATGAAATAAAAAAGGAAGCAACCCTTCCAAACTCATTCTATGAGGCTAATATCTCCCTGATACCAAAACCAGACAAAGACAAATCAAGGAAAGAAAACTTCAGATCAATATCCCTGATGAACATAGATGCAAAAATTCTCAATAAAATTCTTGCAAATCACATATAAAAAATATATTAAAATACAGTGCACCTCAATAAGTGGGGTTCCTCCCAGGGATGCTGGGTTGTTCAACATATGAAAATTAATAAACATAATTCATCACATCATCACATCATCAATAGACTTAAGGACAAGAATGACATGATTATCTCAATAGATGCAGAAAGAGTACTTGGCAAAATACAGCATCCATTCATGTTCAAAACACTAGAAAAACTAAGGATCATAGGAACATACCTCAATGAACATATGATCATAGGAACATACCTCAAAGAACATATGATCATAGGAACATACATATGCTAAACCCAAGGCCAGCATTATTCTAAATGGAGAAGAATTGAAAGCATTTCCACTAAAAACTGGAACAAGTCAAGTATGTCCTCTTTCACCACTTCTATTCATCATCATCCTTGAAACTCTATCAAGAGCAATTAGACAAAATAAAAGGGATACAAATAGGTAAAGAAGAACTCAAACTATCACCATTTGCTGTTGTTTGTTTTAATAACATTTAAATTTAATGTATCTCTAATTTTCTCATTCATTGTTAATTATCTCACCATAGTGATTTGTAAGCTACAAAAGGACATGACTTTCTCTTCTCTGATATAGGTGATTAACAAATATTTGTGAAGCACTACATCCCAATTCCAATTACAGTATCAATTATTCTGTGATTTATGACTGTCTACTCCATGAGACTTTAAACTTAGTCATTATTATTTTGCTTAGTATCAGAACTTCAGCATATAGTACAATATATGCTGATAGCAATTTAATATCTTTGAATAAATGAATTAGAATTAGAGTATAATTTTCAAGGAAGATTTTTATTATACTTATCCTCTTAGATATAGGAAAATGATTTATTATTTAGAAAAATTAATTAGGAAAAATATTTTGCAAATATCTAACTTGAAGTCAATTCAGTAACTTTTCTGATACTGAGAATGAAACCCAGGGGTACTTTACCACTGAGCTAAGTCCCTAATCTTTTTTATTTTGAGACAGGATCTTACCAAATTGCTGAAGCTGGCCTTGAATTTCATTTTTTGTACTGGGGATTGAACCCTGGGGTGCTTTACTACTAAGCTGCATCCCTATCAGGGTCAACCTGAACAGGAACTAAGCACACTTCTTTAAATTTGGAGTAAAGGCATTGCACCCTCTGCAATGAATGTGGACTTGCCTCTGCTCAGCAAGAGAGGTGAAGCTCTGGGAGTGGGCGTTTCCCAGTAAGATGAGCATGGCCTTCCAAGATGTCAGTCTGCCTACAAGACATCAAAAAGCTAGACTGAAACCTGACAACATAATCCTTGAAACTCTACAAAGCAATTAGACAAAAGAAAGAAATTAAAGGTATACAAATAGGTAAAAAAAAAAGGAGCTCAAACTATAACTATTTGATGATGACATGGTTCTATATCTAGAAGATCCAAAAAATTCCACCAGAAAACTACTAGAACTAATAAATGTATTCATCAAAGTAGCAGGATATAAAATCAACACTCCCAAATCAAATTCATTCCTATACATCAGTAATGAATCCACTGAAAGAGAAATTAGAAAAATTACTCCATTCACAATAGCCTCAAAAAAATTAAATATCTGGGAATCAATCTAACAAAAGAGGTGAAAGACCTCTACAATGAAAACTATGAAACACTAAAGAAAGAAATTGAAGAAAACTTCAGAAGATGGAAAGATCTCCCAGGCTCCTGGATAGGCAGAATTAACACTGTCAAAATGGCCATACTATCAAAAGTGTTATACAGATTTAATGCAATTCCTATTAAAATCCCAATGACATTCTTCATAGAAATTGAAAAAGCAGTCATTAAATTTATTTGGAAAAATAAGAGACCAAGAATAAATAAAGCAATCCTTAGCAAGAAAAGTGAAGCAGGAAGCATCACAACACAAGACTTTAAACTATACTACTGAGCCATAGTAACAAAACAACATGGTATTGCCACCAAAATAGACTTGTAGACCAACGGTACAGAATAGAAGACACAGAGACAAATCCACATAAATATGTTTATCTCATACTAGACAAGGGTGCCAAAAGCATTCAGTAGAGAAAAGATGGCCTATTCAACAAATGATGCTAGCAAAACTGGAAATCCATATGTAGCAAATGAAATTAAACCTCTATTTCTCACCCTGCACAAAATCAACTCAAAGTGGATAAAACACTTAGGCACTAGAACAGAGATCCTGCACCTCATAGAAGAAAAAATATGCCCAAATCTTCACCATATCTGCCTAGAATCCGACTTCCTTAACAAGACTCCTAAGCCCAAGAAGTAAAATCAAGAATCAATAAATGGGATGGATTCAAATTAAAAAGCTTCTTCTCAGCAAAGAAAACAATAACTCAAGGAGAGAGCCTACATATTGGGAGAAAATCTTTATCATATGCACCTCTAATAAAGCATTAATCTCTAAGATATATAAAGAACTCAAAAAACTCAACACCAAAAAAAAACCAGTCAATAAATGGGCTAAGGAACTGAACATACATACACTTCACAGTAGAAGAAATACAATTGGTCAACAAATATATGAAAAAGTGTTCAACATCTCTAGAAATTAGAGAAATCAAATCAAAACTACTCTAAAAACCCATCTTACTCCTGTCAGAATGGCAATCATTTAGAATACAGGCAACAATAAATGTTGGTGAGGATGTGGTGGAAAAAGAACACTCACACATTGCTGGTGGGACTGTAAATTGGTGAAATCACTATGGAAAACAGTATGAGGATTACTCAGAAAGCTTAGAATGGAACCACCATTTGATCCAGCTATCCCACTCCTTGGTTTATACCCAAAGGACTTAAAATTAGCATACTATAGTGATGCAGCCACATCAATGTTTATAGCAGCTTAATTCACAATAGCTAGACTATGGAACCAACCTTGGTGTCCCTTGATAGATGAATTGATAAAGAAAATGTGGTATATATACCTAATGGAATATTACTTAGTTTTAAAGAAAAGTGAAATTATGGCATTTGCCAGTAAATGGTTGGAGTTGGAGAATATCATGCTAAGCAAAATAAGCCAATCCTACAAAATCAAAGGAAAATGTTTTCTCAACATGCAGATGTTAATTCACAATAAGGTGGGGGGGCACTAAGAAGAAAAGAATTACCTTAGATTAGGTAGAAGGAAGTGATGGGAGGGGAGGGGAGGAATTATGGGGATAGAAAAGATGGTAGAATGAAATAGACATTATTACTGTGTGTATACATGTGACTACATCACCAATATGATTCTGCAACATGTTCACTCAGAAAAATGAGAAATTATATCCTATCTATGTGTGATATATCAAGTGCATAAAATCATTCTACTGTCATGCATAACTAATTAAAACAAAGAAAAAACAACATAAAAAGGAGAAATATGGAAATAGTAGACTACCAGGCAGGTTGCAAATTTCAGTAGAACAAACAAGAAAGATCTTGAGATTGTTTTTTGAGTAAAGATAATGTGACATGTGTTATGTTCATGTGCATTTTGTTTTTCAAAATAAAATATTTTTCCTAGTTCCCAAGATGTGACATCATCTAAAGAAGAAGTTATTATTTTTTACCGGAGAACAGACTGCTGAAAGAAGTTATTATTTTTTACTGGATAACAGACTGCTGATGTATTCATTTAAAGGTGAAGATTTGGGTCTTCATCTTTTGCCCTGTTATTATAACCTACTCTCCAAAATCTTCTGTTTAGATGTATTGACTAAGTTTTTCCTTATTAACTTGCAAAAATCTGAGTGTGTGAGAAAATATAGGAAAGGAAAACTATCATTTGTTGCTTTGATAAAAATGCAATGAACATTTTTTTCTTATTCCTGCTCAATCATAACAATATCAATCATGTATAGTCCTTCTTCCAAAAGTTTTGCTGTTCATCATTAAATATTTACTGAAGCCCTCTTAGGTATTGTGTTAAAACTTATGAGAATCATACTCAAAGTGTGGTTTGATTGCTACATTCAATAAAATTATAATAATTGCTTATAATACTTAGATAAGGCACAAAATTGGCAATTATACAGGGTAGTATTTTTTTTAAATAGAATTTTGGAATATATACATATATATCAGATTATTATTGGGCTGCTTGCCAAAGATGTCAATTTTGAGTCCCAGTACAGACAAAATTAACCAGAATATCTGAGTGAGACTTGGTGTTAGGTAGGAGTTTGGACTCACCAAAATAGCAGAGGCAAGGTACAGAAAACGCCTCTGGAGGACAACACAGAGAGATGAGTTATCATGTCTCTGTTTGTGTTAAGTCCCATTACTGTGACAAATCCTACCATTGAGGACATATCGCCCGTGATAACTCCCACTAGAGGTTCTGCACTCTAAATACCATGGGGGTAAAGTGAGCAGTGTTCTAATTGGGCAGAGGAACCAATGGAAGAAAATTGGACAGTATTCTATCTAATCAGGTACCATAAGGTGTCCAACAGGAGAAAATGAGGTAAGTCTCTCAGTCAGGACCATATCAGGAAGAGGACGCCTCACAGCTTAGTGTATAAACCAAGACTTTCCAGACGTTGGGGCCTTGCACCTCCCTCCTTGGCCCACTCTGCTCTACCTTACTGAGTCCTATTTTTACTTTCACCGTCAATAAATCTGCAATTTTCCTGTTACTTCTGCTTGTCTTGCTCAGTTCTTTGGGACAACAAGGACCTGGGCTCCAACTGGATACCCTTCCAATAACACTGGGAATCTGTGCTTTGTACAATTTCTAGTTTATTGTGCTGTATAAGTAAAATGACAATCATGAGTTTGGCAGTAAAAAGCTCAGAACTAGACTTAGCTTCAAATGCTAGCATATCACTTATTCTTATTAATGAAATGTGTAATCTTCAGAAATTCATTTACCGTCTCTCTGGCTCATTTCTTATACGTAACATAGGGATAATGCCTATAGATGGGAGAATGTATATAATGTACACATGCTAACCAGAATGGCCCATATCAAATAGTATCTGCCTAATCAATATTGCCTTTTGTTAGTCTTCTCTTAAAAAGTTAGCCAGGAATTGTATTAGAATCTTAGAAGTGTCTCACAGAGGATGTTCATCACTGGTTAGGATAGGGAGAAGGCATATACCAAACAAGTATAAGAGCTATTAAAATTAGAAAGAGACGTCACCAAGGTGAGGGCAACAGAAAACTGATGAAGGGATCTGGACTAGAGGAGCTACGATTTTATAAAATAGGGAACATGGACAGAAGATTTCAGCAAGTAGTATTCCCTCAGGGATATCTGCCAATTCTGAGTGAGGCATCTGAAATTTTCATCTATTGACTCCTGTGTGTCATTGTTCAACAGTTGTACCTGTGGAGGCTGATTACCTGGCAACTCTAATCTGCTACTCCCAATGGGCAAAGTGACCTTTTACAGCTATGAAGAAAGACCTCAGGCAAAAATATGCATATATGAGCAATTGAAAACACTGGCAGTCAGCTGGAGTCCACCGAAATGATGAAGCCAGAGTTAGATGATTCAGACAGCACCATATGGGGGACATCCCACACCTTTAACATTCAGATTCATACATCTGACTTTGTTAAGGTGATTCTGTTCTTTTATTACTTCTCTAAAGCAGTAGCTACTGACTCTAAAACTATCAAACCGAGGAACAGATGTAACAAGCTGCATTTGTTTTTGAACCCATAATTGGTACTCTCCCTCTTTAACTACTCCTAGATTCTCCTCAACCTTAGCCAGTACTTTTGTTGATCCAAGAACTGAGGTCATAAAGTTATAATGCCCCTTTCACATGGTTTGCTATAAAAAGCCATTTGTAGCTATCATTGGACAGCTGTCACTATGCAGCAGCTTTGAACACTACATGTTTATGTGGCAAGTCACAAGTTAGCACATCCCCTGATGAAAGAACCCTTCCTCATCCTACCCTGTCCCATATCCCCCAAAGAATAAGGATGTCTAGTAAAACAGAACCTAAATTTATAGATATATAAACCAAAGATTCCCCAAGATGTTCATTTGGGACGACATTGAGGACATTCATTCTTACCTTTCTCCTTTGAGTTTCAGCCTCAGTATTATTCACATGGTCACACCATAATGTTTCCTGCAGCTGGAAAAGCACTATGTAGTGCCTTATCCACCTGTCTCAGAGCCATGTCACCCTCCTGTCAGCTCAGCAGCTGATAGGTGAGGTAGCATGTAGGAGGACCAGTGGATCCCTTGGTAGGAAGTGATGATAATGTAGTGTATCACATGATGATTAATTAGATATTCTCTGAATCCTTGTCTTAGAGTTTCAAGGCTTTGTGGGTAGAAAAAAGAAACCTATATCTGGAATATGCATGAATCCCAGAATGACAAATTGCTGCTTCCTCTATGACAAAATGGGTAGATATATTCAACTTACCATTAGGGAGCTGGGTGGATACTGAAAAAGTGATAGTAACATATGGAGGATTCATTGTCAATTTTTTGTTTCCATGAGGTTGGACCTTAAGCAGCAATAGTGGATGGTTACTCTGGGCAAGAGGGAACATATACAGTTGGATGAGTGCATAGATTCCATCCTGGCCATTTTGGCTATTCTATCCATGTGCCCATAATGCAAACACTAAGATGAGGAGGAACGAAGGCTTGCTACTCTCCACCGGATGAGTCAGCTTATCCATCTGATTTCTCCATATCTCTGCTGCCATAGGGGATCTTATGAGAACATTGATATGAGATACAAGGAAATGATACTTTGCTGTGAACAGTGGTGCACACCCAACTACTAGGAGGCAGAAGCAGGAGATCACAAGTCTGAGACTAGCCTGGGCAATTTAACAAGACCCCATCTCAAAATGAAATTTAGAAAAGACCTGGGGATATAATTCAGTGATAGAGTGTTTGACTAGCACGTGCAAGGTTCAATCTCTAGTACCAAAACACACAAACAAACAAATCATAACTTTTCTCACAGTTTCTTCTAGCAATTCCTTGAGAAGAACTGAGAAGGGAAGAGATATGTAACCTATAGAGCATGGGACATTATCAAGAGAAGAAACGGTAGAGGATGTAGAAAAACTGAAGTCGAAAGTTCCCGACAGTCAGAGAAAGGCAGAAAACCTTTGTATTAAAGAATTCGGTGCCAACAAGTGGTTCTCTGACAACTTAGCACATAGCTGGTCCTGGATATGAGAAAATTATAGTATATTTATCTTATATTTATCATCCAGACACCATGGAGTAATTTAAGCAGCATGAATGGTACAGTGGTTTCTTCTGCATCAAATCAATACCCAAATAACTTTGTCCTTTGTTGTAAATGAATGTTTTTTTCAATATATTCCACTATATTTATTTCCATGGTACTGAGAAAAATTGAAAGTTTTGGCACCAGAAAAAACAGATTTAGATTTCATCTCTGTAATTTTTCAAGGGTATTTAAATGATCTAAGACACCTAATAGAAAACTAGGCACAAGAGCAGGGACTTGCTAAGTGTTAATGGTTATTATTATCAGTTTTATTTACATGGCCCTGAAGAAATTTAACAAACAATTAATTCCAGAATTGCTACTGTCTACTTCAAACAAAAACATCCCTCAACCTTTGAAAGAGAAATTTTATTATTTTTTTTAAAAGAAATAGATTAAATGTCACTATTTACATGTTTTGTGCTGACATTTCCAGTGGAGGCATATTTGGCCCGAAGGTTCCCAGAAAACAAGACCTTTACATTATTTATTTTATACTTTTTTGCTCTTTTGGTCAAATCGGGTATGTATCAGTTGCTGCTACTTCCTCAAGGGTAGTTTATTTATCAGGCAAGCTAGACAGAGCTCAATACTGACTTTTAAAATTAAGAAAAGAAGTTAATGTTTTTTTTTTCCAGAGTAATAACCACATCAATATTTCAGTCATTCGCTCAGGTCATATAAAGCTGCAGTTAAAAATTCCCAATACACCATGGCCTAGACATTTTGTGACCCTGAGCATTCAGGGCAGTTGACTTATTAACCAAAAGACAGTGTTGAACCTCTTGTGGTTCTCACCAGGAAGATACATTTTGACCTGTCAAATTCACCTTCCATATATTCTTAGGCTCTGAGAAATTATTTTTTTTAAAAAAAGGCAATTTCCCAAGATATATTATAACAACCCTACAACTATGTCAAGTCAGAGTGCTCTTTAGCTCAAATATATATATGTATATATGGACAAATTGCAAACAAAAACAACAATAACTGTTCTTTATATAGTGCTTATAAGACTATGGAATATATTAACTGAATTTTTTATTTAGGATTTAGTTGCCAAGACTAGAATGCTATTAACATGTTTGAGCAGAGATAAATTTATTACAGGGTATTTAAAGGCTTACAAAATCATTGGAGTTGCTGAAGAAATAGTGTTAGTTTAAATCAATACTTCAAACCAACTCTTCTACCACGAACTGTGGAGAAGCAAACTCACTAGAAGGATTTATTTATTTTACTGTTGTCATTCAGGTTCAACCTTAAGAACCTCTGTTATATAGCAGACATCAACTTTTTGGCTGGTACCAGAATGTCATGCAGAAAACCCCACTTTTCTGTCTCTTCTATTTATAAGATAGACCACATTTTCTTTTTCCCTGGTAAACTCATCGTTGGGGACCTACTGAGAAAAGTTTAAAACAATTCAGCAATAGGAACAGGGACTGCAAGGACTCTTTTCATGCAAATTTTTATCCTTTTTGACATGCCCATTTCACATACAACATATTCACTGAACAACAAAATGCTTCTGAGTATGATTTAGTGGACGAAGTACTCATCTTCATTCGTGATGAGCAGGTTGTGTCATGTAATCCTTTTGTATTCCTGAGTTCAACATTCAGTATTTGCTGAGGTGCAATAATAAGTTAGGAGTTGAATTCCCTGAGACTGTGGTCAGCAGAAGAAGAGTTGGTTTTAGCACAGCCCTAGAGGAAATTCTGTATTGTGGTGGTTCTTTGGAATTGTCAGAAGTTGCCATGTAATATTTCTATGTGTCATTCTCCTCACCACTATATATATATATATTTTTTAGTTTAGTTTTAAGGCTCAAGTTGTAGGACACCTTATGTCATACTAGGACATAGTATAGAGTCTGCTATTGTTTTGGGCCCAATTTAAATATGGCAATCTTATGGGTTTCCCCTTAAGTAAGTAAGATAGTAAACTCAAGTATGATATATATGTTGCTTCTCAATTCCAAGGAATCCTGTTTAATATTGTGATTATTTATTTATAGTTTAATGTGCTATAAATGTTACCTGACTACAGAGGGGACACCTCTCATGTCTCAGACCAAAGGACTCCTAGATATTTTCTTGACATGACAAGTTTTCATGGTATTTAATGTATGTTCTTTCTCATATTTTAATTATGAGTCTAATTAACAAATGATGTCAATACAATAGATGACAAAATGTTCTGCAAAATATAAAGATGAACAATAAATCCCTATCTCCAGAAGTTCTAGATAACATCTGTTTTCCCAGTACCTGGTTACGGTGGAAAATATAGGCATGTTACCTTGAGGAAGACTCATTTTGTGGAGTCCAGGAAGTTCCATTTCTAATCATTGACTTATTTAAACAGCCAGATATGGTGGTGTACACCTGTAATCCCAGTGGCTCAGGAGGATTGCCAGTCCAAAGCTAGCCTCAAAAACTTAGCAAGGCACCGAAGAACTTAGCAAGACCTAGTCTCATAATTTAAAATATGTGAAAAGGACTGGGGATATGGCTCAGTGGTTAAGCATCCTTGGGTTCAATCCCCATAAAAGCACCACAATTGACTTACTTATATTTATGAATTTAGTCAGTCTATAAGGTTGAGTTTCTTTCCACTAAATGTAGAATTTTTCAGTTTATATATGTTATACAACAACTGTCTATTTATTTCATTTCTAGGAACTGTAACTAATTAGAGTTACCAAAAATCCAAGTGGGGCTAAAACACTCTGATTATCACTCAGAATTGGATTTATCATGGAAACTGTGTTCACCCGTCTCTTGCAGTTAAAGATTGTCACCAGATCTCTTCCACTTGAAGTACTAAATTGATAGAGAAGAGATAGAGAATGGCCATCCCAATGTTTTTCATGAAAATGAATGCTTTCCTCACGGCTCTCTTACTGTCTTAGGGAAGGGTGTGCCCTTCAGGAGTTCCCAAGGGTACCATTAAGAGTTCAATCTTCAGACTGCACATTGTAGATATATCCCAACATTCCCATTTTCCAGGGCCTACAGACCTACTCCTCTGCATTAGGGGTCAGCAAAGCTTTTCTCTAATAGGCTATATAGTGACTATGTTAGACTGCCTGACATTCAGTTTCTATTACAGGTACTGACTTCTATCACCTTAGTCTAGCCAAAGACAATGCTATAAAAGCAGCCATAAACAATGAATTGGCATGACTCTCCTTTTTAATAAAATTATTCACAAACAGGTAGTGGTTGAATTTGGCCGGTGGGTCATAGTTTCCTTCACTAGATCAAAGAAGTTCTGGCATGTAAACCTCACCTATTGGAAATTATTGGAAAGCTTAATCCTCCATTAATATTACTAGTAGACTATTAAATCACTCCAAGTTTCTCAGACAAAATGTTTAATATCATATCAATAAATTGGGCATACCCTAATTATAATTTAGCCTGACATTCCAAGAATTCAATTTCATACATGCCCCATGTAATTGTCAACATTGAAAATAAAACCTATAACACTCTTTGTGTGTAAACTATAAGCTGCTTAAGCATGTCTTCCAATCCTTCCCTGGGCTATAAATGAGAGCTGGGCATTATTTTGAGCTTAGACAAAATGAAAATGCTGAGAGTGGGCCCTGTAGATTTGAGATTCCTTCTTGAGACAACTTTCCATGGGAAGTTACTGAATAGTTCTAATGAAATTGATTACTATATTTTCCAATTTTTTTCTTTATTACTTGTTTTACTCCATCAGTTTCGCCTTCAGTGATAACTTGAGTGCACCATTGTGGTCCCATTTCTCCCCAGTAATGTTACAATTCATTCACTCACTTAATGTCTAAGTGATTTCGTTCAGTAATTCTGTTTTCAGAGATAATTCCTAATATTCATGCTTTATCCATTAGGATTGTTATAGAAAACAGATGGAATAATAAGAGCAAAAGAAACAAAGACTTATTTATAAATGAGACTGTCACAAAGATGTAGGCAAGATTAAGTGAACCAGCAAAACAAACAGGACTTGAAGGGGTACAAAGAAAGAGCTAGAATCAGAATCTAGTAAGGACAGTCATGAGAAAAAGCTGCATTCTTGGAGAAGTGGCATAAAGTAGAGGTGATAAGATACTGGAAAACCATGGGTAAGCATAGAAGGAGTTAGAAGAAATAAATATCCCAACATCCCTCCCCGTGCATTCTCCAATCCCTTTTGGGGAAAATGCTTTGGAAGCCAATGCATGGTGATACAGTTCTTAAAAGAGAGTTAAGAAGGATAAAAAATGTATCAAGTTATATAGAAGATGTCTAGGATAGACATTTCCATGATTATTTAGCCACAACCAAAGACCTCAGAGGGACTATTAATAAAGATTTTTTTCTACAGCCTTTCTGCCTTTGCAGTGGATATGGTAGTGCTAGGGATTGAAACCAAGGCCTTGTGCATTCAAGACAAGCACTCTTACCAACTGAGCTACATCCCCAGCCCTGGCAGTAGGTGTTTTTAAAAGAAGTTTTCAACACTAATTGCTAATGCTTAGCTTGTTCCCACATAATTATATGTTCATACTTTAAAACCACAGTGATCATTGAGTTCTCTGTGAATTCTCTGTAGCATAGTACACCATTTGTGGAACAAAAGCAATGTGCCAGTTGAGTTCCCCATGATAAGAAAATCAATTAATAGAAACAAAATAACAAACCACTAATATTTCAAGGAATATTTAAAAGACAGATACCTTACTTATATTTGTTTCTATTAAAAATTATTTGGAGGATTTCCTTTGTAGTAAATTGTTCTGAATCTTTCCACTTCTCCTTCAGGATCATATAGAAAAATAAAGGGAAAAGTAACAGATAGTAGACAACCCATTGAATATGGGTGTTTCCATTGTTTAAAATTATTCCACAGAACCAGCTCGCCAACATGGACTGTCTGAACAGCCCTCTGCTTCATGTTTAGATAAACCATGTGAACAGTGTTCACCTAAAATTGCAAGCAGAAGTTAATGTGTATCAATTCAGGTGAAGATGGTTAAAAATGGGTATTTTTCCTTTATTTTTTCTAATTTTTTTCCTGCTAGATGAACATAGAAAACTCTTGCATTCCAGCCTTGAAAAACAACAATATAGAAGAAGCATCAATACTGCAGAGGTATATTAACAAAAACAGCATTGTATTGGCACTAAAATAAGTAAGACTAATGGAACAAAATAGTATACTCAGAGAAAAAAACTCACATAAATACAGTTAGTTACCTCATAGTAGACAAAGGTACCAAAAACATACATTATAGAAAAGATTAGCCTCTTAAAGAAATTGTACTTGGAAAATTTGAAATCCACATTAATAGAATTAAAGTTAACTTCTATCACCCTGAATAAAAATCAACTCTAAGGGGATCAAAAACCTAGGAATTAGAACAGAAACCCTGCACAAACTAGAAGAAAATGTAGGCACAACACTTCAACATATTGGCTCAGGAACTGACTTTCTTAAAGCATAATAAATAAAATAAAAATCAATAAATGAGATGGTATGAAACTGAAAAGCTTCTTCATGGCAAAAGAATCAACCAAGTGCATGAAGAGAGAACTTACAGAATGGGAGGAACTCTTTGCTGTCTGCAAGATAGATAGATAGGACATTAGTTTCCAAAATATACAAATAACTCAAAAAGCTTAACACCAACCAACCAAACAACCAACCAACCAACAAAATAACCCCACAAATAACCCAATCAGTAAACGAGCAAAGGAACTGAACAGACCCTTCTCAAAAGAAGAAATATAAATGGTCAACAAATACATGAAAAAATGTTCAACATAAGCTCTTATACATTGTTGGTAGGACTACAACCACTCTGGAAAGCGCTATTGATAAAGAAAGCACTATTTTTGAGATTCCTAAAAGAACTACGAATGGAACCATTATTTGAAGCTATTCTATTCCACAGCATATATCCAAAGGATTTAAATTCAGCATACTACAAGGATGCAGCCACATCAATGTTTATAGAAGCACAATTGACAATAGTTAAGCTATAGAAGTGAACTAGATGCCCATCAACAAATGAGTGTATAAAAAAATTGTGTGTATATACACAATGGAATATTACTCAGCCATAAAGAAGAATGATTTTATAACATTTGCCTGTAAGTGGATGGATCTGGATACTGTCATGCTAAATGAAATAAGCCAATCCCCCCAAAAACAAAGGTCAAATGTTTTCACTGATATGTGGAAACTAAACCATGATAAAAGGATGAGGGAAAAGAGAAGTTCAGTAGATTAGACAAAGGGGAATGAAAGGAAGGAAGGGGAACTAGGAATAGGAATGACAGTAGAATAAATCAAATATAATTTTCCTATGTACATATATGAAACTATCTGAGTAAATCTCACCATCACACCCACCCATAAGAATGGGGTCCTTATTTGAATAAGATATATTCCATTCCTTTATAATTTTATCAAAATTAATTCTGTTGTCATGTATAACTGTGAAGGACCAATGAAAAAAAGAAGCAGCATCAATCACTTAATTATCAGGAACAATTGATGAAGGACACCAACAACAAGAACTCTTAAATTAGACTTTTGCTTGGGCAAGAAAGAAAATTATTATTGTTAGGCAACTGAAATTTGGGGTTAGTGTCTGAGAGTAGCTAAGATCATCCTAAATAATTCAAGCAATAATGAATAATAAAAATCTTACATACAAACTCTATTGCTGGCAAAACTAGGAGAGGGAGGAAAGTTACAAGTTCTGAACTGTGTGTAAAGTTAATTAGCAAAACCCCACAGAAAACTCTAGAAAAGAACATGTACTGAAGAAACAACAAGAAATAGGGTAAAAATTCATATACCATTCTAGATAATTATAAAAACGACTTTGAATTTTGTCCACATTAAGATATATCCTACTAAAACCATTGAAATTCTTTTAAAAAATTTCTTGGGCATTTAGACAAAACTGTCGAATTTTTAAAATTTTTTACTTCTAATTGACAGAAAATAATGTAAAAATGTGTGGGGTACAAAGTGATATTTTGATACCATGTACTCGTTATGTAATGATTAAATCAATAATATCTGTCTCCTTAAACATTTATCATTTCTCTATGGTGGAAGCATTAAAATCCTGTCTTCCTGAATTTTGAGATGTATCATACTTTACTATCAACTATAACTACCCCACTAGCCAAAAGGACACCAAAACTTATCCTTCCTAATTGTTATTTGAACCCATTGACAGCCATTTTCCATCTTATTCTTCTCTCTACCCTCCCAATCTTTGGTTACTGCTGTTGTATTTACTGCTTCCATGAGAATTATTTTCAATTTCACATGTGAATTATGTGATATGGTGTTTGTCTTTCTGTGTAACATTAGAATGATGTCCTTCATATTCATCTATGTTCTTAGAAATGGCAGGGTTTCTCTCTTTTATGCTTGAGCCATAGTCCATTGTATATATAGAGTACATTTTCTTTATCCATCCATCATGGTGCACTTAGATTGATTACATGTTATGGCTACTGTTAAAAGTGCTGCCATAAACTTGGGAACACAGACATCTCTTCTAATTGTATGCTCTATAAAAGAAACACATTTAAACTGATTTAGAAATGTTGATGAATAAAAAAAAATCAACAAAGTGTACCAGAAAAGTGCAGATGAAAAAATAGCAGGAGAATTCCAATTTTCCAGGTTATTGGAATTCACCTAGTTTCAGTTTCCATATAACTTCTTACAAACAAAAGAGAAACAATACAATAAAATAAACATCATCCATGTACCATAGCTGCATAACTAGAGTATACAGATTACCCAAAACTCTAGTAGGCATAGTAATGGGGCAATAAATAGTCAAGACCAGAAAAGTTGTCTCTAGAATCCACTCCAGAGTGGAACAGTACATGGAGACTATAGAGAGAAGGGGATGCCCGGGGCCAACATTGGTAGAAAACAGGTTATATCCACTGACTCCACCCTAATTGGAAAACTAGAGCTTCAAACCTGTAGATCAGAGCACAGTAACTGGGAATCAAAAGAAAGGGGCATGAAAATGAATGAAACCAAAAGTGCTAGTCTTGGGATGTTATCACCTCTGGAGAAGAAGGAAACATTCAAGAGAGGGATGTTTTTTGAGGATTGGATGGTACGAGAAGAAGAGATGCAGACAAGAAACAGCCACATTTAAACAAATAGATATCAAAAAGTTAGAATACAGACAAGTGCTGTTTATTTAAAAAACTCATCTCAATGTACTAACAGTAGACACTAAAAAGCAGAAATATAAATAATGAAGGATTGTTATCTTAACAACTGACCAGTTAGAATTTATAATAACTTCATATTAAACTAGATGAAAATACTAAATTAGAAAAAAATGGACACTTTATAATGCTAAAATTTACTGTTAATAAATGTGACCATATCAATTTTGGATGCTTATATTCTTAATAGCACAAAATAACCATAATAAAACATGGACATTGTAAATGAAATAGAGCATTTAGCACTCACTCCTCAGTTTACAGAGAAATAACGTGGATATAAAAATATGAATATGGAATACCTAAAAATATTGAATATGGAAGAATATGGAAGATCTAAAAATGGTAATAATGTTTATCTAATGGATAGATACAAACATATTGTCTCACCAAAATAAGAAGTGATACTCCTTTTCACATGCCATATTGAACATTCATCAAGTTGAGTATGTATATGGGCAAAGAGTCACAAGATCCAAAAATTAGATGCAATGTCATATTCCAATCAAAATTCAACAGTACTAAAAATGTTGACAAAAAAAAATAAGTAAGCTATACCTTTGTGATTGCCCTATGAGTGCATTTTACTTTGAAAGGGATAATGGATGCAGTTCAAAGACAATTTGAATTTGAAGTGATTTGCACTAGCAAAGTTTAAGAGGATATGATAATTTTGAAAATAACCATGACAGATAACTGGTTCTGAACTTGCCCTTTTGATGTAAACAACTAGAATACTGGACAGAATTTATAAAATTTCTGTCTCCAGTCGTTAGATAACGGGCACCACAGGACTTATCCACCAGAATAGAAAGAGATGAAGTGATCCCATGACCCACCTGGCTTTCTGCTGGAAGCATTGCAGGAAGAAAAGCAGCAAACAGGAGCATGGAAGACAGGCTGAGTTGGGAAAGATGGAAACTTTCCCAAAGACAAGTGGAGCAACATTCAGCTAAAGGCAGCCCAACTTCAGGGTCTATGCCCTTTACTTCCTTTCTCCTGTGTGTATTGCACTCCACAACATGGATCCAGTGCTTTCAATGAGAATCAAATATTCAAAACTTAGCTGAGTTTTCTCTTGGAACCTGATGAAGATGGTCAATTAAGAAAAAAAAAGACAACAAAATGAATTGCTTTAGAAAATTTTTAACTTTTTGTTAATATTCCCCAAATTGTAGACATATTGTTGTCATTAGAGAAGCCAGTTTCTGTATTACTGAAAGAGAATAGGCCCAATAGCTGTATCAGTAGCAGAAATAAGGAAATTTTATTAAAATATGGTTTTATATATCATGAATAATTTAGTTAAGATTTAACAACCTGAGACCAACATGTTGATGGTCAACTTTGGATCACAATGGGTTTTCAGACTACATATGGCAGGCTAATATATATAGTTCAAAAAGCATGTTTGGGAAGTAAGTGTCCACCTGTAGTAGTCAGCCCTTCATTTTTGCATTCTCAAGAATGACTTTATCAAAAACATTTCAGGAAAATTTCTGACTTTAAACTTTGGAATCAAGATTCTGATACCAAAGTTTACAAAATCTACAGAAAAATTAAATTAAAACCTAAAATAACAACCAAGTGATACCTAAGGGAAAACAATGGGGTAAAGACCTTTAAAAAATTATCTCATCCATGAAAGCAATAATTGTAAGACCTTCAGAATCCACTCTCAGAACTCTGAGAATTAACCAGATTTCTAGATTTTCGGGGGGAATTATTCATGAAAAACAGCTGCATATCTGTAAAACAAACAAAACAACAACAACAACAAAATGAGCTTTGAAAATTTTAGATCATTCTTTTTCTATCTTTCATGCATCAGTTTCCTGATAGCCTTGTAAATTCCACAGCCCCAATTATTGTAAAAACAAAACAAAACAAAACAAAAAAACCCACCACCACCAACAACAACAAAACCAACAGCTTCCTGGAAATCACTGAATGGGATAGAATGGCACTGAAGCTCCTTCAAAGTTCCAATCCCAGAGGCTTGTCATTATTTGATTTGATTGGTGATTCACTGGAATACCCTACTCACAAAGTCTTTATTTGATCTGAAGTAAAGCTTGCCTAGTGCTAATAATCTTTCTATTGGGGCTGTTTGCCAAATAACAGAGGAGGCCATTAATATCACAACTACCTGAAGCAGTGGACAACAGTTGAAAAAAATAGTATAATCAAGAAAGTTAAAAGGAAAATCTGCAGAATGAGATGTCTGTAAAGGATTTTAAAAGGATATACCTGTTCTTGGGAATCTAGAAACACATGCATATGCATAGGGTTGTGCACATGCCCAGGATTTCCCCCATTCTGAGAAACCTTCATCTCAGACTAACCCCAGTGGTCTGTGAGAAAAGGAAATGAAGGTGATGATAAAGTTTTCAACTGCCTGGTTGAGTGTTACAGATGTACCCGAATGACCACACACACAAAGAGAAAGAGAAAGAAAAAAAGAGACATAAAGCCTTTCAACAAACTCGGAGAGATTCATTCCTTGCAGGTATTTAAGAACATTTATTTCCAATCATTAGATGGATGAGATTTTAGTAGTTACATATGAGAAAGAATACAGACTTTACAGAATTATTTCAGAAATGTTGCTAGCTAAACAACAACAATAACAACTAACTTGAAAAACAATAAATTATAGGGAAGGAGAGGAATCTAACTTCCAGAGTTACCACATGAAATATATTAAATGTCCTAATTTCAACAAAAATTATGAGACATGGAAAGTAATGAGAGACAAAGGCTAATGCACAAGAGGGAAAATAAAAGTTGTTCATTGAAACTGTTTTTGAGGACACCTAGGTGTTGGATTTACTAGACAAAGACTTTAAACCAGCCATTTAAATTATATTCAGTAAACTAAATAAAATTATGTAAAAGAAAAAACTAAAGGAAGGTTTAAAAATATTTCATTACTAAATGTATAATGTCAATAAAATGAAAAAAATATGAAAAGAAACTAAAATATCCCTACAGTTGAAATGCACAATAACTGAAATGAAAGTCACTGGAAAATTTTGACAACATATTTGAGCAAGCAGAAGAAAGAATAAGTGAGTAAGAAAATAGATTACTATAGAGTATCCATTTTGAGGAACAGAGGGAGAAACGAGTGAAGAGAATTAATAGTATTTCAGGTACATGATGAAATTCTGAGTAAAAAGGGATGGAGAAAGGCTGATGAATCAATATGAAATTGTTTGCAATGGTAGAGTTATTGTCTGAGTCAAGGTGTAATACATGCTAAGTGTACTAAAAGGAGACTATATCCTTGCAAGTTTTGTCCAAAACTTAATCATAGCCTGACATTCTGAGAACCTGTCTCCCTTCATATGAATGCTGGAATCGCAGTGACGAGTGGTGCAGTGATTATCCTCATCAAACTGCTTCACGAGCTGCGGGAAGCTGGTGTTCATGGGAGCTGGAGCAGGAGAGGGAAAGATGGGTGCTGACAGACCAGTTTGGTGGTGAATAGAAATAGTTAAAAAGGGCAAACTTTCTAATTTCTTATTTTATAGGAAAAGCTTAACCACTGAGTCACATCCCCAGCACTTTTTTTGCATTTTATTTAGAGACAGGGTCTCGCTGAGTTGCTTTGGGTTTGAGAAACACACTTTGGGGAACTATCAGAAATAATTGGCCAAATTTTATTTGGAGATAAAGTGGCATTTTATTTTCAGTAGTTAATTAGATATGCTCTCATGCCACTGCAAAGCACTTGAGAAGGACTTGCCTTATATGATAGTCATAGACTAGTATGAATTAAAACATTTTAATTATTCTTTAAAAAAATAAATTGTTGGGCTGGGGATGTGGCTCAAGCGGTAGCGCGCTCACCTGGCATGCATGAGGCCCGGGTTCGATCCTCAGCACCACATACAAACAAAGATGTTGTGTCTGCTGAAAGAACTAAAAAAAAAATTGTCTAGAAAATTCTTTCCTCCCATGCTGAGTATGCATCAATATTAATACTGGATGTGAAAACTCCTATTCAGCATTTATATTTTTACGTACAGCAAATGATCAACAGACTGGGTAAGAAATACAAGTGCTTCATATTTCACAACTACCTGCTTCCTTGCAAATAAAAGTAATTTTTCTCGAAGACATAAGCAAAGACTGGTTTCCTTCAATATACCAAAAAATGTGTTCAGTGTGTCTTTTGGACATGCCTTAGCCATTCACTTTGGTGGTTTTGCCAGTAAGAACTTTCAGGTTTGAATTTTCATACTTTTTTTTAAAAAAAACTAAAAATGCCCCTGGTAAAAAAGAAGACTTAACAAACTGCTACAAAATAGTGTTGATTTTGAATGCCCCAGTCACAATGTGATTTTATTTTCTATGCATTGCTCAAAGATTGAATTTTAAAATACAGAAATTTCAGAAAATATGAAGTCATATGATTTTATTTTTGACATTAGGTTACCAAGGCTGATGATGTGCCTTGATGCTTTCATGTCATCATTTTGAGTCTGTTCTCTAACAGGAGTAGAATATATTGATATCAATCCATCTTGGATGCAACATCTTTACCTACTACCTCCAGCAGAAGGAGCTATGTGTGTTGAGTAAAATGGCTTGAATAGCACAGGGTTGCTTTCAGACCCAAGGGTACCTGAGGAAGGGATGTCTAGTCACTTCACATTGTGATCCTGAGGGAACACAGCTGTTGATTTTGGAGTATCTTTCTACCATCCTACTCTCAGTACCTCACACCAAGTCTATGGTGAAAGAAGCAATTTCTCTGCCTTTCCTTCTCCTATCCCTCCACCGAGGGTCAAAGGACAGTTCTCTTATCTCCAATATGCTTCTTTACAAAAATCTTATTCTTGCTACCTAGGAGAATGTGTTGTCTTAGGAGTTAAGAAAATAATTTTGTTCATGGAAGAACTAGTGAGAAAGCCCATATGTCTAAGATGTTAAATAAGGTAAGGGCAGAGATTTGTCTTTAATATTAAATCACAAAGAAGGTAAGACATGCCATTTATAAGAGAGGTTTCAGGGAAGTTTTAGTAAGAAACTATAGATTGGGGTGGGTCAAGGAGGGAGAGGGGAAGAAGGAAGTTCTAAGTACAGTTTTTTGCCAAAGCCAATGTCTCGGCTTGGCACCAGAATCACGGGCCACCACACAGCTTTGTAGGTTCAAACAGCAATTCTTTATTCCAGCTCTCACACCGCCTCCACACAGGTCCAGGGGCAAACGTGTTCTGCCGTCTGCCTGCACAATTCACCTACTCCACGAGGCTATCTCCAAATCCCATTTTAATCTCAGGAGAACTCAACAGGAACAAGCAGCAGGAACACCCTAATCCCAGCAATAATCTTCAATCTCCAACTTCCCTAAAACCCATTATCTTAAACTGGCAACGCCTTAAACTCAAGGAGCCGGTTACTTCCTCAAACCTGATCAGCTCTAAACTCAGATCCGCCTTGGTCCTTGAGCAAGGTCACCTTATGAAAGCATGCATGCAATGTCCCATCGAATGTCCTCTAAGCAGCATGGGGTACGCTTGGCAAGGAAATTTCAATGCGTCATTCCTACTTGGTAATGGCCCTCAGCAGTTTTTGAGCAGAGGAAAATGAATATGGAGTCCAAGGAGTATTTTAATATTCACATGTAAAAGACATAAACTTCCAGATATTTCTGTAATCATACAATAAAAACAGAGGAGATAGCAAATGCATGAGGGCCTATCAGTAAGTAGTGCTTGTTTCAAAGCATCCTCCCACACTCATGGGGCAGCAAGGGATTGCTGGAAGTATAGGATCTTCTGTCACTTAGAAGGTTATCCTTTCAAATAATTTGTGCTATATCAACTCATAAAGAAACATCCTTCAGGTCTATGTGCTAGTAGAAAGTAATCTTTTAAAGATATTTAGTGAAATCAGACCCTTCAGCTGTACTGCGGGTCACACATAGAGGTATTCCCTTAGCATTTCTGCTTGTGCTGCAATACCCTTTCTTCTATCTCAGGGGACTGGCCCTAGACCAAGCATACTGGCTCTCCTAAGGATTCAGAAATGGTATTCAAAATAGTACTCTACAGGTTGGCTTTCAAACAGAGGAAATGTAACTTAAGAACTGTGGGAGAAATCTGCTCAGTAAAGAGAAAGGAAATCAGATTCACAGAGTGGCTAGGAGTCCAGTGACTGTGAAAGGGCATGGACTTGCCTGTTTTTGTATCCCTGGCATCTGGTGCTCTACTTAGAATATTGTAAACATTAAATATGTGTTGAATGAAAGAGGTGAGCTGAAGGAATGAAGTTCAGGTTTATGTACCAGTGAAATAAATGTGGTAATACCATAATTATTGGTCATTATTCATTTCTCTGAAGACATTGGTTATCCAAATATTTAATATTGTTTTAACTTTACTGGAGTTGTAAAATCTCCAAAGTTAAATATTGAGAAGAAAGAAGGTATTTCTATTAGTTTTCTTAATTTGCATAGAATCATCAAGTCATTTCGTGGCATTATTTCATCTCAATCTAATTTTAATGGACTTAATAAAATTTAAATAATTTAACAATCTAATCTTTTTTAATTAATTTTATTTTGAGAGAAATGTATCATTACAAAAATTCCATTAAACTCACCTAGGAGTTTTGTTTTCCAAGTAGATTTTTTTTTCTTTGTCATGAGCTGTTAGTTAGAAATATTCCCCTGGGTTTGGCATCAAGAAAATCACAAAAATGACCAAAAGAATATTTCTGCCCATAGAAATTTTAGGACTTCAGGCCAACTTGTTTCTAGATTTTTAAAATAACTTTAGCAAGCTACTGTGATGCAGCACATTCATTTCTGTCTAAAGGTTTCAAAAAGTTAGACTCAAGAAGATGCTGATCAGAGACACTTTGGCTGGCCTGATGAGATTCTCTCCCATAACTACTAAGAGAAGTGGGCAATATTGAAGATTAAATTCTGTTGCTAGGCAACCTAGAAACATCCAATGCACCTAAGGACTTTCCTCCACTTGAACACAAGTTGTAGAGGACTGCATCAATCAATCCAACAATCAAATGCCATTTCTATGAAAGACAGTTTATTTGATAAGGACAAATCCTTCCACAGGTATCCAGTGTAAGTATGGTGTACATCTGTAGTTTTTCTATCATCTCTGTGTGCACATGTGACCACAGTATAAACAATTTTGTTTTATTGAATTATTTGAAGATTGAAGACTTCGAAGTAATTAATCCAACTCATTAAGTAAACCCATACTTGGCCACACACCAGTTCAGGTATGATAAACACAGAGATAAATGAGGAAATTAACTGCAGGGAAGTTCACCCACAGAGAACTCTTATTCTAGTGTTGGAGACAAAAAGTTAAATAAAAAATTCCCCAAGTGATATAACAGGCAAACCCAACCAGTAGTTTGGATTACTGAGGAAGGAGTAATTTATTTTTCTGACACAGAGCTGATGTTTGAGCTGAGTTTTGAAGTAACAACAAAATATCTTAGGCACAAAACCAGAGGCAGACATTCCAGGCAGACGTTTTGTGTATTTGAAAAGTCAAAAGTGTGTAATACAACGTATTTGGGGAAAGCTATAGACAGTTTAGTATAATCTAGTATAAATTCAGAGGAAGAAGAATGAAAATTATACTAAGATACACAGACTCCAGGTAATAAGGACCATCAGTTTCAAGGACTCTTCCATGGTTTGGATGTCTCTCGGACACTTATCTTTGGAGTTAGGGATCAGTGAAGAGTTTTAATAGGGAAGAGATGTAACTATATTTTCTTCATTAGACATTGTACTGATTTATGCTAAAGCAGTATTAATTGGGGTGATTTTTTTTCTTTCCCTTTTGCCTTATTGATCTTGTTGAGATATCCAATACAACATTTAAAAGTTGGTATTAGAAGTCATTGTTTCTTTCCCAGTATCAGAAAGCCAGCTGTATTTCGCCAATAAGTACACATTATCATCTAATTAAGAAAAACTTTTGACTTTTAATAGTTTTCTTAGTCATACTTGGAGGTCATTATTGTTGTTGTTTAAAGAGTCAATATTCTGAAAGAAATCAAAGATTTAAATAGAGAGATTTGTGTGTGTTTATAGATTGGAAGACCCAGTGTTGTGAAGATGTCCATTATTTCCAATTTGAAGTATAGATTTAATGCAATCCTAATCAAAATCTCAGCAAGCCATTTTGTGCATTGTCAACAAATTGATTCTAAAGTTTATGTGGAAAGACAAAAGATCAGAATAGCCAATGAAATACTGAAGAAAAATGAAATGAAGGACTGATAGTATCTGATATCAAGACTTGCTATGAAACTATTATCAACAAAGCAAAGTGAAAGAAAGCAGGGTTGGGGGAATAGAGAAAAGAGGTAGAAGGTGAAGAAGGAGGAGGAGAAGGAGAAGAAGAAGAATTAATAGAGAGAAATAGATCAACACAAATATATCAACAAATCTCTAACAAAAGAGTAAGAGAGATTCAATGGAGAAAGAATAGTCTTTTCAACAGAAGGACACCCCCACTCTAGCCACAAGGTCAATAGACCTAAATATAAAATCAAAAAATAAATTTTAAATCCATTTTTTAATCAAAAATCAGAAAAAAGTCTATTGTCTTGGATTTGGCCATAAGTTGATAGATCCACCACCAAAAATATTGTCCATGAAAGAAAATTGATAGATTAGATTTTGATAAAATTAAAAACTTCCCCATGAAAGAATGAAAAGTCAAGCCATATGCTGTGAGAAAATATTTGGAAAAACCATATCTGATAAAAAATATTGAATCCAAAATATTCAAAGAACTCCCCAAACTCAGCAATAAGAAAACCAATGACTCAATTTAAATTGGAAAAAGTATCTGAACAGACACCTCACCAGAAAAGATATATAAATTCCAGATAAGCATTTAGAAATATGCTCAACATCATTTGTCATTAAGAAATTGCATCCTGAAAGACAGTTCATTTGATATACCTCTAGGTGGGTCTTTTTAGATTGGCTGGAGTGCCCAGGCAGGCAGTACAAATTGCTGGCAAGGTCCCAGAGCAAAAGAAGGGCTCATTTCACTGCTGGTAGGGAGGAAATATAGGGTAGCCATTGAGAAAGATCATTTGGTGGTTTCCTAAAAAGCTAAATGGGGTCTCTTCATATAATTCAGCTGTTTTGCTCTTATTTACCCATTTGTTTTAAAAACATATGCCCAACAAAAACTTTCCCAGAATATATTTATAGCAACTTTATTCATAATTGCCCCAAACTGGAAGTGATCTGCTTACGTACATAAAGTGTGGTATATCCATACGACAGAATATTATTCATCAATACAAATAGGTGAGCTATCCTCAATACATGAAAAGGTATGAGAAACCTAAAATGCATATTACAAAGAGAAAGAAGTCAGATTAAAAAGTCCATATACCTACAGGATTCTTATGATTGCCTAGCAAAAAGACTTTTGAAGAATGAAGAAAAAGTAAGGAGTTTTCCCTTATCAGACTTGATCTGAATTGTGATCTCTTTTGGATATATTATTTTTGTACCTCTTATCTATCATACACTTCTACAAATAACCATGCTATTAAATTACCCAGTTTGACTAGGTCAACTGATTGCTGCCAGAATCTTAACTGAGATAGCACTTATATTTGTGGGGGTTTTCTCTTCTTCAATTTTCAAAAAACATCCATATTCAAAAAATTGTGACATATTTTGTGCTATATTTTTCTATCTGGCTCTGTCTCAATTTCTTTTTATCCAGTTTATAGCAATTTTTCAATTCTTAGATGAAATGCCACCTCGTCTTTAAGACTTTCCCTCTAAGATGACTTATGTGCCCCGGTTTGTCTACAACAGTCCTGGTTAGTGCTTATTTCCTATCATATTTATCAATTTTTCATCTTTCATTCTTAGAAATGTACAGTTTAAATTTAAAAAAAAAACAACAACAATGTGGCCTTATCTATGAGTCCTTTAACCAGAACTAAGTTCCCTTAGTTCTTATCTCCATATATATATTTTTTCTGGTCATGGTCATTTATGCCTATTTACTTCCAAACTCTTCATGTCCTGTAAACTCCTTGAAAGCAACAGCCATATGTATGACTGCTCCTTGTCCTCCTGCCCTGTCTCCAGCAAACTAGCAGTTTTATGAGAGAAATTACACATCTATGTAAGATTTCTACTATATATTAACATTTATAGTAGAAATATATGCTATATGTTATTTGTATAATAGATACATAAAGTATATATGATAGATTTGTAGATAGGTTGGATGAATAATATAATCCTACTACATGTCTTTTTGACATTAAAAACATTCCAATTTAATTATCATTTTTGAATTACTAAGTAGATGCATTGAATTTTTTAGGACTTTACTTTTTGGGGCAGTTTTGATTTCACACAAAACTAAGAGAAATGTACAGAGATATCCTGTATGCCCCCTTCCTCACACATGTATTAACACCCATCATCAACATCACCCCTCCAGAGAGTTATTTTGTTGTAACTGATCAACCATATCATAATCACCCAATTTCCATTGTTGACGTTAGGATTCACTGTTGGTGTTGTACATTCTATGAAATTACACAAATGAATAATTACATGGATCGACCATGATAATATTATGCAAAGTATTTTCAAGCCCTACAAATTCTCTGTTCTTGAGGATTCATCCCTCCCTCCCTTTAATCCTTGGTAGCTGTACTAATCTTCTAACAGTCTCCCTAGTTTTGCTTCGTCCAGAGTACCATATGATTAAAATAATATAGTCATATCCTTTTCAGATTGGCTTGTTTTACTTAGTAATATGTATTTAAATTTTCTTCATCTTTCCACACATAATAGCTCATTTCTTCGGTAGTCAATAATATTTCAAGGTCTGGATATATCACAGTTTCCTTATCCATTTACCTATTGAAGGTAACATCTTGGTTGTTTCCAAGTTTGGGCAAATATAGAAAAGCTACTATAAATACTCATGTATATGTTTTGTGTAGTTATTAAATTTTCAGCTCCTTAAGGTAAATACTAAGGAGCGCGATTGCTGTTATCACATGATAAGAATATATTTTGTAAGAAATTGCCAAGCTGTTTTTAAAAGTCCTCATAACATTTTGCATTTCATCCAGCAATAAGCAAGAGCTGCTGTTGCTCCACATCCTCAATAGCCTATAGCATTGGCAGGATTCTGGATTTTTTCTTCATTCTAATAGGTGCAGAGTGGTACCTCATTGTTGTTTTTAACTTGTGTTTTCCTGATGATATAAAATGTGTAGCATCTTTTTATATGCTTATTTGCCATTTGTATGTTTTCTTCAGTGAGGTTTTTTTTTTTAGGTCTTTGGTCTATTTTTAAAAATTGGGTCATTAGGGTTTTTTTTAATAGTTGAATTTTAAGAATCATTTGTATATTTGAAGGGAACAGTCCTTTATCAGGTAGTTCTTTTGCAAACATTGTCCTCCAGGTTGTGGTTAGTTTTTTTTCACTTTCTCAGAAGCATCTTTTACAGAGCAGAAATTTTTAACTTAAATGAAGTTCAGATTATCAGATTTTTCTTTCACAAATCCTGCTTTTGGTGTCATATCTAAAAATGCAAGCCAAATGGAAGGTCCTCTAGATTTTCTCTTATGCTATCTTCTAGGAATTTTATCCTGCTGCATTTTACATTTAGCTTCGTGATTCATTTTGAGTTAATATTCATGAAGGGTGTAAAGTCTGTGCCAAGATTCATTTTTTGCATGCATTTGTCCAGTTCTAGTACCATTTGTTGAAAAAACTATTTTCTTCATTATATTGTCTTTCCTCGTTTGTCAGAATAAGTAGACTATATTTATGTGGGTCTATTTGCGGACGTCTAGTAATATATATGTATATATAGTATAAACTATATAATATAGTATAAACTATAAATTTTCCACTAAGTGGATTTCTGATGTATCCCAGTAATTTATTTGCATATTTTTTTTCACCAGTAGCACATTGTCTTGATTACTGTAGTTTTATAGTAGGTCTCACAGTTGTATAATAGTATAAATCCTCCAATTTTGCTTTGCTTCATTATTTTGTTAGTATTCTATACGTTTTACCTCCATATTAAAATTTTGGAGTCAGTTTGGCAACATCTACAAAATAACTTGCTGAGATTTTAACTGGGGAGCATGAAGCTACATATGAGGATGGGAAGAATGACCATTCTGAAAACATTTAGTGCTCCTATTTGTGAACATGGGACATTTCTCCATTTATTTAGTTTTTTCTTTCATTTCTTTCAAGGAGTTTTATATTTTTTACAGGAATCTTGTAAACATTTTGTTAGATTTATATCAAAGTATCTTATTTTTGAAGGTTTTGATGTAAATAGTATTGCATTTTAAACTTTGAATCCCACTTGCTCACTACTGGTATATAGGAAAGCAATTAATTTTTTGTTTATTAACCTTAAATCTTAAAAACTTGCTGTAATTAATTATTGGTTCCACAGGGAGTAGGGGTTGTCCATTGTTTCAATCTTTTACATAAAAATCCCGTTATCTGCAAACAAAGACACCTTTATTTCTTCCTTCCCAATCAGTGAGCTTTTTGTTTCCTTTTCTTATCTTTTTGCCTTAGTTAGGACTACTAGTATGATATTGAAAAGAAGTTCTAAGAAGGGGCATCTTTGCCTTGTTCCTTTTCTCAGTGGAAAAGCTTCTAGTTTCTCATCATTAAGATTGATGTTAGATAATGGAGTTTTGTATATATTATTTTTCAAGTCAAAGAAGTTTCCTTTGTATTCCTAGTATACTGATAATTTTCTTTTGAATATATAATAAGTGAGTTCTGCATTTTTGTCAAATGCTTTTTCTACCTACATTGTTATGATTGTGTGATTTTTCTTCTTTAGCCAATTGATGTGATTGATTATTTGATATTTAAATTTGAACTCATGTACCTGGGATAATTACCACTCAGTTGCCATGTATTACTATTTTTATATCTTGTTGGATTTGATTTGCTAAAATTTTGTTGAGAATTTTTACATTTATGTTTATAAAAGATATTATAGTTTTCTTATAATGAATTTGCATGGTTTTGTTATTAGGGTGATGCTTGTCTCATCAAATGAATTAGAAAGTATTCCCTCTTTCTGCTTTTATCTTCTGAAAAGTATAGTATAAATTTCGTATGATTTCTTAATTAAATATTTGGTAGAATTTATGAGTAAAAACACCTGCTTTCTAATTTTGAAGATTGTAAATTATCGATTCAATTTCTTTAATAGACACAGGTCTATAGTATTTCTTTTTTTCTGTGTAAGTGTTTTTAGATTGTGTCTTTCAAGGAATTTATCCACTTCATCTAAGTTTTTAAATCTGTGAATAGCATTGTTGATATAGGCCCTTATTATCCTTTTAATGTCCATGGAATCTATAATGATGTTCTCTTTTTTATTTCTAATACCAGCAATTTGTGTTCTTCCTTCCTTCCTTTTTTTCCCTTTAGTTACCCTGACTAGAGTTTTATTGATTTTATTAATCTTTTCAAAGAATCAGCCTTTGGTTTTATTGATTTTCTCTTCTGAATTTAACTGATTTCTTCTCTAAATTTTATAATCTCATTTTTTCTACTTCATATTTAATTTGTTCTTCATTTTCTATTTTCTTAGGTAAAATATTAGATTATTGATGTTATAACTTGCCTCTTTTTTAGTAAATTCTCTTGAAACTATAAATTTTCCTCTAAGTGCATTTCTGCTCTATCCCAGAAATTATGATGTTTTCATTTCACTTAGTGAATGTCTCTTGACATTTATTCCTTGCCTTTTGTTTCATTTAGAATTATGTTGTTTAGTCTCTAAGTATTTGGAGATTTTCTAATTATCTTTCTGTTACTATTTTTTGGTTTAATTCTATTGTGATTTGAGAGCAGACATTGTATGCTCTCCACTTAAGGTATGTTTTATGGCCCAGAATGTGATTTATCTGGGTGGGTGTCCTATGTGGGCTTAGAAAGAATATAAATTCTTATTCTAAGTAGTCTTTAAATACTAAATATATCCAGTAATTTGATGGCGTTAATTTCAATTGTGTCCTCACTGATTGTCTGCCTCTGGGATCTGGTAGAAGTTGTTGAAGCCTCCATCAACAACTACTTCTCCTTGCACTTTATCAGTTTCTGGCTTATGTATCTTGATGCTTTATTAGTAAGCAATATGCATTGAGGATTGCCATGTCTTTTTGAAGAATTGACCCCTTTATCATGTTCCTCTTTATCCCTGATAAATTTCCTTGCTTTGAAGTTGGATCCATTTGAAATTAACAGAGCCAATCCTGTTTTCTTTTGTATTCGAAGGGTCTATTTTTTTCCACTTGCTTTTAATATGTATGCATGGTTATATTCATGCTGAGTTTCTTATAAACAATGTATAGTTTGTTCTTGTTTTTTTTTATTCACTCTGGCAATTCTCTTTTAATAGATCATGTAGAATATTGATGCTTGAAGTGTTTATTGATATAGATGGACTGATACATCATACTTGGTATTTTTTCCTACTTGTTGCCCTTGTTCTTGGTTCCTTCTTTTGTCTTCTACTCTTTTCCCACTTTTTGTGATTTTAATTGAGCATTTTATATAATCCCATCATCTCACCTTTCTTAAAATATCAGATATATGTGTATATATTTAAATTTTATTCTTTTCAAATATACATGACAGTGTAGAATATTTTGACATATTTTTACAAACATAGAGTATATGTAAGATCCCAGTTTTGTGGTTGTACATGATGTGGAGATTCATCATAGTATGTTCATATATGTACATAGGAATGTTTTATCAGATTCATTCCATGGCCTTTTCTTATTCCTTTTGCTTCATGCCCCTTTATCTAATCCATTGAACTTCTATTCTCCCCCAACTCCTTGTTGTGTATTAGCATCCCATATAAGAAAGACCATTTGGCCTTTGGTTTCTTGGGATTAGCTTATTTCATTTAGCATGATAGTTTCTATATCCACCCATTTACCAGAAAATGTCATAAAATCATTGGACTGGCACATTTCTATGACTTAGTAATATTCCATTGTGTGTGTGTGTGTGTGTGTGTGTGTGTGTGTGTGTATCACATTTTCTTAATATATTCATCTGTTGAATGGTATCTAGGTTGGCTACAAAGCTTAGCTATTGAGAATTGAGCTGCTACAAAATTGATGTGACTACATCACTATAGTATGCTAATTTTAACTCCTTTGGATAAATACCGAGGAGTGGTAAATTGTGGTTCTATTCCAAGTTTTCTGAGGAATCTTCACACTGCTTTTCAGGGTGGTTTCACCAATTTTCAGTCCCACCAGCAATGTATGAGTGCACCTTTTCCCTACATTCTTGTCAGTATTTATTGTTGCTTGTGTTATTTTTTTAAAAAATATATTCAGTTGTAGATGGACACAATACTTTTATTTTGCTTAGTGTTTTAATGTGGTGCTGTGATTGCCAGTGCCTCATGTGTGCTAGGCAAGCATTCTACCATTGAGCCACAACCGCAGATTTGCTTATATTCTTGATTGTTGCCATTCTGACTGAAATGAGATGAAATCTCAGTGTAGTTTTAATTTGCATTTCTCTAATTTTTAGTGATGTTGAACATTTTTTTCATATATTTGTAGATGAATCATATTTCTTATTTGGTGAAGTGCCAGTCCAATTCCTTTGCCTCTTTATTGATTGGGTAATTTGTTTCTTTGGTGTTTTTTTGAATTTTTATACACTTTTGAGATTAAGGCTCCATCTGAGGTGCAGGTGGCAAAGATTTTCTCCCATTCTGCTGACTTTCTTCATGCTCTTCATTATTTCCTTTGCTGTGAAGAAGTTTTTCGTTTGATATCATCTCATTTATTGATTCTTGATTTTATTTCTTGTGCTTTTAGGAGGCTTGTTGAGGAAGTTGGTTGCTAAGCAGGCATGGTGGAGAGTTGGACCTACTTTTTCTTATACTAAGTGTGGGGCTTCTGGTCTGATGCCTAACTCCTTGCTACACTTTGATTTGAGTTTTGTGCAGGGTAAGAGATAGGGGTGAAATCCCATTCCACTACATTTGGATTTCTAGTTTTCCTAACACCATAGTAGAAGAGGTTATCTTTTCTCCAATGTATGTTTTTGGTGCTTTTGTCTAGTATGGGATAGCTGTGTTTATGTGGGTTCATTTCTGTGTCTTCATGTCTGTTTTGGTGCCAATACCATGCTGTTTTTGTTTCTAAAGGTCTGTAGCAGAATCGAAGGCCTGATATTGTGATCCCTCCGACTTCGATTTTCTCACTATGGATTGTTTTGGCTATCGGGGCCTCTTATTTTGCCCAATGAATTCCATGACTGCTTTTTCTATTTCTATGAAGAAACAGAAAATTTTATAAAAGTCATTGGAATTTTAATAGAAATTTCATTAAATCTATATAGTTGTTCTGGTAGTAGTGCTTTTTTGACAATATGAAATTTGTCTATGTGAGAACATGGGAGATCATTCAATTTTCTAGGTTCCTCTTCAATTACTTTGGGTTTAATGTTCTATAGTTTTCATTGTAGAGTTCTTTTACCTCTTTTGTTAGTTTGATTCCCAAGTACTTTTTAGGCCATTGTGAATGGGATAGTTTTCCTAATTTCTCTTTTACCCTATTCATCATTGGTATACAGGAATGCAATTAATGTATGGGTATTAATTTTATGTCCTGCTACTTTTCTGTATTCATGTATGAGTTCTACAAGTTTTCAGGTGGAGTTTGTTAAGTCTGCTAAATATAGGATCATGTCATTAGCAAATACAGATAGTTTTAACTCTTCTTTTTCTATACCTTCAATTTCTTTCATTTTCCTAATTACTCTGGCTAGAGTTTCAAGGACCATGCTGAATAGAAGTGGTGAAAGAGGACATCCTTATCTTGTTTCAGATTTTAGAGGAAATTTTTTTGGGGTTTTTCCATTTAGAATGATGTTGGCTTTGGATTTAACATGTATAGCTTTTACAATGTTGAAGTATGTTCCTACTATCCCTAGTTTTTTCAGTGTTTTGAACATGAATGCATGCTATATTTTGTCAACTAATTTTTCTGCATCTATTGTGATAATCATGTGATTCTTATCTTTAAGTCTATTGATGATGTGATGATGTGATGAATTATGTTTATTGATTTCCATATGTTGAATCAACTTTGCATCTCTACGGTGAATCCCACCTGATCATGGTGCAGTACCTTTTAATATGTTTTTATATGTGATTTGCCAGGATTTTATTAAGAACTTTTACATGTATTTTCATCAGAGATATTGGACTGAAGTTTTCTTTCCTTGATGTGTCTTTGGTATCAGGTGATACTAGCTTCATAGAATGAGTGTGGAAGGGTTCCCTTCTTTTGTATTTCATGGAATAATTTGAGGAGGACTGGTTTTAATTCTTCTCTGAGGTCTAATAGAACTCCACTGAAAATCCATACAGTCCTGGGTTCTTCTTCATTGGTAGGCGTTCGATGAGATCTTCAATTTCATTCTTGAAACTGATCTATTTAGATTTTATATGTCCTCAATTTGAGCAGGTCATGTTTCAAGAATTATTTTTTTATGTCATCAAGATTTTCTATTTTATTGGAGGATAAATTTTCAAAATGGTTTCTGATTATCATCAGTATTTTAGTAGTGTTCATGGTGATATCTCCCTTTCCCTTACAAATTTTAGTAATTTGAGTTTTCCCCTCTCTTTTGGTTAGCTTGGCTAAGGGTTTATTGATTTAATTTTTCAAAGAATCAGCTTTTTTTCAATTATTTCATTGAATTTTTTTTAAGTTTCAATTTCATTGATTCTGGCTCTGATATTAACTATTTACTGTCTTCTACTGCTTTGGGGTTCATTTGTTGTTATTCTGGGGCCTTGATATGAAATATTAAATGACTTCTTTGGTGACTTTCTATTCATTTAGTGAATGAGTTCATTCCTATTAACTTTCCTCTTGCAACTACTTCATAATGTCCCAGAGATTTTGATATGTTGTATTGCTCTAATAATTTTTTAATTTCACTCCTGATTTCTTCTACTATCCATTGTTCAGCAAATCATGTCTCCAGGTATTAGAGTAGTTTCCATTTTTATTTTGTCATTGATGTCTAACTTTATTCCATTAAAAGCTGATAGAATGCAAAGTATTATCTATATTTTTTGTATTTGATTATAGAGTTGCTTTGTGGCCTAAGATATGGCCTATTTTAGAAAATGACCCTTGTACTACTGAGAAAAAAGTATATTCAGCCCTTGATGGATGACATATTCTACATATGTCTGTTAAGTCTTAATTGTTAATTGTACTTTTTAGTTCTGTACCAACTGTGTTTATTTTTTGTTTGGAAGATCTATGCAGTGTGAGAGACATATGTTAAAGTCACCCAGCATTGTTGTTTTGTGGTCTGTTTGATTCTTGAAATTGAGAAGAGTTTGTTTGACATACATAGATGCTCCATTGTTTGAAGCATAACATTTATCATTTTTATTTCTTGTTGTTGTATAATTCCCTTAGCAGTATGAAATGTACTTATTTGTCCTTTCTGATTATCTTTGACTTGAAGTTTGCTTTATCTGATATGAGTATAGAAACCCCTACTTGTTTATGAGATACACATGAATGATAATTTTCCCCATCCTTTTATCTTCAGTCTGTGGATGTCTTTGTTTATAAGGTGAGTTTCTTGGAGACAGCATATTCTTAGGTCTTGTTTTTTAATTCAATCTGTCAATCTGTGTCTTTTGATTGATGAGCTGAATTCAATGTTATTATTGAGAAATGATTTTTATTTCCTGGCATTTTGATTTATTTCTGGTTTTTAATTTAAATTAGTTTCTCCTTTAATTGACTATTCTTCGAGTGTAGTTCCTCCCTTTGCTAGTTTTAAACTTTATTTTTTATTTCTTCTTCATGAAATATTTTATTGAGTATGCTTTTTAGTGCAGGCTTTCTAGTTATGAATTATTTTTAACTTTTGTTTATCATGGAAAGTTTTTATTTCATCATCAAACCTGAAGCTTAGTTTTTCTGGGTACAGTATTCTTGGTTGACATCCATTTTCTTTCAGAGATTGGTATATTTATTTCAAAATGTTCTAGTTTTTAGGGTCTAGGTTGAGAAATCAGATGAAATCTGAATTGGTTTGCCTCTGAATGTGACTTATCAGTTTTCTCTAGCAGACTTTGAAATTCTATCCTTGGGCATTTTCATCATGTGTCTTGGTGTGGGTCTATTATTGTTTTGTATATTTGGAATCCTATAAGCCTCTGTATTTGATTTTCCATTTCATGGTTTGGGAAATTTTCTAATTTTTTTTAATTGAAAAGATTGTGCATTCTTTTTTTTAAATTTCTAAGGCTTCATTTATCCTGGTAAATCTTAAATTTTGGTCTTTTCAGGTAACCCATATTTCTTGAAAGTTCTCTTAATGATCTCTCAACATCTTTTATCTATTGTCAACTTTATTTTTAAGATTATGTATTTTGTCTTTATTGCCTGAAACTATCTTCCAGGTGGTCTGGTCTGCTAGTGATACTTAGCATTGGATTTGATTACTTCATTTTGAGTATTTCTGTTTGATTTTATTAGAGAATCAATCTCTCTCTCTCTCTCTCTCTTTCTCTCTCTCTCTCTCTCTCTCTCTCTTTCACTTCCTTTTTTTTCTCTGATTTTATTTCTTTCATTGTCTTTTATCTCACAGATTAATTTAATTATGCACTTTTTAAATTCCTTCTCTGGTGTTCCTTTCACTATGTTGTCATTGGATTTCATTATTTAAATATTTTAATTTGTTTGGGACAGTTTGTGCCCTTGCTTTTTCATGTTTGTGTGTCTACCCATCTAACAGAATAGATCTGAGGCAGTACAGTTTCTACCCTGTGAAATGTCGCTAAAGGTTACACCTTACAGTTTAGGAGACAAATAACAACAACTAATGTAAATGATATATAACATTAAACCAAATTGTTACTGCTATGACATTTCCAGTGATAATTGTCACAGTAAACAAAAATGATATGATCACCTATTGCCCATAGTATAAACAGTAAGTTTGCAAAATGTTCACAACTTTGAAAGGTGAAAAGGGAGAGAACAGAAGAGATGTAGGATGTAATGATTATGAGGGAGGAAGAGAGAAAATAGAAGTGAAAAATTAAAAGAAGAGTAAAAGAACAATAAACTTTGGCTCTTAGCAGAAAAAGAAGAGATAAAGGGAATCAAAGGTAACAGAGAAGTGAAAGAGAGAGAGAGGAAAATACAAGAAAACCCCCAATACACTAATCAAACATACTAGCCCTCAATAACTGATCCATGCAAAATAACTACTTTCAAAGATTGCTATAAATGAGAAAAAATATGTATATGAATAAGTGTCTATGAACCATTCAGCTTACAATTAAATTGAAGAGAAAAAAAAGTTCTCCATGGAAAGTTAAAGAACATTTTTCATTGCAGTGATCAAAAATTGTCAATGAAAATATGTTCATTATCTTTTCGCAAATGTCTTTCTTTCAGTTTCTTCTTTAGTTTTGTAGTGTGTTTAAGAGTATAGGCTGTAGGCTTTCAAATCCTTTCTCTTTTTGAGTTGTTCAACATTTGCCAGTTAGAGTTCAGATATTCTCAGCTTCCCTTCTTGGACATGTTAGGTAGAGTGTGATGCCTGCTTCACTCTCAGGGAGGGTTGCTGGAGTGTTCTATGAGAAAATATACCATAAGAGGACCTCCTGGAGACAGGATTGAGGCCTAGGTAGGTCCAGGTTCTTCAATGAATGATGATTGTTGTAAAGATTTTAAATCAGCACACCACCAGGGCCTGGCAGCTGCTGGTCCATGCTCTGAGACTGCATCCTCGGAATCTCCCCTGGGTTCCACTCATGTGGTAGAATAGTCAATCTTTGGTGTCCTCTGTTACCTGTGGGCCCTAAGGTTCCATCCCCAAGCTCAGTCACTCTTGTCCCCACACTTTCAAGCTCCTGGTAGGTGGGGCCTTCCTAATTGGTCCTGTGAGCCACTGAATTCAATGGGGAGGATAGAGCTGGGTAGGTTTCCATGGTCCATATTCCCCTGTGTAAAACACTCTCTGTATCTGATTGTTTTCTGGCCTCTTAGGCATGCTCTATGATGTTTCATGTGGGTTTGTAAGGCCTGTTTTAAAGACCCAGCTTGGGTTTGCCAGGACTCAGCACCCACCATGTGGCTTCAAGATGGCTCCTTGCTCTGTTCTCTGTGGGAAATCCAGAAAGATATGGCTTCTTTCCCACGTGAGAGTACTGTGCAGCACACTTTGTGGGTCAGTCCAGCATTAGCCTTGAGTTTTGATCTTTCCCTACCAAGACATGCCTCAGGCATCATGCTTTCTTGATTTTAGACCAGGAAATATCCTGGAAAGTAACCTCTTCTACTCTGCCATCTTCTCAACTCCCCTAGTTATATATTTTTTTAAAGTCTTTTTAGTGATTGCCTTGGAATTTGAAATGTGTTCTTACAACTAGCCCAATTGACTTGCAAATAACAGTATACTGGCTTACAGGTAGTTTGAGTAACTACCTGTTAATAAAAATAAAATTTTATAATTTATAATAAATATTTTTATAATATTTATATAATAAAATTTTTTATTTTACCTTCATTTTTCTTTATTCAGTGCTCTTCCTTTCTCTATGTAGACCCAGATCTCTATTTTCTCCCTCTCTCTTAAATTACTCATTTCAACTTTTCTTGCAAGTCCTGTACACTGGCAGCAAATTCCCTCAATTACCATTTGTCTAAGGAAGTTTTTATGTCTTCTGTTTTTTTGAAGGGTAATTTCACAAGATACAGCATGCAAGGTTGGAGGTTTGTCCCTCTCCACACTTTCAGTATTTTATTCCACTCTGTTGTCTGCATGATTTCTAAAAATAAGTTCAATTGCAATTCTTATCTTTGTCTCTTTGGCTTCTTTTAGGATTTTATCTCTAATTTTCTGTGGTTTGAAAATGATATGTGTAAGTGTAGTTTTTACAAAGTGTGTTCTCTGATCTCCCTGGTGTTTGACATTAATTTGAAGAAGTTCAGTCATTGTAATGAAATATTTCTCCTCTCACCTTTCTCTTTTTCTTCTCTCTGATAGTTCCTCTACATGCATGTCACATTTCTTGTAGTTGTCCCACAGTTCCTGGATATGGTTTTTATTGGTCTTTTTACCTTTTGCTTTTCAGGTGTGCTTTTCTTTTGAGATATCTTCAAATTCAGAGGTTCTGTTTTTAGCCATGTTCATACCACTGATCAGCCCATTAAAAGAATTCTTCATTTCTATTACAGTGTTTTTGATCTCTAACATTCTTTTATTGGCTCTTTCTTAGACTTTCTATCTCTCTCCTTACATTGCCGATTTTATACCACAAGTAATACTTTTATACCACAAGTAATACTTTATGTGATAGCATATTAATCATAATTGTTTATGTTTCTTGTCAGATTAACTCCGAAATCCCTTCTATGTCTGGTTTTGATGATTGCTCTGTTTCTTCATGTTGTGTGAGTTTCTGTTTGTTGTTTTGATATTTAGTGTGCCTTGGAATTTTTTTCTTTATAGCCAGGCATGATACATTGCATAAAAGGTACTGATGTAAAAAAGTTCTTTAGCATTGTGGTTGCATAAGGGTAGAAGAAGTATCTTATTTTTCTATCTTATGATCATGTGTCAGTCTTTTATGAGCCTTTGCCTCTGGAATGTTACTGTTTCTCAGATTTTCTTTTTTTTCTTTGCCTATGAAGTAATAAATATTTATCATGGGTTTTCTTTCTTTCATTCTTTTTTTTTTCTCCTTTCCTTGGATAGGACAGGGAGGCTACAGTGGCCTGGAGTTGGGACTGAAAGTTTAAGAAGAAAGAAGATGACTGGCAATAATGGACAAATACCTGATCTTAATCAGTGTCACTTGTTTTCAGGTAAGAATTGGATACCCAGAGAAGATACCCACAGTGACAGCCATGCTCAACTGAATGATAAACTCATGACAGTATCATGACAGAACACATATATGAAAGCAATATAAACTGAGGGCTGTTTTTCCAGGACAAATTTGTGGCTTAATACTCTCCAAAAATAGAGATACATTTTAGGTTAATTTCACGCAAATAGGCCATAATACTCTATATAAAAATTAAATTAAATTCTTTTTAGGTACAGACTTGCCAAGCTGGGGACATTTTTTATTTTCCCAGTAAAATGGTATACTTCTCTATGGAATGGAACATGTCTCATTCATCTTTGTTTTACTAATATCACTAATAATATATTAAATTGAATACAGTAGCTTTAAGCAGAGATCTTCTATCTTACTATAAAAGTATGAATAATATATAATTTCATATGTGTAAATATATACAAAATAGTAGGTGCTAAATTATATCTACATTTGAAATTTATACATCTATTTATTATTCAAAAGAATTTAGAGCTGTATTAATGTTATAAAAAATAAATTCTATCATAATATCCATATAGGTTACACACAATACAAAGCAATTCACATTAAACCTATTCCCCTTTTTATACTTTAGCTGACAGCACCCAGCATGTAACTCAACTTTAGAAAGGGTCTTAGAAACCACCTCTTTTGTCAGTTACTTAATATGCCAGCCATGCATCTTCAAAATTTCACTATATAGAAGTATCTTTCTCTTTAAACAAAATTTGCAGATTAGCAAGAAATTAATTATGGTCTCTTCAGCTCTGTCAAACTCTTATCTCCATAATATCCACCAATTTCAGGATTGTCAGAGATCATTGTAATCAAGAGTCCATTTCTCTGTATCAGTGATTCTCGGTTGTGATTACATGACAAAAACAAGATGGATCTTTGAGAGTATATTATAAGCTTCTGAACTGTTATCAATAAGCTCTTTACCACATTAACAGTCTAGACGCTGCCTAACTGCTATATACAAAGAAATTTGCAGAGAGGCTATACTAAGAGATTAGCAGCTGTGTACCTCAAGGCAGAGTGTAGGGACGTTGTGTTAAATCACACTGACTCTCAGCCTCCTGTTTTACTTAATCTCCCCTCTTTTTATATTTCTTAACACTGGTATAAAATGTTAATTTGACTAAAATGACCCCACAATCCTAACTTCCAACTCTTCACTTTAGGATGACATATCTTGTCAGGTGGTTAATTTAATATCTAAACATTCAAAGGTACAGAAAGAGGGAAGACAAAGAACCAGAAAATAATAGCCTCTTACTAATCTATAATTATTAACAATCACGTAGCAATCAGAAGAATCACATAAATAACAATCTAATGATGCATGTCAGGGAGGATACAGACAATAATTTAATTTGCCTACACTGGATGTGGAACTAAGTGAAAGCATTTCCCTAATTCACAATGGGTCTTCCAGCTTGTAATGTGGCTTAGTGGTAGAGTGCCTGCCTAGAAGCATGCACAAAACCATGGATTCACTTCTCAGCTTCCATAAATAGTATTCTTAGGGAAATAAATCCAAAAACCATACTGCTTCATAATACTCTCAATATTTCTTTACTTTGTACTACTCAAGACTTTATAGAGTAGATAACCTCATAAATACTACAGATTTATAATATAATAGAATAACAATGTTATTTCTTCCCTGCCATGTTTTGATAAGTCTAAAGTAAACTGAAGATAATATTAAAGTATAGAAGCTGAGCAAGAGTGAGCATTTTACCTTTTAAAAAATAAATTCTAATAACTTTTCTTTTAACACTATGATAGTACAATTTGCGAACCTGTGGATAGAGATATCCAATTATATATTAGAACAAATGTGAAATATCATTTCAAGGAGAATTCTTTACCGACAACTAAAGGCCCCCAAAATACATCTGCAATGACTCTAATCTTTTTGGTATTAATTATATATTATAATTAATATATATTAGTGATGTGTATATGTATACATATGTATACATATACAATTACAATTCAGTGCCTTGAAAGCTTCCGTTACATCATTAGTTGACTGTATTAAAATGTTTCTTTTGGCTTATTTCAGGAACATTTGCTTCAAATATATTCCTCTAGAGTTATTGTTTTGAGATTTGTTTATTTTTGTCTACAAAATTATTTAGTATGGCAAAATTTATAAATTAATCATATTAGAAGTTGATGAAAGCTTTGGGATCTGATTTAATTGCATAAGAACACTTAGGGGGAAAAGTCCCATGAATAAAGGGCTAGGTTAGCCCTCTTGTCATTAGAGTGAAATCAGACTTTCAGAGTTGGACATTATTAGCAAGAGCTACCTTTGGAGGAAGTCTAAAATGAGATTAGCTATTGCAGATTTGAGGGGAGAATAGACATGGTAAATTGGAGAGGGGTTTGAATTTGGCCTCAAGAAATCTATAATAAACTACTTCATGCTGTTGTCTTTTATGAGCACATTTTAAAGACTATCTCGCTATGAAAGTACTTGAAAACACCAATAGTCACAACTTAGTGGACCTTAGGAATTAATATAAATATTTATCGAATACTTATTATATGCTTTGAATTTCACATGGATCATTTCTTCTCATATAAAATTTACCTATAAGGAAAAACACTATGTTATCCTTATTTTATAGAAAAGTAACTAGAGTTTCTCGAGGTTCTTTAAAATGCTGGAGATAACACAGCCAACATGTAGTGGAGTCAGGATTTTAATCTGGGCAATCTCATATCAACACATGTACTCTTAGGCATTTATTACCCAGTAGTATAGTGCCGTAGTTAAGGACAGTAGAGTTAAATATGGGTTCAATCCTGTCACTTGCCAAGGAAGTGATCCCAGGTAAATGGACCTTTTAAAGTTTCTTTATGGGAAGAACAGAAGGAAATACATGTGTATGGTTTGCTTCGAGAAGTGAAATAATATAAAGGAAGCCAATTAAAAGATATCTTTTTTTATTTCTTAAAAAAAGGGGAGAGGTTCCTAAATTTCATCCATTTCTATATGTCATCCAAAATGAAACCACAGAGATTAAAAAGAGACCAGATCAAACTACCAATAGCTTATTCCCATAACAAAACTGGTATTCAGGTGATAGTGCAAACCTCAGCTTAGCTTTAAGTAGAGAAATAAACATTTTGTCTCCAGAGGTCACATACAAGTAGATGGTTGTTCAAGAAATAAGCACAAGAGAAGAAAGGGCACCAGTGTAACAGTAGTGTTGGACACAGACTATATACTAAGGTTGGAGCCCGCAGGTATTCACCCTGACTGGGGAAATAGTAAGAACAGGTCCAAGATTGGAAAAGAACATTTGGCGATATTGAGTGAACACCTAAGAGTTACAAAGAGTGTAACACAGAAGCAACAGTTTTGGGAAGACACTTTCCTGGGAAAGAGAGAACACTGTGACAAGAGAGGCATCCCTTAGAAGTCTGAGGAAAAAAGGAAAGAAGGCATTGGCAGATAGAAAGCTGAGAGGAAACAAAATATTTTTCAAAGAATTCTATGAAAATAGAAAACTCACCCTTTATTAAAGAGTCTGCATTTTATTGTGGAAACAGAAGAGGGAGCTAGTGAAGTAAAAATTTGGTAACAGGAAGAAATTTAGCAAACCTAACAAATTCCCCCACCATTCTGGTAGAATTATCAGCTACCATTTGGTTAGCAAATTCATCAGACATCCTCATAAATGGAATTAAAAGTCCAGAATTTGTTCAAAGGTATCATAAGAAGAAAACATAAAATACTGGAGAGAAGAGAATCTGAGCCTGAAAACCCATACTCTGGGGGTAAAGTCCTGTTTACCTAAAATTTTGCCTTCTGCTTGAATTGTACATATTCTAGGAAGATGCAAAGCAGTTTAGTTAGACCCAAAGAATTGACTTGAAGTTTTTAAATGATATCTTCCTGAGTTAAGTCAAAGATAGAGTTATGGCCCACTTGATAAAATAAGAACATTGACACACTTTGGAGCGATGTAAATAACAATATAAGTAATTCATGGAATAAGCTTCTTTGGAAAATGGAGATGATAAAGAAATAGTGAATTTGAATATAAAGCAACAAAAATTATTCAGTATAAATCATAGAATATGAATATTTAAAAATTTACATTCTTGGGATGCTGTGCAAAAAGGTTTACCAATACAGTGTAGTCCCCATAGAGAGAATGGGACAGAAAAATATTTAAAGATATAATGGCTGAAAATTTTCAAAAGTTAATGAAAATTTGTGTATTTAAAAAATATAGTACACTATTAGCAGAAGAAAATACAAGGAAAACCATATCTAATCACATCATAAATAATTTGTTGAAAATCAAAGAAAAAATAAAATAGAAAACATGATACATGATTTGAATGACTATAGATTTATCAATAAAAAATATTGGAGGTAAAAGACAATGGAATGACATCTTTAAAGAAAAATACAATCAATAAAAATCTCATATCCTTTGAGAATAAATGTGAAATATACTTTCCCAGGTAAAAGAAAATTTATTTCCAACAGGCCTTTACCGCAAAAAAAAATAATAATAAAGTTTTTTAGTACAAAAGGAATTATACCAGTAGAAAATCAAATCTTCAAGAAGGAATAAACATTCAAAATGGTAAATATTACATTAACCATAGAAGATTTCATTTCCTCTTAATTTATTTTTAAAAATGTGACTACATTAACTAGAATTAAAACATTTTAGAGTGGGGTTTTACGAAGTATGCAATATGAGTATAAAGGATGGTTTGGGGGTAGTTAATGAACTGATACAGTTGAAAGGGTTTTAATTCTGCATTAAATGGTAAAATATTAACTATATATACACTAAAAAGTTGTGTATTATAATCTGAGCAACTTCTAAGAATAGTATAAAAAGTGTAGCTAAAATTTAATTAAAATTCTAGAAAGAATTTTAAAATATGCTGGATAAGGAAAAAAACAAAACAACAAAGCAAAAGTGATTATTATTATACAATAATATTAATATACAAATAATAATAATAAAATGGTAGCTCTGTATCATGCCTTATAATAATTACACAACAAAATATTGCACCAACATCTCTAGTGAGGCTGGTGATATTGCTCACTCATAGAGTGCTTACCTAGCATGGGTGAGACCTTGGGCCCAATTCCTAGTACCACATTAAAAAAAAAAGAAAAAGAAAAAGTTAATAAACTAAAGTTTCTAAATAAAAGGAAAACTAGATTTTAAATCTAAGTATGATCAAAGTATCAGAAGATAGTCTGGACTACACCAGAAACCTCCATGACTTATTGATGTTTTCAGAGGCCTACACTCAATACCTATAGAATATACATTCATTTCAAGTACACATGGCAATTCACCAAGCTAGACAATGTGGTGGGTTTTAAATTAGGCTTTAATAAATTCAGAAGGATTATAATGATAGAGTATATTCTCTGACAACATTGGAATTTGTTATGGTTTGTATATGAGGTGCTCCCCAAAGCTCTTGTGTTATTGCAACAATGTTTGGAGGTGAAATGATTGAATTGTGAGAGCTGTAACCTAATCAGTTCATCCTGGTTTGAATGTTTACCACTGTTGACAGTTGGGGTGTGGCTAGAGGAGATGGCTTACTTGGGGCATACTCTGGAAGAGCTCATCTTCCATGCATCCCCCTCCCCCTCATTTTCTTTTCTTTGCTTCTGGACCCTGCTGAACAGCTTTCCTCCACAGTGGCCCTGCCCCCTATGATGTGCTACCTCACCCTTGGGCCAGAGCAATGGAATTGGCCATCAAAGAGATATCTGAAATCATGAGACGCAAATAAACTTTCCCTCCTTTAAGTTGTTTTTGTCAGATATTTTGTTCATAGTGTAAGAAAGCTGATTAAAACAGAATTAGATTATAAATCAACAGCAATATAATACCTAGGAAATTACAAATACCTGAAAATTAAAGCACTTCTAAATAGTCTGTGGGTAATCTCAAGGGATATTAGAAAATATTTTAACTTAATGGTAATATGAATGCAACATATCAAAATGTGTCGGATACAGCTAACATCTGCCAAATAGATCTTTAATTCCTGGTAAGAAATGTTCAATCTAGTAAAATAGTAATAGAAGAATGTATAAGAGAAGAATGACAGATAACCCTAGGATTTCATAATAATAGGCTTTGACTTCTTAATCTATTGTCAGGATATATGCAATTACATTGGCAAAATTTAAATAAAGTCTCTTATAAAAGATTTTGAAGCATTCACAGCTCATATATTTGCTTTTTACATATAACCAGGAGGTCTCGTCCCTATTAGGCTGCATAAAAATAAGAATGAGATCTAGAACTACAAAAGTTTTGTTGTCATCACTGGACATGACTATTCTGCTTTCAAAGTCTTTGAATAGGCAAATTAAGGAAAAAGGAGCCAATTGAAATAGAGACATCACTTGATTCAGTCACTAACACCTCCTCTAAATCCATGATTCTGTGTGTGTGTGTGTGTGTGTGTGTGTGTGTGTGTGTGTGTAAAGAAGTTTATTTGGCTTATGATTCGGGTGGCTGGAAACTATAAACAGTATAGTGCAACATATCTGGCTGCCACAACATGAGCTGAGAAGTAGAAAGGGAACTGGCCCCAGACAGAAGGGTTATATGTGTGAACAAGGAAGCAAGAGATTGGGGAAGAGATAAGATTATTCTTATAACAACCTACTCTTGTGAGAGTTAACCAGAACTACATTAATCCATTCCAAGGGAGGTGCCCCATGATCTAATATCAGCTCTTGAATCCCTACCACCTCAATACAAACTATATTGGGGACCCATCTCCCAGTGAACGAACTACGATATTGGACAAACAATATCCAAACCATAGCACATGAGAACTTTGTGGAAGGGATTGAACCCTCTTTCAGCTACACTTACATACTTCAGTTACTACATTGCAGGGGTATCTTTCTTTTTTTTTAATTTCTGAAGATTTTATTCATTTTTAGATCTTTTTTAAATATATAAAATCTCCAAGCCAGACAACATGAGAAATAAAATTAAAAGATATAGTCTGTAATACTTTTAAAATACAGAAGATATCAGAAGATATTTTTAAAGACCTTGTATATTCTAAATTAAAGCAATAGCAACAGATTTTGGAAGAAAAATATAACAAAATTTAGGGCAGTAGCCCATAGTGTGTATACACACAAACACACACACACGCACGCTATTATAGCTATTAAGTAAATTCCACAAAGTTTCAGGGTAGCAGATCAACATTCAGAAATCAGCTTTGTTTCTATATAGCAGCAATGAACAATACAAAGAAGAAATTAAGACTGCAATTCCACTAATAGTGATTGAAATAACATTTGAGGCCAGACTGATAGAAGGCCCATTACTAACTGTGGAATTTTATGCAAATCTTCTAATTACCCTTTGCCTCAGTAAAATTTCCCCTCTGTAAAAATGGGAATAAGTCATCACCTACTTATTTCTTTTTTTTTAGTTTGAATATCCATATATATTTTCACATATATATTCCTATACGTGCTTATATACCTTCATATATATGTGTGTGTGTGTGTGTGTGTGTGTGTGTGTATATATATATATATATATATATATATATATATATATGAAATATTCTAATGGCAACCAAAATCCTGCTCATACATTTTCATGTGTATTCAGTTACATAATCATAAACTGTAACTAAAACAAATTGTAAACATCTATCTCAAAAGAAAAATAACTATATACAAATTTATAACCATTTAAATATTTTCATGTATATTAATACTGCTTACCTTAAAAATATCCATATACAAAAGTATATATGTAAATTTTGATATACAATGACCTATATATTAATATTTATATTCATATATATTGATAAATATTTTCCAAAGGTAACCTGTCCCCTAAATCAAAGCCATAACTCAGAAGTAAACCTAAACCTACCATAATCACAAGTCTTTTAAACAGAATTTATATATATTACTTTGAGTATCCATATATATTTTAATATATATATTCTGTATATGTTTATTTAAAAAAAAATATATATATATATACTCTAAGGCAACCAAAGGCAAAAAAAACTAATATAAATTTTTCATATATATTCAGTTATATAATTATATTCTATATCTTACCAAAATTATAAACATCCATCTTAAAAGAAAAATAAATATATATAAATCTATCCATTTAAATATTTTCATATATATTTTTATATATGTATTCATATTTGTATTCATATATATGGATAAAAAAAATTCAAACCCAGCATTATTGTCTTGTGGTTTATTCGATTCTTGAAATTGAGAAGGGTTTGGTTGGTGTACATAGATGTTCCATTATTTGGGGCATAAATATTTATGATTGTTATGTGTTGTTGATGTATAATTCCCTTAAGCAGTGTGAAATGGCCTTTTTTTGTCCTTTCTGTTTAACTTTGACTTGAAGTCCACTTTATCTGATATGAGGATAGAAACCCCTGCTTGTTTATGAGATCCATGTGAGTGATATTTTTTTCCCCATAATCTTCAGTCTGTGGATGCTTTAAGGTGAGTCTCTTGGAGATAGCACATTGTTAGGTCATGTTTTCAAATTAAATCTGCCATTCTACGTCTTTTGATTGATGAGTTTAGGCCATTAATGTTCAAGGTTATTATTGAGATATGCTTTGTGTTTTTGGTCATTGTGGATTATTTCTAGTTTTTAATTTGAATTACTTTCTCCTTTGCTTAGCTACTCCTTCAGTGTAGTTCCACCCTTCACTGGTTTTCACCTTTTGTTTTCATTGAATGTTTTGTTGAGAATATTCTGAAGTACAGGCTTTCTGGCTGTACATTTTTTTTAACTTTTGTTTATCATGGAAGGTTTTTATTTCATCTTAAAATCTGAAGCTTAATTTTGCTGGATATAGAATTCCTTTTTAGAAACCATTTTCTTTCAGAGCTTGGTACATGTTATTCCAGGACCTCCTTGATTTGAGGATCTGGGTTGAGAAATCAGCTGAGATCTGGATTGGTTTTCCCTATAGGTAATATGATGGTTTTCTAAAATTCTATCCTTATTCTGTATGCTAGGCATTTTCATTAAAATGTGCCTTGATGTGGGTCTGTTGTAATTTTGCAAATTTGAGGTCTTGTAAGTCTCTTGTATTTGATTATTCCATTTCATTCTTTATATCTGGGGATTTTTTTGGTATTATTTCATTGAAATTATTGTGCTTTCCTTTGGTTTATATCTTTATACCTTCATCTATCCCGATGTCTTAAATTGGGTCTTTTCATGTTATCCCATAATTCTTGGAAGTTCTGTTCATAGTTTCTTAACATCTTCTCTCCATGGCCAACTCTATTTTCAAAATTATATATTTTGTCTTCATTGCCTGAGGGTCTCTGTCTTCCAAGTGGCCTACTCTGTTGGTTTTGCTTTCTATTGAATTTTTAATTTGGCTTATTGTTTCCTTCATTTCAAGGGTTTCTGTTTGTTTGTTTGTTTTCCAGAATCTCTATCTCCTTATTGGAGTAATAATTTTTGATACCTGTATTTGCTCTCTTACATCATTCTTTACTTCACAGGTCAGTATAACTATGTACCTTTTAAACTCCTTCTCTGATATTTCTTCCAATGTCAATGTATTCTGATATTGGAGTGCCTTGGTTTGCTTGGAGAGATTTGTTCCCTTGCTTCTTCATTTTGTTTGTATGTCTACGCATCTAATAGTATAGATCTGAGGCAATAGAATTTCTACCCTGTGGATGTATAGAGTCCCTGAAGGTTTCCAGGGTCTCACTGTTTAGAGGAAAACAAATAATAACAACAACCAATGCAAATAATTTACACATGAAACCAAATAGTTCATACTATGACATCTACACTGTTAATTATGACAATAAGCAGAAAAGATATAATAACTTATCTCCTGTTTTAAAAAAACAGCAAGTGTGCAAAAGGGTTTACATTTTTCAAATGGAAAATAGGGAGAGAACCGAAGTGATAGAGGATGTGATGATTATGAGGAGGAGGAGAGAAGACAGAAGTAAAAGATTAAAGGAAGAGTGAAAGAGAACAATGGGGACTGGCTGTTAACACTAGAAAAGAGAGAATCAATGGAAATATGTAGGAGAAAAATATATGTAAAGCAAAAATTTTTAAATAATAAAAATAAAAGAATACAAACAAAACTAAAATATAGTAATCAAATATCCTAGTTCACAAAAAAAACTAATTCATGTAAAATAACTGGCTTCAAAAACGCTAGAGATGAGAAGAAAAAAAATAGAAAATTGTACAAATGTCCATATATCATCAAGATCACAAGTAAACAAAGAAAAAAGAATTTTAAAAAAAGGAAAAAAATCTTGATGACAAATTAAAGAATATCTCTGGTGGAGTTCAAAATATTCTCAGCTTTGCTTCTCAGCAGTTTTAGGTGAGGTCTTCTGGAGTGTGATGCTCCACCCTCTGGATTACTGGAGTGAGAGAGGTCATCCAGTAGGCAGAATTCCTGGAGGCAGGTTTAGCTTAGGTGGGCACCAGGCTCTTCTCTGAATGCTAATTGGTCTGGAGATTTTAAATCAGTGCACCTCTAGTGCTCAGTAATTGCTGGTCCCTGATGGAAGACATTATCCCAGGGATCTCCCCTGGGTTCCACTTGTGTGTTGGGTGAGCCAATTGTTAATTTACTATGTCACTTGCAGACTATAGGTTTCCTCCTCTTGGGTTCAGTCTCCATACAATTTCTCCTGTCCCTGCCCTTCCTATTTCCCAGCCAGATGCACCTCTCCAAGCCAGTCCTACAAGCAGTTGGATTGGAATGGGAGGGGTAGAACTGGGTGGGTTTCTGAGACCAGTTGTCCCCTGTGTAAAACTCTCTCCATGTCTGATTTTCTCCAGGTGACTTAAGCACACTCTATGTCATGCAGTGTATATTTACTGCCTGAATGTTGAGCCAACCTCAGGTCTGCCCGGAATTGGCTTTCTCAGTTGCTGGCCCCCAAGTCATAGCTGCAAAATGGTTCCTTCCTTTGTCTGCTGCATGGCACCTGGAGAGTTGGTGGCTTCTTTCCCCACACACTCCAGGGTTGTAGGGTAATGTCCTCAGTCTCTAAATGCTCCATATGCAGACATGCCTCAGGCCTCCCAAAAGTGCAGGTTTCTTTAATTCTCTAATCTCTCTACTATGCTCATGGAGGGACCTCTGTGGTTGGAGCTTCTGACCTGTCTGTGGCAGCAGCTGTGCCGCTAGGAATTTTTTTCATATTTTATTATCCAACTTCCGGTGTCCTCTGTCTTCTTTGGATGTCTAGTTTCAGGTTCTAGTAAAGCCTCCCCTGCTTTTGTTGTTGTTGTTGTTGTTGTTGTTTACCTACCTTGTGGAGAAGCTGCCTGTCTGCTTTCTTGGTTTTATCTCAAGAACCTTGAGTAGTTCAAGAATTATTGCTCAGGGTATATATTGGTCACTGTGTTTAATCATTGGCAAAAAAAAAAAAAAAACCTTTATTGTGCTTTGGACCACATCTTCCTTAGGAATGACAGCAGTATCTGTTTGTCCAGGGAAGGTCTGTTCCATTCATTTTATGGCAACACATTGCCTTGACTCATGTATCTTGTGTATCCTCTCCATGATTCCTTTGATCCTTATGCAAATCATATTGATTTTTTTGTCTTTTATTTCCAAGGTTATGGAAATATCCACCATATGAATCAAAATGCTTCTAGATAATTTTACACTCTTGCTTAACATTCTACCTTGATTCTTAAAAGTAAAACAGTCATGACCAGTTTTGTTAGTAAGACACTTCTCTACCTCCATTTCAATTTGACCTCTGGAAAAGCCCTTCAAAATTGCAAGAGCTTTGTAATGTTGTGAACAACCAATAAAAAAAATAAATAAAAAAAAAGAAAAGAAAAAAAAAGCAAGGCAAAAAGCAACTCAATGAGACCTTGTTGCTAAATAAAATACAAATTAGGGCTGAGGAAGTGGATCAGTGGTTGAGTGCTTCTCAGTTCAATGCCAGTTGCCCCTCCAAAAACAAAACAAAAAAAAAATTGCAAGAGAAAGAAAGGCTCACCTTCCCATTCAGCAGATCCAAGGGTAACATGCAGTAGATCAGAATATGGTGATGTCAAGGAAAAGTTACACACATTCTTTGTTTGATTTCTGAAATTTAAAAAATATAGAAATATGAGATTAACATGTTGAACATGAGATTATTATGTTCTAACAGAACTCACTGGTCCTCCTCAGTGGACCAACTCAAATTGAGTTCTTACAAGACTTAAATGGTTTGAATTCAATTTTCATTAATGCAAATAAAAGACATTGCTGTTATCTTTGTTCTTTGTATGCTTCAGCATGGAATATGAGTCCTTGCTTGCCTATCCATGCTCTTTCTTCATCCCTGTGCCCCATTTCCCACTGGGTTGCAGTCATACTTAACAGCTTTCCCACAACTTCACCAAATAATTCTCACTCATTCATCAGTTCTCAGCTTAAATATCACTTTCCTCCCCCAAAAAAACCTTCCTTAAGATCTCTCCTGAGGCTCCATATCACCTTCTTCCTTGATCTTCACAGCTCACCATGCTTTCTTATCTTTACCTATTTATTATTTGTATCCTATGGCTAGTTTATAACTTTTATATGTGCAAGAACATTATGCAACTTGTTCCTTGTTATACTTCCAATGGCTTTGATTGTATGTTCTCAACACAATTTGATGGAATTGATGTTAAAAAGGAAACTAACAGCTGGACATGGTGGTGTACACCTGTAGTCTCAGTGGTTCAGGAGGCTGAGGCAAGAGTATTGAGAGGTCAAAACCAGTTTTAGCAAATTAATAAATATAGCTAAGTAAAATACAAAAAGGGCTGGGGATGTGACTCAGTGGTCTAGTGCCCCTGGGTTCAATTCCTGGTGCAAAACAAAACAAAACAAAGAAAGAAAGAAAAGAAAACTAAAGATATTCATTCAATTGGTTCCTGGATACCTGGATGGGTAAATGAATGAATGAGTGAACAAGTTATTTTGGCAGCACCAGAGACTCTCCTCGTTGGTATTTGTCTCTGATTAGGCTTTGCTTCCAGAATATTTCACTCAAGGATTAATCAAAACACACTGGATCAGTGTTTCCCAGACACAAATGTGAACACAAACCTCTCTGAAATTCAGACCCCTTAGAATAGGGCCTGAGCATCTGCCACTTGATAATGTAAGTACTTGAGTCTGTGAGCACACTTGAAATAACAAGGTTTTAGTCTTCAGAAATAACAACACCACCATAACAAAATGAAATCTTAGCTTAATACAATAAGTTTCCTTTGTTTCATGTAAAAGTTACAGCTCTCTCCAAAGTAGTTCTCCTTTGTATAGAAACTCAAGGATCTAGGTTACTTCTGTTCTGTTACTTTTCTGTCTCTGTAGCTTCTGAAGTTTTCATCAAGAAGTATGAGAAAGCTGTCTCTTGAAAAATTATCACATACTGAATCCATGATAATAGAAATAAAAAAACAACACCCCCCAAAATATATGTTCTCTTATCTCAGATTTGTACTATCACAAATTTTTAATATGTAAATTTAAAAATATTCATTCCAAATACTTTTTTTTCTCATATAGGTTTTACTGATTATAGGATAATATAGCACATATATACCTTACCATTGACCAATATTCTTTGGAGTATGTTATATAAATTTAGAGCAATGCTTTCTTAAATACTTTTAGGTTTTCAGCACTAACAACTTAATGCCACCTAGTATACATTTTGGACTTGGAGTGTAATTCACTGATAGAACGCTTCCCAGACATTCGTGAGGCCCTGGGTTTGATCCCCAACACCACAATAAATGACGTTTGTTTATTGAGGTTCAGGAATAATCTCATCTTGAATTCGGGATTCTGCATGTCTACTTAGGGAAAACAGGCATTTATGAGCCTATCTGGAGAAATGGTATGATGGTTCTATGGTTAACAATGTGTCTTTATTTGGTAAGGGTTGACATGCAGCAAAAAAAGTAATCCCTAGGAGAGATAAAATGACTATGAATACTGCATGTTGTCTACCACTCAGATTTGTTTTTTAGTCTAGCTCCCAATACCATATGCCAATCTTATGGAGAATAACTAAGCTATAATTAAGATGATAAAGTTCTTTTTAAAAAATTCTATAAAACCACTGGTATAATGCTGATCTATGATGGGGGGGCATGGGAAGAATGTTAACTAAGATGGTAAGTTCTTTTTTAAAAAATCTATAAAACCACTAGTGTAATGCTGATCTATGTTGGGAGGGTATGGGAATAATGTAGGAACTTTGTATTGGGCAAAGGAGAGCGTCAGGAGGGGTTACAGGAGTAGGAATGATGGTGGAATAAGATGGACATCATTACCCTAGGTACATGTATGATTGCACGAATGGTTTGTCTCTATACTGTATACAACCAGAGAATTGAAACGTTGCACTCCATTTGTGTACAATGAATTGTAATGCATTCTGCTGTCATGTACAATAAAGTAGAACAAATAAAATTTTTTAAAAAGAAAGAATACCTGATTTAAAAAAAAAACACTGGTGTACAACAGAATTACTTTGGAATCCTCCAATATCTATCAAAGAAATACCCTATTTCTTTCTCACTGCAGACCAGGATTCTGCTTTAACTTAAGATTTGTCTACCCCGATGAATCTGGCAAAACTGCATCAGAGAGTATGGTTCCAAGGATGGCTATATCAGAAGTCATGATACCTGAAGAGGAACCATATGTCAGCCTGAGTACTGGGAGAATTCAGAGATTATTCTACTCCAGTTCCATCAGAAGTAGAGACAAATAGAGAGAAAAATATTGACTCTTACAGGACTGTGGAGCCCTATAAACACTAATCCTACTTATTTATGAGCACCTGCTCAGCAATCATAAGAACAAAAAAGGGAATTCCAGGTAAGTGATCTTGGCATCAGAGGACATTTTTTCCATAGGGGCATGAATTGATTCCAGTAGACTTGGGAAAGAGACAGAATCTGAGCAGGACTTTCAACCCAATTTAATGGGCTCAGAGCAAAGTCTGTATTTGAAATATATGAAGGAGGGAGAGCATTAGCTCTCCAGTTTTAGATGGTGAACCTGAAAATCTCTGTTCTACAAATAAAAGAAAAAGAACACGTACTTTTTTAAGTCTGAAACTCAGCTACAAGTAATCAACTTTCTAACTGAAATAAAGAAACTGAGGGTGACAAGTATCCCTAAACACCTGTCAGAAGGAAATTTATATGCTGTACAGAGGAATATAACATCATACAGGTTTCAAGTTATCTCTAAAGTTTCTCATATATACCTGGAACTCAATACATTCAATCACCTTTATAGGAATATAATAAAAATAAGAGCTATAGAAGATAATAGAAACAGAAACACAAGAGATCCAGATAGCAATCAGATACCACTTAAAATAAAAATGTAATACACTATGGAAATAAAATTAAAAAGCTAAAGATTTACTTACAAAATTGGAAAATCTAAAACAAGAACCAATAATAGTTGTAAAGGTAAAAAATAGGAAAAAAATATAAATTTAAAATCTTGATGGATAAGCTAAACAGCACATTAGACACAGCTAAAAAAGAGAATAAGGAAATAATATATATATGTATATATATATATATATATAAAGACAATATCATGCATAGTTAAAGGTGGCTTCCATTCTTCTAATACATTTTTAGCCATTTATATAATAGTGCTGTCCATTTAATGTCCCCCATCCTCCAGTGGACAATGCTCAGTGCCTCACTAACTTTGCATCAGACTCTATTTCATGTCCTACAGCTGTCTCCTTAACCTCTTTTTTCCAACAACTATCCCTGGACGACCATACTCCTTCCTTTATACATCAGTCAAAGTCTCAGTACACCTCCAGCAGCTTTTTTCCTTTCGTCACTCAGTTACTAGTTGTTCAGCCATAACTCAAAAAGGCAAAAATTGGAGGGCCAGGAAGTAGTCTTCTAGGTGAAATATGAGTTCTTCTTTTGACTCTAGTAGTCAAAAATATTAAAAAAAATAAATATATATTGAATATTCACTATGTTCTAGACAGTGTTGAAGGTACTTGGGGATGAATACATCAGTGAAAACAAAAATCTGGTTTAAAAAATTAAAAATCTCTATTTTTCAGGATCTTATATTCTGGCAGAGGGAAATGTAAAATAAACTATAGACAGAATTAATAAATAATCATATAATTTTATAGAGTGTGAAATACACTGTGGTGTATAAAGTATTATATTTCTTATTGATAATTGAGCTAAAGTAAAAATAAACTTAGGTATTTATTATTTTAATCCTTGAAATCTGGCATGGCATATGATAATTTTGAAAACATGTTTTTCATACAACTGGAAAGAGTGATTGTTCTTATACTTCCATTAGGTGACTTACGTTAATTACAATGTTTAAATTTTTATGTATTCAATATTTTTTATCTGCTTAATCAATTACTGACAGAGATGCATAAAATATGACCTAATACCACTTTTTATTTATCTATTTTTCTTTGTACTTTTGTTAAATTTTGTTCTGTGCCTACTGAGGTCACATAAGTTAGATGCATGACTGAAGTTTTTTCATCTTAGTGAATTTAACCTTTATTTTATTAAAAAAAAATTGTCATTTTTATTATTTATCTTTGGTTTTATTTTTTTCATAAATTCTTCTGATATATTATTAATATAGCAACAAAAACTTTCTTTGGTGATGCTTGTATTAAATAGTTTCTCTAGTACATTTATTGGCTCAAGGTCTCTCATAAAGACACAAAGTTCTACTAGGGAATGCTTCCTTATGATGCTGCTCACTGGCTACTGTTAAAGACCTTAGTTTTTTGCCATAGATATTTCTCTATTATGACAGTTGGCAACTGGACTGTCCTTTTGTGCTCTTTGACTTCCTTGCTCTGAGTGAAGCCAGTTATCATGCTGTGAGTTACTCTTGAGGTCTAAAGTCTTCTAAGTGCTTGGAAAAAAAGCCAGATAATAACTGCTTCTTTAACAAGAATCTTTATAGCAGGCTTCTGAAACAACTAAATCACAAGTATTCCACTAAGCTATACCATGATTTTAAAAATATTTCTAGGAGAAATTTATAATATGCAGAAATAGATAATTATAATACAATGACCAAATGTTGAGAAGGTTATTTGAGTCAACTTTTCATCTCTAACCAGAATACCTGAGAAGGTATTAGAGAAGGAAAAGTTTATTTTGGCTTATAGTTTCAGAAGTTCAGACCATGGTTGGCCAATTTCATAGCTCTAGGCCCAAAGTGAGATAGAACATCATGGCAAAAGGGTGTAGTGGAGAAAAACAGCTCAGGACATGTCAACCAGAGAGCAGAAAGAAGCTCCAATCACCAGGGACAAAATATAAAGGCACAACCAAAGTGATCTATTTTTTCCAGCCACACCCTCGTTTACCACTCAGTTAACACATATCAATGGATTAATCCACTGATTCGGTGATACCTTTCATAATATAATCTTTTTACCTCTGAAAATTCTTGCATTGTTTAACACATGAGCTTTTGGGGGATACCTCATATCTAAACTATAACAAAGATACATTGATTTGTAGAAAATACATAAATTCTTTCCTTATTAGAACAATCTTGTTCAAATCAATTACATTTGCTTAGAAGGGACTTAATCCTCCAAAATTTTTAGTGACATTTAAAACTATTAACTGATTCTGTGAATCATGAAATATAAAAGGGAGTTAGAAGTAGCTAAGAAAAAACTTATCTTTGGATTGGCCAATGTGAAGCATTGTAGAATGAGAATGCTTACACTGTTAAGGAGTAAAAGAAGAGCCTTTTCTATTCTGACACAGGACTCAATGATCTGACTTTTCACAAATACTAGGTGATTCTGAGGCAATCAAGAGTCACATTTAGTGAGATGTTGTCCTAAAAAGAAGAGCAACTAAAGAGAAGAATCAATGAAATTGCATAGAGGAAGAGATAGGAAAATTAAATACACAATATGAATGATAGAAAAGATGAATTTCTTTATGTGTGTGAAGAAGCCTGTATATATCCTCATTTTGTGCCATATTATTTTATCTCTCAAAAGTTAGTCAAACTTTATAAAATGCTTTTTTATAAATTCATACAATATTCTTATGGGCCAGTGTTTTATTTTATCAAGAGCCAGATAGAAAGTATTTTTGTATGCCCCAAAGCATCTTTTGTAACTATAGCCATTGATACTATGTGAATGATTTGAATAGCTATGTTCTAATAAAACTTTATTTATAAAAAAAGAGAGCATAGACCAAATTTGACCCTTGTTAATCCCTGATATAGTTCATTAATAAGTATTATTAGCTATTTGAGGAAGACATAAAAATTCATGGGAGTGCTAAAGATTATACAGGGATGCTACAAGAAAGTTATGATCTAGGTTAAGATACAACTCTTTAATAATAAAAAAAAGTTTTATATTTTAAAATATAAAATAAATTTGCAAATAAAAGTTCTAAAAAAATGTATTTTTGTCAGATAGACCCTGGAAAGTAAAGAACAGTTAAAAATTAATAAACTACTTAATGTGCTTGATGGAAAAGATATTTCTTCTGAATAGCTTCACAGCAGTTACCAAGGTTATAACATATGCCTGGGAAATCATATTAGAAGGATTATCGTATTTTTAACATACATCTAAAAATGTTAACAGGAAATCTTACATCTGGGAAATGGAAAATATTTTATTAAAATATAGAGAGGCCATCTCCATCCCTTGCAATGGCACTAAAAGTGTTGCTTACCTCTTAGGAAAAGGTTTCTGATTGCAGGTTAAGATATATCATTTGTGCCCAAATGTCAAGGGTTAAGAGATGTTCAATGATATGTGGTTAGTGAAATGTCATATGGCAGAATTCTGATGGTGAAATGCTACAAAATGAGGGGTCATTGCAACCTGTGGTGTGAAAGAAAATGTCAGTAATGGATAGGACGGTAAATAACACTGTCCTGCTTTTTCTATAAATGGACACTTGGCAATTCATTTCTTTTTTACATGATCACTTCCTTTCCTCCCTCTTTATAACCAGTGCACATATGAGTGCCCTCCTCGGCTTGCTTTCATTCTCTCTTCCTCCCTCTCCCTCTCCCATATGCATTCCAAGCAGGCACTGTTTAAATACTTTTAGAATATGAACAAAAATGACATAAAATAGAAAATCCCATAAAGCTCAAGGCTACCTATTATTTCTCATAACACACTCTGTTAAACAAAATATAGTGAGCTTAAGATAGCATGATATGATAGGAATGAGACCTTGAGCCACACAGATTTGGGGAAATTACTCATAGTTTCCCAATCTTACATACAGTCCTATTAAGAAAAAGATAATTTAAGCTTGCTTTTCCTGTTCTGTATGATTTTTAATCATTTTTTCATGTTTTTAACACACATTATTTATTATTTGTGGGACTTTATGGTATTTTCCACTGTGGATTTGTACTACTCACAAATATTGTGGCTGAAACACATTCATTTTGCTAGAGTTGGGACAATTTATGTGAAGATGATAACAGCTTTGGAGTAGATACAGTTTGGGGAGGTATGAACAATTAATACCTTGAACTAGCTTTTGAACCAGCATCCCAATACCCTCAACCTTGTGTATTTTCTTCTCTTTAAATCTGAGCTGGGTTTGAAATCTCCTTTAACCAGTAAAATGGAGCAGAATTGACATTGTACCAGTTTGGGGATGGAGTATTAGGAAAACCTGGAAACTTTTGCTTTTGCACTGCATAATTTTTCTTCTCAGGGAAGTCAAAATACCTTGAGAACTCTGCGGTGAGGAATGTTAAGTTGACCATGAGAAGAACCCGTGTAGTAAAAAAGCAGACACTCAAACTAGCAAGAACAGAGGTTCTAAGCATGTGACTATGGTAGAAATTACATAACTAGCCCCCAACCATACGAGCACCACCATTTGATGGCATGCAATGCAGAAATGAGCTGAGCATCCCTACCATTCTCTATCGAAATTCCTGTCCCATGGGAATTGTTTAAGCCATTAAGTTTTGGAATGATTAAGTAGAAAAAATAGATAACTGAAATATAAGAAGGGAAACCATAGGCAAAGTGAGAAAATGATAAAGGGTTGGGGAATCTAATAATGTTCTTTAGGGAAATACTGGGAATGTCATGTGTACCCCCAAATACTTCACCATATTTATCCTCAAACTATTCACATATTCATTACATCAAATTGTCTCTTAATAAGTGAGGTGAGATAGTATGGTCCCATCAAACAATTGGGGGCTTTATAAGTTTTAGTTTTGTAGACATAGGTCTTGTGTGGGGTCCAGAGGATAGAAACACTTCTTTTCAATGTTACTTTTAATGAAAAAGTTAAAAACTGTACCATGACCATCCTTACAAATAAAATGGACACCCACTCAAAATTTGGATTGGATATCAAAACTGGCAAAACTTTTTTTTTTTTTTCCCTAGAGAGAAACTTTCTAAGCTAGTCCCAAACTTGCTTGAAAGGATCATGAAAAGGAGACTTTGGGGGAATTTTTACAATGATCAGGAGATGAGGCTGGAATAAAGGTTCTCTTGCAGAATAAGGCATGCCTGGCTTGTATTTCTTGTCAGAGCCAAAAGAGGAAGCATCCAGGCTATCTTATGAGGTTGCCCAGATGTACAACAAAGAGTAAGTAGTAAAGCTTAAAAGCAGTTAAACACCAAAGCAGGAGTCCAACTCTATTACAATCCCCCCCTTGATATTTCACCAATGACTGAAATGCATCATGCTCATAAAATAAGAAATGTATTCGTGTGATTATGGAGGCTGAGCAGTCTTGCTATCTATAGTAGGCAAACTGGAGCTAGAGTCCAAAGGCCTGCGGAAAAGTTGATGTAAAACTTCCAGTCTGAATCTGAATCCAAACACAGGAGAAAGCCATCTTCCCAGCTGAAAGACAGGCAGGGAGAGAGGATAAATTTTCTTACTTAGGCTTTTCATTCTATTCAACTTCCCTATTTTGAATAGGTAAGTTGCCCCAGTGTGAGGCCCACTCACATTGGGACAACTTACCTATTCAAAATTAATCTCATTCAGAAGCACTCTCACAGATACATTCTGAATAGTACTTAACCAAATATTTGGGTACCCATGACCAAGTCAAGTTGACACATAAAATTAACCATCGCACCATTGTAGTCTGTAGCCTGAGGCTATTAAGGGCAGTAAAATGTTTCTTGATTGCCTTCTTCAAGAGCCCCATATTCTGTGTTCTAAGAAGTGGCATGGGTGACTTTGTAACTCTCAATAAATAATGTCTGGAACTCTAAAGAAAATAACCAATGTCTTGATGAAGTCTTAAAATGTGGCCTTAGACACATATATATATGGCAATGATTTCTGTCTTGGGTGTCTATGAGGTAAGAGATTATCAGAGTCCTTACCCCAAAGGAAGCATCTATGGATAAGAGATTGTTGCTACCATTAGGTGGATCAGATAGTTCATTTGTAATATCTCAAGATATTATAACATTATGCTGACAAGGCTAATTGTTGGCCAGGGTATCCAGTGCCGAGATGACTGACTGAAGTTTGATCCACAGTGATAACCCATTGTACCAACCTTTATGACTTGTCCTTTATCAAGGCCATCCCCATGAAGAGATGGAAAAGTGAGCTGGGCTTGGTGACACACACCTATAATCCCAGCAACTTGGGAGGCTGAGGAAAGAAGATTTCAAGTTGAAGGTCAGTCTCAGCAACGTAGTGAGATCCTGTTTCATAATTTAAAAATAAATAAATAAATAAAAGAGCTGGAGATCTAACTCAGTAGTAGAATGTCTCTTGGTTCAATCCCCAGTTGTACCACACACACCAAAAAAGAAGAAGCAGAAGGAGAAGGAGAAAAAGATAGAGAGAAAGAGAGAAAGTAGCTGCTCTTCAATGAGTTCCATTTTTCCATGATGGTGACAATGTATCCATAAAATTTCCCAGTGCCCTTTACTGTCCATTCAGTTGATCAGAGGGGATCGGGATCAAGTAGCCAGGGAGTGGTTACCTCTTCTAGTGCTCTGGCATATAGCAAGGAAAAAGCGGAGGAGAGCAACCCTTCTTCTAAGTGGGAAATAGCACAGGGCTCAGCTTTGGCTCTATCTTGTTAGAAGAAGCCCTCAGTAGACATGCTGAGCTTCAGTCTTGTTGCTTCCATGACCTAAGACATGATAGGCAGCTGGATATGGAGTATCATGTGTCCAGTGTGTAGCCGGACACTGCCACTCTAATAAAAATATAGCATAGAGTCACGGGGAACAGTTTCTTGGATCCAAAGTCTGTGGGCAACTTAAAGAAATCGTAGGTGATTTAGAGACTCTGAAAGATCTGAAACTAAGTTGCTAAAGCTTATAAAATAATCTCTAGAAACAATAAGATGGTGGCTTGTTGTAACACAATTCAGATAGTGTCCAGAGATTTTTGTTGCAATCAGCAGTACAAAATATTTTCAAGTTCCTGTTTGTTTGGAGTCAGTGATTTTCATGATATTGGGTATAAGGGCCTCAATTGATGGGTTTGAGGCCAATTATTCTTTTATTGTTTAAAATTTTTACAAAATTTTAGATTCCTTCAGAGATCATCAGATCAGAATCACTGGGATCAGAGACCACCCCAGTAGCAATGGTGAATTAACCCCCAGTTGTACCACAGAGATGTCATGGGTATTTTTTTCATATACCAATAAAGATCAGGATTGTCTGGCAACTAACACATAAGTGACAATAAAGGCAGCACCAGCAAAGGCTTCCAAGGAAACATCTGCCTTTAGGGTTGTGGGCTTTAATAATTCAAGTTTTCAAATAATATCTGCTACTTAAATAGGGACTACTTTTCCTCTGTGTGAGCGACCACACAATGGACCACAAAGGGTATGGTCTTTCCCATGAGCTGTCTATAGAACTGGGACCTAGACCTGTTTGAAACATGCCAGGTCACAATTGGTCACAGGGTAAGAGTCATTCTCTTAACCAAGTGTCAGTTCCAGTTTATACTCGAATTGAGACATATGATTTAATAATCTAAGACACACAGGTCTGGGCCAAGACATGATCCAGGGCCAAATTAACCAAGTCCTGAATCCTATATGCCTTTCATTTAAAAGCCAATTAATTATTGAAACTTCTGAGTTAGGTTGGTTAAAACAGCAACAGAATCTCAATAGCACCAAGTAAATGTACCACAATGCAGCACCACCCAGCAACAGCAACTCAAAGTGCAGGCTTGCCCTCCAGACACACACACACACAAAGGGTGTGAAAAAGGTTTATTACTTATGTAATGAAGCTTTCTAGAGACAAGAGGGCAGGCTTCAAAAGTAAGTCTAAAAATGGCTGCAGAGCACAGAAAAAAGTAGACTGTATTGGGATTTTCATTGGTGGTTCAGAAATGGTGAGGAGAGGCTTATGGGGGTTTGAACCACCTCCAAGGAGAGACTGAGCACCTAGGCTGTCTTATAAGTGAAATCAGACTGGGGCAAAAAAGAAAGAGGAAGAACTGGGATTTAACAGGTATTAGCAAATAAAAAATAGAATAGACTATTTATTATAGAAGAACTGCTAGACACAACTATCCATGATGGAGTGGACTGACAAGAAAGTATGTAAAGCTTTTTTGAATTTAAGGCAGTTTAGGTGAGGACCTGCTGTAGAAGCTGCCACAACTGGTCACTTCAAAGGACAACTAGGTGTTTATGTTACTGCTTCTTCTGTCTTACAGTAAAGAAAGTTTCAGAACAATAATACAATAGGCCCTCTATATTTATGGGTCCTACATTCATAGATTCAACCAGCTGCAGATAAAAATATTTGAGAAAATACTATAATACTATATAAATATAGTATATATATCTAAATATATCTATATCTATATCTATAGATATAGATATATATATACATATCTATCTATCTATCTCTCTCTCTCTCTATATATATATATATATTTCCCTTATTACTAGTCCCTAAATGATGTTACAACTATTTACATTGTTTTAGGTATTACAAGTAGAATAAACATGCTTTAAAGTATATGAAGGATATGCATACATAGTATGGAAATACCATGCCATTTGTATAAGGGACCGGAATCATAGATTTTTGTATGTGTGGCAGATCCCGGAACCAAACCCGCAGGACAACTATACCTGTGCTCAAATTCAGGCTGTAGAAGAATTGGCTCAAGTCCAATTCTCTGAAAGACCTATGTATTTCTTTCCAAATCCTACCACCTATGACAGGGATAATGATGGTAGATCCATATTTGGAAATAAGTGGGATAATCCTTTAGGGTTTCTTCTGTTTCTTTCATTTTACTTATCTTTAATACTCTACTTCATAGTTTAAAGCTTATTTCAATTAATGGCAAAAATAAATTTACATGCAAATCTAATTCTAATTGCACTTATACTTCAAGAATTTACCAACTACATTTCAAACACTCTATGCCTGGATTGATACTCATTTTTTCCCACTAACAAATATAAAAAGTCTAGATTCAGATCTTCCAAAGAAGTAATATGTTATACTTGACATCCCTACATGAAATATTTTGAATTTTTTGAAGATTCAGAGGGAAAAAAACACCCTGATCATATCTCTTTTCACATCAGTACTTTATTTCCTTCTAAATCAATATAAAATTGTGTTCAGAAGATGAGTTCTAAGTGACTCTAATGAGAAATGTAATTTATTTAAAAAGTTCTTTTCATTCTGATTGCTCACTCTGTAATCACTTCTTAAGTTCCGAAAGTAGGTGAAATATGTTCCTTAAATGGTTGAGGTAGATGAAAACCCTCACAGCATGGCAAATGATGTTTTCAAGGGACAAAACTTAGCATCAATAGCAAATGCTGAGTTATATTTTATTGTCAATTTATTCCTCTGGGGTGACCATTTCCAAAATAATGCAGTGTAAATTTCCATCTACATTTTGATTCCTGAAGCATCTAATAGCTGAATCCCTGACACTGTTGTTCCATCTCCTAATGTCCTGAATATCTCAGATAACACACACTCAGGCACTTTGAGAATATTCCTATCTGGAATGGAAAGCATTGTTATTGGCCAAATCTACCCCTGTTAACATCTCTTTTTTCCTTAGATACCCGAGGGCCCATGCAAGTGCTGAATTCCTAAGGTAAAAACTTTTAGATTCTTACCGGGAGACTCTGCAAAAGATCTGGGTGATCAGCTTCCAAATAAACATCTATCTTTAGAGAACTACCATTTGCCTATTACAAAAGCTCTACTTTTTGTAGTTGATTGTATGCCTTTCTACTCTTTCCTAGAGGGTACATTGTGAGATCTAAAGAGATGTCAAGTTGTCATGATCTGCTGACTCTTCCCTTATTGTGTCACAGTAAACACTGGTTGTGGTGGTTAATCTGAGTTGTCAACTAGATTAAGACACCCCTGAGAAAATTATAAAGCACACTTCTGGGTGTGTCTGTGAGAAAGTTCCCTGAGTTGACTGGCATCTGAAGCAGCAACTTAAGAGGGAAAGATCCTTCTTGAATGTAGGCAGCACTGTCCAAAAGGCTGGTGCCATAATGGAACAAAAAGCTGAAGAAGGGGGAAGCTCATAGTTGTGTGCAAACGTGCTGCTCTTCAAGGGGTGGATGGGTTTGTTTTTGTTTTTTCCTGCTGCCATCTCCCCAAGGATACTAGACTCCACATACCTCAGCCTTTGAACTCCAGAACTTACCACCAGCAATTTTCCACAAAGCTTCCAGGGCTTTAGCCTTGATCTCAGGCTGTATCATTGGTCACTATCTTGGACTGAATAACTCCTGGTTTCCACAGCTCTGCAGCCTGCAGGTGGTTATTGTGGGATTATCCAGCTTCTGATGGTGTCAGCCAATCTAGTAAATACCTTCTTATACATACAGTCTATTGGTTCTTTTCTTTTGGAGAATCCTGACTAAAATACAAGGCACCCATCTGCTCATTTCTTTGTGTGTAGTAGGGGGGGGGTTATGTTTTTCATAGCACTTACTATATTCTATTAGAACAACTTAATATCCTGCCATTCTCCTCAGCAAGATAGTAAGACTCATGCATATTCTTCCTGTAATTTTTATAGTACTACCACTGAACTTTGAACTTGGTGCATATCTGTCAAACTGAATTCTAAAATAAAAGTGATTTTTCTCTCTTTTGTTACCTTCTGTGTGGAAGCCTTCAACAATTAAAAATATGTGGGCATGTTTTTTTTGTATCAATATTTTCCATTTTAATTTAATTCATATAATGGTAATTGGATTTGTGGACTTTTGCTCCATGTTATTGTTTCTGTCTTGAGCTTAGTAAAAATGTTGCAAAGGGAAAAACACATTTTTAGATATGCATTAGCAATAATATTACATCCTATTTCAGTAGGAGTTAAGCTGAGTGCTTTCATTTAAGCTGACCAACTGTCAAAGAACAGTTTATAGTTTTTCCACTATTTTCACCTTATTGAGATATGGTTTCATTAATTTTTATTCTTTCTCTTTTATATTAAGGTACTTTATGGAAAAAATGTAAACTTGGTGGTAGAGGAGCACATAATGGCTCCCCTTGTGTTCCTCCACTTGCATCATAGCCTCTCCTCAGAATTCTGGAACTTTCTTCTATATGTAATTCAGTAGTCTACGTTCTCAAGACATAAATGACTTTTTGCAAAATCAGTCTGAAATCCTACCAAGAATCAGGTGTTTTGGTTTTTTTTGTCTCTAAGTTGCTTTTTCTCTCTTGAAATGCAGCCACTATCTTAAAATCCTGAATACTCTGGGGCCATCATGCTTCGAAGAAATCCAAGACAGCCTTGTGGAGAGGTCACCTGGAGAGAGATGCTCAGTTGCCCCCAGATACCCTTGGCATCCCAGTTGAGGAACCCCACACATTGGGCCCCAGAATAGACCACAAATGGGAAAGAAAATCACCCAGCTGATCCCAATTCAGCTTGGAGAGTTATAAAAAGAATCAAATTGTTGTTTTGCTATAAATAATCAAGTAACTTAATCAACATTATATAAACCAATGAGTTTTGAATGTGAGATGATGAAAACTGTCTTTATAAAATGAAAAATGAAAGCATTGGGAAGTCTCAAAAATATTTTTTTTAATTTAGCTTTAAAAATAGAAATGTTGCTATCCAAATATTGATTGGGTTACAACACATAAAAACAGCATTTTCTACGTTTGCTATGCTTTCAAATATTTTAAGTATAATTTTAATAGTTTTCTTTTACTTTGTTTTGTTCCTGGTTCTTTCTTCTTGAATGTGAAATGCTCTAGTTGGCATCATCACCATAGTGGATACATAAATTAAACGAGCCCCCACAGTCCATTTAGTTGAAAGAGACTATTTTTCTCTGTTACTGAAAGAAAGAAGGCTTAAGAATTCAACATAGTGAGCAATTTTTGTGTGACTAGCAGATGTCTAGCTAATACAGTTTCAGTAGAGTATGATAATATCCCCTTCTTTCCAAACATCTTGGATTTTAATGCACAAGAGAGTCTGAAGTGATCTCTGTGGTTTGTCAAAATGAACACACAAAATGACACCCATCACAGAGGAAATCCTAGGAATCAAGACTGTGACATGTCTTTCCATGTTTGTGGTTTAGCTGAGTTTAAGACTCGTAACCAGAATGAGAGAGAGAGAGAGAGAGAGAGAGAGAGAGAGAGAGAGAGAGAGAGAGAGAGAGAGAGAGAGAGAGAGAACCTTATAAAATAATGCCTATATAAAATAATAAACATCTCTCCAGTGTTCTTCATTACTCTTAACATCTGATCTGGGGGAACATTAAGTTCAAGTAAGCATTCTCTAAGCACTTGTGCTAACACAGTAGATGAGGCATGCAAAGACCAGCATTTTGCTTGTCTATATAAACCATTTGACATCTCTGGGGTTGTAAATTCCTTCCAGTTTCTGGCATATGGTTAAATAGTATCCTTATTTTTTTGTGTGTGTTACTGAATAGTTTTCATTGTTACAGATATTTAATAGGAAGTTGGAAGGCAGAGTCATGTTAACTTGAAAGTCATTTGATTATCTGTGAAAGAATTGTTTTCCAAACACAGCATTTCTACAGTTCTCTTTCTCTTCTCAAGAAGCATTTTATACCAGCTATTGAGTTCAGGCATCTCCCTTTAAAAGCGCTGAAAAAAATGTGATTATGTTACTTGTCAACATTATATATTCCATGTTGCAAACATTTTGTTTGCTGTTATCAGAACATAATCTCCACCCATGTGACAGAGATAGAAATGCACACCAAATATTCCATTTATTTCTCCATCTTCCCAGCCTCTTCCATATGGGACCACGTGATTAGTCTGGCCCAGTGAATTAGATGGAAATGAAGTGGGTCATTTTCAGGCCAAAGTATTAAAAATCCATCTGTGATTCTCCAGTTTCTTATTCCTCTGCCAGAGTAACTGAAAAGGCTTTGAATTATAGATGATTTGACTATAAAATAGTCATACCTAGATCAGCCTAGGTCCCTAAGTGGATGGAGCAGAATTCTTTGCCCACCTATCTAGAGCATGTAACATGAGCACATCATAAACTTGCTAAATTTATCTAATATTTTGGAGTTATTTTGTCATAGCATCATAACTTAACCTATCCTACTAATACAACCTATCATAATAACAAAGATCATTTATTCATTTAACATATAGTGGGTATTCACTACTGCCAAGTACTGTTTTAAGATCTTAGGGTTAGGATGATACAAAAAGACATATTCTATGTTTTAAATCAGGTTATGATCTAATAAAAAATGGACAAATTAATCCCCAACAAGGAGCATTTAGCATGCACCTAGCATGCACTGAACTATATCATGTATTTACCATAAAAATGTGAGAGTGATGGTTACCAAAGGCTAGGAGAATAGGGAGTAGGGAAGGAAAAAGAAAGATTAACCAAGGTGTACTAAGTTCTGGTTAGACAGGAGCAAGAAACTCTGGCAAACTATTTCAATGTAGAGTGACTTTAAATAACAATTATCTACTAAATATAGATATTTCCATGTAATATTCAATACAGACATTGTAATTGTTTGCAATAATATAACATATTGACAGCTTCAAGAAATTGTGCACAAAATATGTAACATAAAAAAGTAGTTAATTGTCTTGAGATGTCACAGAAGGCTTCTCATAGGAAGTGGCATCTGATTTGGATCTTGAAAATGAGCAAAACCTCACATGCTGGAAAGATTGCTATAGTCATGAAGACGTCAACAAAAATATTTGTCTGTCTTCGTTTGATAATAGGATTGCACTGCCATCCCATTTCAATATATACATAGCTGTGTGCTTTTCTCTAATAAAATATGAGCTGATGGATGACTGTCATTCTCAGGAAAAAAATTCAAAAGCCAGTGTCCAATTTGTCCTGATCCGTCCTACGTCTGCAGTGATCATGGAAACATGTTGGAGTAAAGTTTCCACCAGCCTTGGTGCCAGAGTGACCTCATGAAATGAGCTTCACCACCCATACTACAAGTGTGGAAAATAATTTCTATTATTTTAAGACACTGGTGTATGCAGAATTACTTGTTATTGCAGCATCATCTAACTCATTCCAACTGACACAGTAGATGCCAGGCTGAGGGAACAGCTCATGCAAAAAGCTCACCTAAAGGTAGGTGAGCTCATTGTGCAGTCCAGAAAGAGTGAATTTGGTGGGATTTAAGTTAAAGTTATGTGAGTGACAAAGGGGTAATAAAAAAGAGGAGACAATATAGGACAAGCTATTGGTATGCTAAAGGTTTTCAAAAAAAAAAAAAAAAAGACAATTCTGAGGTAAATGGTCAAATCATGAGCAAATGCCCACCTTCATTTCTGTCCACCTGTCCTGTGCTAAAGAGACTTCATGTTAGAAACTTAGAGAAAGGTTTTGAAAGATGAGTTGTTCTGTTGAAGCAATTATTAGGCATGTTGATGAAATCACATTGACAACTTTTTGTTTTGTACTGTCCAAAAAAGAGGTGTTATCAAATCCTTGAATCTGCAGTCTGTCCTTGCCATACCCTTACTTTTTTGGAGAATGTTAATATCTACTAAAAAAAAATAAAACGGAAGAACTTTTTTAAAAGATTTGCCTGAGAGATGGAGTAACATGTCGATTATCTGTGGCAGTGGGGAAATGAAACTGTCACATCAATTACAAAAGCTGCTAAGTTGCCAGCAGGAAAAGCATTGATTCTTGGTGAGCTCAGATCTGTAATTTCAGATACCTTTGTCATCTTACTGAATGGAAAACTTTGAAAAGAAAATCACTTCTTCCATTCACAACAATACCCATCATTGGAGTCTTTGAAAGGAACTGATAAGATGGAAATTTATTTTTGAAATGCCCTCAGTTGTTGTTAATTTTTATTTCTAATTTAATTTTCATTTCTCCTTTCTTTGAGATATCAATTCATCAGCTCACTAGATGCTCAGCAGAACTCTATATGACCAACACAGTCCTTTGCAAGATCATTTCAATATGCAACTAAATAAGAATGATTCAGAATTGTAGGCATCATCAGTATTTCTACAAATAAGCATTTATTTCTATTAACGGTTTAAATTCTGGGGGTCTCTCTCCCCCCCCCCTCTCTCTCTCTCTCTCTCTCTCTCTCTCTCTCTCTCTCCTTCTAATGTAAGTCTAATTTTTTCAAGAAGTAGAAATTGAGATGTTTAGATACCTGGGAGTTTTTGCTCTCCATGGACTGGATCAAACTTTCCAAGTTAGTCTTAGGGGATTCTGGGAAGTGCTAGAGGGCTGATTTTTGAGGCAGATAGAGGATGAAAAGAAAAGATGATTCATGACAAAGAGTGACAGCTTCTGTTTATCAAATGTCTTTTTGTGCCCTGCCTGCTGCTGTGTCTGGCACAACCACCTCTCCTCATTGGGTTCAATAACAGCTTTAAGCAGTATTATGACACTATGAAATGTTCAGGAGTTGAAGATTTGTTGTTTAGACTGTCACAGAAAAATAGCTCCATGCTTTCCATTCATCCCTCTTCCATTTCCTGAACATAGACTCTATTTCTAAACCTCCCTTGAAGTTAGTTAATGTCCATGTGATTGGACTGTGGTTAATGAATTGTGGGTAGAAATAATGTATTCATCTTTGAAGGCTGCCATAAAAATCTCCTGTGTGCTTGTCCACACTCTTTTCTTTCTCAGATGACCATGGAGGCCATGTTTATAAGATAATGCTGTATTCAATGGGAGGGATTTAGATTTCTGAGACATCCTAATGAGCCAACAGCAATGTGAGGAAGATAACAAATATTTATGTAGGCCGTTAAAATTCAGGGGTTGTTTTTAACAGTGTGGGTGACATTTCTTTTTCTGACAAATACAGAATAGTTTTGGAAATTAGAAAAGATCACCTAATCTGACAAAAAAAAAAAAAAAAAAAAAAAAAACAGAATAATAGAGAAGAAACAGCAGAAATCTCCCCAATTAGGGTCCTGTAGTTTTCTGGACTTCAAAATTACAATTAAAAAATTAATACTTACATTCTCTGGCTTCTATAAACTATAATCCCCACACAATTGAACCAAATATTCAAGATAACTTTTCAGAGGGTTGTAGTCACTTCACTTTCTATCTTTGCTTAGGAATAACGGCAAAACTGTGACATATTTATTATATAAGAGCAGTATATAAATCCAGCCAGTAAAATAACAAGTAAAAAATAAGTCATAACTCTGTAAATGGAATTAGTTTATAGAACTGTGACTTTTCTGTTCATATTAATAAAACTTTGCAGAGTCCATTTGTTGAAGCACTGAGATGAAGAAATCAGTTCAATAAAGTAATGATTTTGCATCACTAAATGTAGTCATTGAAATGAAAATAGTTTGTAGCATTAAACACTTAGTTTCAAGAGAGACTTTCATGCATTCTCAACATCTCATATATTTATCCACTTAGAAAATCTTCCAGCTCTCTGTGTATAACTCTGATATTTCAGAGCTTGAATATTGATGTAAGTAGCATGTGATTATGACATACTGATAATTTTGAACTAGTAATATTGGTTTGTATGTGAGTAGCCTTTTAATGAAAAGAAAAGCAGCTTCCCCACAATGCTCTGTTGTTTCAAATAAGAAATACTATTACACTGAAGACAACACATTTTGACCTTCTATAAGGTGTAATTATAGTCTTAAAATTTCTTCCCTAAAAGCCACGTTTTAACACAAATGGTTAGTGATTCATTAGAGAAAAATGCAGTGTTTGGGGCATTTTTTCCCCACATATTTCATGTCTGAAGAACATGAAGGATAGATTTTAAAGACTATTGGTTGCTTTCTTTAACTGTATTGTCTTAAGTATGTCTGTGTGCCAACAAACTGAGACACTCGCCTAGAATGGGAACAATCAGAGCTGTTTTTAAAATTAAGTTACCATACTAAGAAAGATTATCCATCCACTGGGCCTCATGCATCTCTCAGGCTCATGTGTTTACAAGAAAGTGTTGTGTGATGGAAAGGCCCCAGTCAGGAAACTAGACTCTGGATTTTCTTCTGACTCTTTGCTGATCTTGTGTGACCTTGGTAATGTCTTACACCATATCAATTAATGTTTCCATGGTTCTTGAAAAGCCTCTAAGGATTTTTTTAAATCTCCTCTTCTATATAAACAAGTTAGAATCATAACTTCAGTCTATTACAGAGTCATCTGAACTAGCTCACTTTAGAGGAGAGCAGACAGGATCCCTGTTCAAGTACAATGTGTCACTATAAAATTATGTAAATGATCATGTGTCTATATGGCCGAGCTATAATCTGAAGCAATGTTATACAATAAATAATATTTTAACTTGTTATAAAGTTTTTAAAAATCCTCTATTTTCTTTTATTAAAATTTGTTACATTCAATTTTTATCTTAAATAAGAGAATATTGCTAATTTCATATTTTTCTTCTGTCAATTATTTTTTACTATTGATGATTGATTTTCCCCATACTACTTCATGACAGCCTCTGACTCTCTATGAAGAAAAATCTCAGACATCTCCAACCTCACACTTCTTTTTGTAATAATATTTTTAAAACCACACCATATTTCTCTCACAGAAACCTATAGTAATAAATTTAACCCATGGGAAAATCAAAGAAATAGAATCTGCTTACACTTTACATGAAATTAATTTTCACCCATGATATCTAGGGAGTCCATTCTAAAAGACTTAGATGTGGTTGCTTCCTAATCTCCAGATAAGAAGCATGAGAAAGGAAACCTTTATTATAACCATATGTAGATCTAGTGTCTTAAATATACTAAATGCTCAATAGATTTTTGTTATATGAAACAAATCATCTTTCTTTTCTTGGCTTCCTGAGTAAATGAATTTTCTCTTTCTATTCCTGAATTTAAAAGACTAGAAAGTTGGGAACATGGGATACACGGGCAAATAAGTCTGGTACGCACAGTGAACCCATATAAGTACAACATGGGAATATACCACAAATGAACCTGAATCCTCAGCTTTCCTCTAATATCTTGCTTCTAAATGTCTATCAGTGAAGATATGACAAGATAAAAATAATGTTTCTCTCCATGACTTTGGTATTAGAAAGAGTCAGCTGCAAACCTGAAATTCTTTTTATCCCAGTACAATGAAGTGACACTGATGGGAGGGGTGGATATTTTAAGCAGATTTTACTGGTTGGCAAAAAGTGATAATTCTTATTTGGAAATCTTAAAATATGAAACCTGAAACATATTGTTTATTGTTAGAAGGTAACTTCTTTTCTATGATTCAAAGACTCATTCATTTGAGTTTCCTCTGCTTCCTTTTCCACTTCCCTCTTTCAGTTAGTACAACTTCTCATGTAGTAGCACGAGATAACTAATGAAAGAACAACAAGAAAAAAAGTGGTTAGAAGAATCTGAGGTAAAAATTAAAAGAGGATTAAAAGAGGAGTCTCTGGAACTCTGGGTTTGAACAATGGTTTTGCCTCAGAAGATCCTGAGAAAATGATTTTATTTCTCTTAAGTGTGAATTTCATTATCTGTAGGAGGAAGATAATAATGGTTTACAACTTACAGGATTAAATGACCTATTAAAATAAATACTCTCAGACCAGCAAGAAAAAATAATAGATACCACTTTTTAATAAGAAGCAAGCTTCTCAAACCTTGAATCTAAAAGAAGCTTCAGATTCATTGCAAATGCTAATGAACTAAAATGAACCCAACACTATCTGTGAGTTGAGATAAATCCTTGGTTCTGTTTTATACAAATACTCAAGCTTCAGCAGGGTAATGCACTTAAAATAGAAAGATTTAGAGCTCTGCACAAACTGTACCATTGCTGCTTATCAAGACAGCAGAGGATAACGATCATTCAAAAGTCTGTAGAGGAAGAGCCAGAGTATCTTGACTACACATTGAGCAATTAATGTTCCATATGAATGTCAATCTGAAGGGAAATAGTGCATGCTGTTCTCGTGGCTGGAGAGCAAGGGTAACAGCAGGACGTTCAACTAGCAATAGGAGGTTGTTCTCATCTAAGTTCAGATGATACATTACAGCTTATTGATTGGCACAAGCAGATTCTTTCTATCTAAAAAAAAAAATGGAAAACTGAGCCAAAATGGCAGGATATATATACTGAGAATCACACAGTCCATCTGATCAAATCCAACTGATAAGACAGCAAATTCTTTTTTCTTATCTCTTTTTTTTTGTCTGAAGAGTAAAATATCTTCTTTTAAAAGTTATCTTTTTTCGTTATCATCAATACCTCATGTGCTATTTAATTTTTTGTATTTGAAGTAATACCTAGATATTTAAGGAATGATTCCAAGCTGAGAAATAATTAAGCCTTGCAGATAATTTTTAGAGATCATGTGACTTCAGTGGTTCTACTTCAGTTTTCACTGAGGTAGTGGCTACGTCTATGTTTACCGGACATTTGTTATTGTTGCTTTTGTTGTTCTGTATGCTTGTTTTACTATCCAAGATATGTACTTTCTTCCTGAGTTGGGGATTCCCAAATTGAAAACCTTAGATTTTTACTTTATCAGAATCTTACAAGTTTGTTGTCTTAATTCAGCTAAAGAGTTTTGATGATGTGGAAACTATATAGTTGGCTTTGAACTCTTGAAAATATTTGATGCAGCATAGACATTTCCTTACAAACATAGTCTATTATGCACACAAACACACACACACACACACACACCACACACCACACACACACACCACACACACACACACACACACACACACACACAACACATACACAGAAGTTTGGAATGTATCTCTATTTTCTCTAACAATTTTGATTCAAAACCAAGAATTATAGTCAAATAATAATTTTTTCTATTATAGACAAAAATAAGAAAAGTTTTGCATTGTGACAGCTATTAACTAATCAGTGTTTATGGGAAATTTATAGTTGTGATACAAGCATACAAATTTACTATATTAAAATACAAGAAATTTCTCAAATTCATGAGTTATGAAACTTAAAAACAAGAAGAGCAAACCAAACACATAGTAAGTAAAGGAAGAAAAATAATAAAGATCAGAGTAAAATTAAATAGAAACAAGAAAAAAAATAGAAAAAAAATCAATGAAACCCAGAGTTTGTTCTTTGAAAAGATCAACAAAGTTGACATTTTTAGCTAGATTGGCCAAGAAAAAGAGAAAGAAGACTCAAATTACTCAAGGCAGGAATGATATTAGGGATATCATTACTGACCTTACAGAAATAAAAAGAATTATAGGGGACTATAATGAATAATCATATGCTGACACATTTAATTAGGATGAAAGAGACAATTCCTAGAAAAAAAAAGATGAAATGAAAAAAATCAAGAAAAATGAACTGTGGAAACTGAGTGAAGAAGAACTAGAAAATTTGAATAGACTTATAATGAATAAAGTATTGAATTTGTAATTTAAAAACTTTACACAAATAAAAGCATGGGGATAGTAGACTCAATTAATGAATCCATCAAGCATTTGAAGAGTTAATGCCACCTCTTGACAAATATTGGAAAAAAACAGAAGACAAAGGTAAACTTCCTAGCTCATTCTATTATGCCAATATTACTGAAACCAAGACCAAATTCCATCCAAAACCAAAAACTTACACAACAATATCTGTTATGAATCTTTATGCAAACATCCTCAACAAGATGCTAGCAAACAAAATCTAGCAACAAGTAAAAAGGATCTTATGTCATGTACAGCAATGGGATTTCCATATCAAAATAAAAAAGCAGTAGATACTAATTTGCAAAAAGACAATACTTTTTATAAAAAATTCAACATATGAATGCTATTTTCCCAAAATTAATTACACTGGAGGCTATATATTTCCCCAAATTGATTACATTGGAGGCTATCTATAGAAAATACTAGCATGAGATACAGAAAAGTAGTTAAGTTGTTATGTAGTTAGGTTGGTTCTAAAATTTATATTTTAAAAATGAAAACATGGCCAACAATATTAGAAAGAAAATCAGTATGACAGAGTCAGACTTATTGGCTCTGAATGATATCAGAGAGCTCTAAGAGTTAAAATTGTTTATATAGACCAGATTTGTCTAAACAGCCCCCCAAACATCTGTGACTCTGGCTTCTATGTTATTCACTACTGAAAAAGCTGTAATCTGAATGAGAAAACAGGATGGAAATTTGTTTTTATCCCATTCTATCAGATTTTTCTTCTACTCCTGAATTTATTCATTCAGTATTTTATGCATGTATGAGGAGCCATATTTCTAAATTCTAGGTAATAGTCTTTGGGAAAAAACAGTCATAAATCCTTCTCTTCTTGGGTTTATGTACCCAAAATAGAAAGTCTCAGCAAAGGAATATGTTATAAGACAGACCCAAATAATCATTTAAAATTAAAAGAAATATAAAAATTGAAATAAAAAGCTCAGTGGATAAGTTCAGATGCAGAATTAGTGGGGAAAAGAAAAGTATCAGTGAACTGGGAGACAAAATAATCAAAACCAATTAATCAAAAACAGACAATACAAACAAACCAAATCATCAAAGTTCTACAGGATTAAAGGAAAGATTATATATAATGTTTATTCATCAGAGCCTAGGAATAGTATTAAGATGACACAGCTGAAAAAGTAGTAGAAGTTACTTTTTTTCTAAATACCTTCCAAATTCAACAAGAGAAATAAATCTACAGCATCAGGAATGCAGGAACAGCCCAAACAGGATCCACTCAAAGAAATGTATTCTAAGACATGTTATAATGAAACTTCTGAAAACTAATGACAAAAAAAGTTTAAAACATTGATAAAACAAATAATACCTGTTATGGAGAGAAAAACAATTCAAATAAAATAAAAATTTTCATCAGAAGACGAAACTAGAAGGACATGGCAGGATGTTACTCAAGCATTTAAACAAAAATAAATCATCAACACATAATAACCCAGTGAAAATATCCTTTAGGAAAATAGGAAAATTAAGATATTTTCAGATTAAGTTAAAGTAGGAGAATTTGCTATTGATAGATCAACCCAAAATGAAAGGTTTAAAACAATTATCTTAACAGAAAGGAAGTAATATAGAAGGAAGCTTGGGACACCAGAAAAGAAGAAAGTAATAAACAATATGAGTGAATATAAGACATGTATCTTCTCTTAAGTTTCCAAATTGTGTTTGATATTTGAAGCAAAATTTATAACACTGTCTGATGTGGTTGTAAACATATATAGAGAAAAATTTTAAGACTGCTCTGAGTGAGAAAGCGTAATTGTAAACAATGTTTGTATGTAATATTAGGAAAGCATAAAATAAAAAAGTGGAAAAATAGAACAAATAAAAAATAAAAACTTTAAATAGCAGTCATAACCCAAAGCATATAAATAATTATATGACATTTAAATAGTTGAAGTATAGCAATTATTGTAAGAGTGGATTATAGATATTGCTGATGGGAAAACAAAATGGTACTCTGGAATAATAGTTTGGAAATTTCTTAAAAAACAATAAATGTAACTACCATAAGACCTAGCAAATATACACCTGGGCATTTGTCCAAAGAAATAAAGATGTATACTCATACACACATACATATACACATGTGTGCTCAGACGCACATAGTGCATACATTTATGTCAACTTCATACACAATGGGTCAAAATTTGGAAACCATATTGAGTGCATGGTTAAACAAACTATGAGACATTCATAATATGGAATACTACTCATCAATAAAAAGTAAACTATTAGTACATTAAAAAACCTGGGTAAGTATTAAAAAGAAATATGCCAAATAAAATCAATGTTAGAACATACAAACTGTGTAATTTTACCTATATAACTTTCTTGAAACATTATAAAGTAGATAACAGACTAGTGATGGTAAGTAGGACTGTAGCTGAATTAGGTCAACCTAAGAATCCTTGTGGTTATAGAGATATGATGTATCTTGAATACATAATGTCAGTGTCCTGGTTGTAAAATGGTGTGACAGCTTTCCAAGATGTTACCATTGGGAAATTAGCTAAATGGTGTACTAAGCACCATATATTTCTTGCAACTGCATGCTCATCTACAATGATCTAAAAAAAAAAAAACAACAACAAAATTGTAATCAATCAATCTGTCTTCTGAGTTGCATTATTTCTTTTGAAAAGTTACACTATATTGTACATTAAGCTATTTTCAAAAAAGAAGAAAACTCTTTTCCTTGCCCAAGGAACTACTCAATGTGTGGGAAGTGTCTGACTATAAACATACGACTGTTGTGTAGTAAGTGCTTTGGGAAATCTCTGTATAAGGAATATGGATATTTAGGATGGATTAAATTACATTTTCCAGACCAGGGGAAATATTATCTTGGACTGACCTGTGAATTCATTGGCCATAAAAGGGAAGAGAGGTTACCTTATTCAATAGGAGTTGGTATTCACCAGATTTCTCAGGAACTTCAAGAGTTTCCCAAACAATAGTGTGGTAAGGAACCTGGGTGGGTCCCTAGAAAGGATGGGAAACCAAGGTCAAAACCAAAAATACTTAGAAGTCACAGTGTGAAAAATAATGGCCTTGATAAGGAAGATCCTGAAAGAATAGACTGAAAGCCACCACAGTGAAGCAGGTAAAAGGTGCAAAGTGCTCGACCAAGTGAGTCGGAAGAGGAGGAAGAGAGACAGAACTGGAACTGGAATCTAATCTTCTTATGGCCACTAATAAGCTTGAATTAATTTTGTGTTTTATGTACTTTTTAAAAAACTCTGCTTAGAATGCAATGTATGTAGGTGGTTAAAACTTCCTTCTGTGTTTTCTTCTGCCTCTACCTTTCCCTCCTCCAATCCTCTACCACTCTGCTCCAGGCTGGGGGACCCACTTCCAGTTACCGCACTTGCTCTCTACACAGGGGGTTTGTTCCAGTCCTCCCAGAGGGTGCTTGAAACCATGGATAGCACTGATCTCTATAAATACTGTGTTTTTTCCTATATATGTACATGTCTATGATAAAATTTAATCTATAAATTAGGTACCATAAGAGATGAACAATAACCAATAATAAGAAAGAATAATTATACTAGAGTAACAATTTTGTGAATGTGGTCCCTCTTGAAAGAGTCAATGTAAATATTTATGAACATTTTTGGATTGTAGTTGACTGTAGGTAACTGAAATTGTGGAAAGTAAAATAGGGCTGGGGCTGGTGGAGTAGTGTAGTCTCAAGTAGAAATAAAAATTCCCAGACCCTTCTTGATGTATTGTGCTTCATGATCTAGTTACACTCTACAGTTCAGATTTCCTAAGGTGAGAGAATTAAGTGCTCTTCCCAAATGATCTTCTTGACTCCAGCCTGGCTAGATTCTAGTCCTAGCTTCTTTCAAAAGAAAAGTTATTTTATGTTGAAGTTTAAGAAAACAGAATAGTCACTTATTTACCAGAATCTCATCTTCTTAGAATTAAATCACTTGTATTTGAAGGTGGTGAGCTTTACTTAACCCAAGAGGTCTGTGAATGGATCTTGGAAGTTAAAAACCCCACCTGTCTATAGGTTTAAGAAGCGTGGCTCAAATTGTTTTTGAAAATAGTCTGAATAATTGCATCCATCCTCAGCTAATATTTCAAATTCATTTTGACTTAGATTAGTTGGTTTCAATTTACATAAAAGTGCATTCAGAGTTATGCAGGCAGTGAAACTGCATGAACATTCAAAAAATAAGCGATTAACGAAGAAGCAAAATACAGGATTTGGTGAGCAATGAAAATGCCCACATCCTAAAGTTGTAAGGATGAGTGAATTGAGTAATTACTTTCCAGTTCTACATGAATCGTAAGCATTTTCAAGAGACCAAGCATTTGGCAACCCATAAATTTCTAGCATCAGTGCAGCTCAAATATTTCCTCCTATGCATTTGTGATTCCTTGCAATTTGCTCACCCACTACCACCACTAACAGGGGGAAAGGTGAGGAGGTGAATGGCCTGCCTAAGTAACAGCTGTTAGATTACTCCCTGTGTGGCCAAATCACTCTCCATGGTACGTTAGATCTGATTAATACAACAAATTAGTCACTTGTCATACAAAGCAACTGTGCCAGGGAGGTCACTTGTAATCTGCCATTTTTCAAACAAAATAAATTCAGTAAGGACTAGGTAAACAGCAAAGGACATAGTGGATTGCTCCCCTTTTTGTACTGAACTCGCCTTCTGGTTTCAGCCCTTTTTTATGTATGCTTCTCCATCAGAGGCCCTTTCTCCTACAAGAACATGTTTTAAAGTGTGACTAAGTTTCAAGTTGTTGAGAGAACCCCAAATCTGACTTTCTTTCTCTAAGAACTTCCAGTTGTATGTCCAAACAAATCAGTCTGTTAGTGCCCCTGCCCTAGCTATGTCCCTTTGGAAATTCCCTAAAGAAACATGAGCTTCCACTTCTCTTCTGAAAAGTGAATGGATTGACCTGTGCTTCCTAAGATTTCTTCAGTTTTAATTCTCCAAATTTTTGTTAACTTAGCCTGACTTATCATAGTAGCATAATGTGTCTTTGGCATTGAAATGAACCTGGCTTATGAGATAATGCAAAAACCAATAACATATTTAGTTATCCAACTTCTAGTTCTCTGTCACCTCTGCTAATAAATTCAAATTTGGGGACTGAATTGCTGTAAGACAAGCAACAACTGAATACAAATGCTTCCTATTCCAATCCCCAACATAGAAGGAAATGTTTCTGATTTCATCAAGATTCCTTAGAGTTGTATGAATGTTTATACAATTTTCTTCTGTTACCTATAAGAAAAGACCAATTCTTCCTATATAACATATGTTCTCACTAAATCACAGAAATTGATATTCTGCACATAAAAGCGGCCTATTCTTTCAACTTTATTTACCTTCTAAGCATGTTCAGAAGATCAGAACCTACTCTTAGAACCATTCAATAAATGGTTCCATAAAGTACAGGCTAAAGTTCAAAGACACTTCTCAGGGGTGGCCACTGTGAATTTTTGAGAGTAGGAGTTTGGGGTGGGGGAGGGCTGCATATTGAGAGAGTAGCCTTCTCCTGCTACTCCAACATTTTTCAACTCGTTTTCTCCACTATAATGAAGGAAATAGGTTGAATATTTTCTCTAAGGCCTCATTTTGTGTGTGTGTGTGTGTAGGTAACTGGGGATTGAACTTAGGGGCACTTGAGCCATATTCCCCAGCCCTATTTTGTATTTTATTTAGAGACAGGGTCTCACTGAGTTGCTTAGTACCTCACTTTTGCTGAGGCTGGCTTTGAATTCAAGATCCTCCTGTCTCAGCCTCCTGAGCCACTGGGATTACAGGCATGAGTCACTGTGCCCAGCAAAGGCTCCATTTTGATTCAAAATAATGTGTCCTTAATGCTGCCCTTGAATCAGCTGACCAGAAGAATATACCTGGTTTGGTGGCATCTTGATCAAGCAGTATCTACATATTTCTGTTCCTGAGATCCTCTGTTATAGTTTTAAAGGGCAAATCTTTGTAAAAAGTAGAATGTTTTCCCTTCTAAACTTAAATCCACACCCACAAAGCCACTCATCTTTCTCAGTAGCTAACAACCCATAGGCAAAAGTTTGTAAAAATGAAAGCTTGAGCATATTAGTGACCTTTCATTAGGTTTACCTTGTAGGCAGATGTATTTTATAGGCAGATGACTTGAGCCAGAACCAAAATCTGAACATGAGAAATAGTCAGAAAGGAGGTTAGCAGTCTGTGTGTAATGTCACCATCATACACATTTTGAAATCAAACCCAGTAATGCCAATGGTGCTCCTCTAGATTTCCATGAGAGCCTTATCAGGTTCTAGCCCAAAGACACTCATTTATGTATATTATGTGCCAGTCCCAGGCAGCCTTAAATACATGTATAAGTATTTACTAAAGCTTTTATAAATGACTAGAAGTTATGCAAGTATAGTAACTGACAATTGGCAGTGTACAAAGGAGTTAACTTTGAGGGAAAATACTTCATAGATGGTGCCGGATGCTTCACATTGCATCACTTCAAGGGGCAACTGTATCAGGTTTAAATGAGGCTGAGATGGACAGGTGAGCTCATGTGAAGACAGCTTGGGTATCCCATTGTTAAGTTGTCCATCTCTTTTTCATTAAGTATTTTTAATTTATAACCTAATCAATTATTTTATTCCATGATGGCAAATTCTACTTACCATAATTCTATCTTTCTTTTCATATTTATCAATGGGAATCCTTCTCTAAAGAATATTTCTCATTAATTAGGTCTCTTTGATCACCTTTAAACACAGTTTATAAGAAAAGCATGGATAATTCTTAATTTGTTCTTTCTAGCCACCAATTTTCGGAGTAAAATATTAGTGTCCTAGTGATTTATAAGGTGTTCAATGTGTTAATGTTTGTTATTGTTTTGTGTTATTCAGCATCTTTAATATCATGGGCTAGCATAAATAAAATGTTTCTAAAATTACATTTATTATCATTCTTGTATCAATTGCCCAATATTTGGCCAATGAATAAAATATGTTGTAACACACTAAATAGTACCTTCTATAGTCACTTGAAGTAATTGTTCTGTGAAATTATTTTGCCAAATTACTATATAATTAGTTTACATTCAATTTAATTTTTATTTAAGATTTTTCTGGTTATTTTATTATATTAGTTATTTCTTTTGATTATTTTGATTTAATGTTATTTTAAAAAAACATAAAATATATAGTATAAAGTTTGTTGAGTATTATCTTGGATTTTTTTTTAAATTATGATCCCTCAAAAGTTAAATAATTTCATTTAGTGGAGAAGCAAAGAGAACATATGAGAATAAGATGAAGGTATATTTCCTTTATGCTTAGAGAAAAATGATTAGAGTGAGGAGATTGCTTGCCTGAAGAAAAAAGCAAGAGGTTTATTCAGTCTATCAATAGAAGATAAACCAGTAGTGTACTGTTAATGTGTGCAGCCATAGTTAAGGTTGGAAGAAGTCACTGATGAGGAGAGCCCTATAAGCAAATATGAAGTATGTTACTGAGAAAATCAATAAGAACTAATATTGAAGTTTTGTCTTTAGATAAATCTAAGGGATTCTTCAATGTAGAAACTAAATTGACCACATGAGAAGGGGGACTCCAGTCCTATGTCCTTAGAGATAAGCTCCAGGTTACATTTAAGCTCAATAATACAGGAGCAAGTAACATATTTTAAATCACCTGAAAAGTGGGATTTACTCTTTATTTCTTCAAACTCCACACCTATTCACTCTGTATAGTTTTGACGTCTCACATTTTAGTATTTAAAATTTGGTAGAAATGTCAAAACTTTTAGTTTTAGGCCCTTTTCCTTTGAACCTTCTAGAAGCTTATATGACATCCGCAGTTCTAATCATCAAAGCTCGAGCTTATAAAGGGATTAAAAACCTCTCAAAAGCAAGTGGAAAAAGTAAATGCCACCATTACAGAGAATAAGGGACTGAGAATAAAGTACATTTGATTTCAAAACAAATGTTTTGACCAAATTGGACACCTAAGTCTTCCCATAATCACGACTGAGTTAAGAATTCTGAAAGACCAAGAGTTTGATAATAAAATTTATTTTTGCTTGACCAACTACCCAAATCATTCTGAGATTCCAACTCTGCACCAGAATTCACCCTCATTGTCTGCTGTTCTTCACCCCCAAGTGAAGGAACACCCCCAAACAGGGAGTAAAGCACTTGCCTTTCTCTCATCACACTGTGGCAAACATGTTATGAGTGTCTTCTGCATTTTCCTCAACTCAGATTGAAAATTCAGATTGAGTTCTCTCTTGTTACCCTATTTTACTTCAAAACATTTTTTTATAATTTTCAAATAAGTTTTAGAAATGCTGATTTTGATAACTGAAATGTTCTGTTTTAATTTTAATGTATGGATGTGATATTGATTGAATTATAAAATTATTCTCTTTACTTGAGGAAAATAGTACCATGAGTCTATAAAGTTTCTAAACAATGTCAACACTGGGGATTTTGCTTTGAATACTATGCAGTATAACTTATCCAATGTGGATACCTAACAACTGAGATGTGTGAATGTATTCATTGCCTGGATCCTGAAGCCTTGGTATCTTAGTTTTTTCATCTCTGTGACTAAAGACATGACCAGCACAAATTTAGGGGAGAAAAAGGTTATTTGAGGGCTCATAATTTCAAAGGTCTCAATCCATAGACAGCTGGCTCCATTTCTTGGGGCTTGAGTAAGGCTGAACATCATGGTAGAAGAGTGTGGTGGAGGGAGGCAGCCCATATGATGATCAAACGAGAGAGAGAGAGAGAGAGAGAGAGAGAGAGAGAGAGAGAGAGAGAGAGACTGACCTCACTCTCCAGATACAAAATATATACCCAAGCCACATCCCCAGTGAACCACTTCTTCCAGCCACACCCCACCTGCTTCCAGTCACCACTCAGTTAATCCCATCAGGGATCAATTCACTGATTAGGTTAAGGCTATGATCTTTCTACTCCTAACCCTCTTACATTGTCTCATATGTGAGCTTTTTGGGGGACACCACATCTAAACCATAACACTTGGCCAATTAGATAGAAGACTGATTGGGTATGACTAGGAGATGTTTGGAGAAATCCAAACAATTATACAAGGAAACTCCATTTTGAAAATGAAGTCATGCAAATCCAGTGAGATGATTCCTCCCTGTTAGTTCAGGGACTGCTTTGCAGATAAAAGGTTTGCCAGACAGCTGTTCCTAAGAACTATTTTATTTGGTATTTTCTGTTTTTGTTTTGTGGAAAAGACCTAGACAACCAAAATTTTTTTCTGGAATTATTTTCTTGTCCTGTCTCTGCCAGATACAAAGCCAAGGGAACATTCTATTTGTTTGCACCACAGGAACTGTAGACAGATGATTTAGCCAAATGGCAGGCACTGAGCTATCTGAAAAAGAAAAGCAAAGATCATAATTTGTTTGGGGGATAAAAGAGGGTGGAGGAGAAATAAGTCCTTGTCTCACTATTTCATTTAAGGACAATGTTAAATACTAAAATTCTTTTTGTCTTCATAGTTTCAGGTGGTCGCCTTTGCAACAAAAGATACGTTTCTGTGTTTCCAGTACAAATTCCTACTTTCAATTGAGATGGTAGAAAATTTAGAAACGGATTAACAAAATATGACTACACCCACCCACTCCCCACTCACCCACACCAGCAAGAACAGCAAAGTTTTACATATACACAAAACTCTTACATAAGTATTCCAATTGGGGGCTATTTGGAGAGTTAATGTTTCTTCTAAACATTTTAGAAAGGACACAATTTGGGGTCTACATCATTCTATACAGTTTGATAATAATAAAAATTTTATGTCAATAAACATTTTTTTTCCTTGATCTAAAGTTCAGGATCTTCATTTTGAAAGGCTCCTATTAAATAAAAGTGATTCCCTGAGATCAGGGGAATGTTTTACTCAGGCTTAGGAAGGGAGAGTCATGGGAGTTGCAGATGAAATTGATCATCAAGATTACCATCCCTATTTGAAAATTGCCCAAATAAATCTATTGGAATGTATCCACCATTGTATTCAAGAGGGATTCCAATATAAAGCAATGTGAAAGGCACCCACCAGATACAGTGAAATACAGAGGAAATCCTTCAGGAAGATATTCCAGATGTCATGGGAAACTCAATGAAAGGTAAAACAGAAGAACTTACTTCTTCTAAACACAATAACCAATGTAACACACAGACAAAGGAATGCATATAGGATTTCAAAAAAGAGGAAGGAATTCCAGCTACTACAATTGGGAAATCATTGGGTTAGATGGCATTTGAGATCTCTGTCAACTGTAAAGTCCTGTGATGTAAGCACTATAGAAGCAGAATATTTATTGCACTATTATTAGCTGTGTCCTCAGTAGAACATCTGGGATGATCAGAATGATGGGAAGTTATACATATGTATCTACTAGTATTTCTAGTAGTCAGACATAAGTGTCCTCTTCAGCTGTGCTCATCTTAATACCTTTGTCTAGGAGGTATTTAGTTTTGCTGATGGCTCAGAGGTCTGCCAATGAGAAATTATTCTCTGGAATGAACTGCTCTGGATTTATATCATCAAGCCACATCATTGTACAAATCTCTCAGAAACATTGTTTCAGTGACAAAGTATCTGCAGGAAGAAGAAAAATTAAGCAAATGAATACAATAATAATATTGTAAAACTCATAGAAAAGGAAAGAAGACCAAGAAAATACCATGATGATGCTATTTGAGAAAGAAGGAAAGTTTGATGTCTTGACACCCAAACCTAGGTAATCACCCAAAGCAACAGGTGGTTAATAGTTGTCAATATGAAGTGAAAAACCCAGTGACAGAATCTTATCTATTTTAGTGGACACCTTCCATTTCCTTTTCTTCACCCAGGCATGGTTCCTGCTCTTTGCAAGAGGAAATTTGGTCATCCACAGATAGATACATTGTGAAATTCTGCCTGTCAGACTGTATTTGGAAACAGGATCTGCCAATCTTGCTTGTGATTTTTAAACTTACAGGGAATGTTCTGAGACTTACTTTCGCTCTATTGATGACAAATTCTAACAGGTGTTATTTTTCCATCAAACTTTTCATTCCTCGTGTGACTGTTAGACAGAGACCACCTCCAAGTTCAATTTTGAAGGCTTGTGGTCTACCATCTATTTTTACCTCCCTCTTGCACCCCCTCCTTTCCTGTGATATTTATGATATCCCAAAAACTTCCATTCTGCATCTTTCCATTGCCCCTAGACATTTTGAAGCTTCTATTACTTCTGTCTCTATGTTCAAATCTTGTTGTCCATTTCCTTCTCAACCCTGAATGTGCTATACTAAGTGTTACTGTCTACTAGGAGTTTATTCCTTATAAAATAAAAACAATGTCTTTATTTGCCCAGGCTGTATGCTCCTTCTAATATAGGATAGGAACTATATTTCTGAAGATGACAGGCTCGGGGGCATTCAGGTAGAAAAATATCTTTTTTAAATATGCAACTTTCAGAAGGTCACTAAAAATATTCACCAAAAGCTGTCACAGACTTCCAAAGGTCATTTTTGAAATTTATATCACCTATAGGAATCTGTAACAGTGGATTGACTTTTATTCTTAACTATCCCTTCTGATTTTTAGTGTCTCTGTCCGAATTAAAGGCATTTTTGGCAAATATCTGATTTTTATGTTTTAAAAATATTTATTTGGGAAACTCCCTCAGATGATGTTTTTAATTTGTTCAAATGCATCCCAATTTTGTTTTTTCACACCTGAATTTTTTGCATAAAGTGCAAGCTTTTTCATCAATTTTAGCATTATGAAAATCTGGTTTGTGTAGGGTTTTTCCTGTTGGAACTTGGGCTACTGTATAAGCTAATGTGACATTTTAAGAATGTGGTCAGGACTAGCTGCTATGGTAAATGCCTGTAACCCCAGGAGCTCTGGAGGCTCAGACAAGAGGATCAGAAGTTCAAAGCCAGCCTCAACAAGTTAGCAAGGCTCTAAGTGACTTACTGAGACCCTATCTCAAACTAAAAATAAGGGGGCTGGGAATGTGTGGGAATGTGACTCAGTGGTTAAGGCCCTCTGGATTCAGCCCTTAGTAACACACACACACACACACACACACACACACACACCAAACAAACAACAAAAACCCTGTGATCAGGAAAAGTTATTTATTTTGTAGTCCCTTACTGAAAAACAATGAACTTGCAAGATTTCCTCTCCATCTATTGGTTATGAGCCTAATGCTCTTATGAAATGGTTTACTTATTAAGACAAATATGTACATCTTAAGCATTCCTAGTTATATATATAATCTCAGGCTTCTTAAAAGATAATCTTATGTCATGTTCATAAAAGACTATTATCAAAAATTCCATCAAAAACAAAAGATCATATTCTCAAAATTTACCTCATTTATTTGTGTGTGTGTGTGCGTGTGTGTGTGTGTGTGTGTGTGTGTGTGTGTGAAGATTTTACCAGGCTCTACATACAGCAAGGAAATATTTAAATAACTATTTTTTAGTTGTTTCTCCTTCATATGTAAAATAGCTTTTGTGAAGAAACATATTAAACTCTTTTAGTGGTAATGTCATAGGAGAAGAGGTGTTTCTGGAGAAGGGTCTGAGGAGTTCTCAAGAGACTGGGAACTTGACTCAGGACCAGAGGGGTCCTTGGCTTACATTACAGAAAAGATTAACATTATGTAGTAGGCAGAAGCATACACAAATATTTCTTTAGAAAAGTAGATACATATAAGGAAAAATGCAGGAAAGATGATTTTTTGGCAGGCTGGGGGTGCTCTTTTAAAGAAAATCAGGTGAGAGGTGAGTATGGGAAGGTATGTAGGAATGAAATCAATCTGGTGATTACAAGATGATTTGTGGAGGTTTGGTCATTGTGAGGATGCTTAGGCTGATCTTGTCTCCCTTTTCTCGTCAGTAGATAATGTTGGAAGGTCTCCTAAATTATAGGCTTCTCAATATATTTTCTCTTTCTTAATCTATTTATGGGGGGATGAATAATTTTCAGTGCATTAGGTTGATTTTCAGATTTCCCAAGAATATGGGAGTGATTGACCTGGGAGAGAAACTGGATTAGGAAGTGAGTGACAAGCCTGGAGAAGTAGGCAGAACTTGTGAATTAAAATTTGATTTCCTGGTCCTTCATTTATGTCTCTTTTCTACCTATTTTTTCTTTCTTTTATCTGACCTCACTAACATTGTAATTATTATTAAGAGATTTAATGTTGGATATAACTCATGTGAGTGAGGACGCTATTTCTTCATCAAAAATACAGCAAAGCATGTTTCTTTGTAGGAAGTTGGATGAACAGCAATTCCATTTGTCTCCTGCCAAGGCCACTAATCTCTTTACAGGGTAATATACCTTCTGGTACTTCGTAGCAATTTCTCTTCTCTTTGGTAACACCATGCCATGTAAGTATAAGTTATTTATTTAGACTATTTTGGTTGTGTACAATTGAGTTTTTCTTTTCTTTCTTTCTTTCCTTTTTTTAATGTTCTTCTGTTGTTGGTGGTATTGTTTTCAGAATTTGGAAATGTTGGTCTAAGTTCAGACCTACAATCACCAAAATTTTGTAGGATGAGGGTCTCTTCACTGCATTTTGCATTCCTTTTCTTCAGTTTGGAGTCACTGGCCTTTGAGAATAAATGAACACAAAGTTTTAGGTATTTTCCATCTCTGCATTATCCTTAGCCTTGAGTTCATCCTAAATTTTGCATTTGATTTGGTCATATCCTTGGGTTAGGAAGACCAAATGCTAAATTTATCTAATACTCAGATTCACAGAATTTCAACTAACCTGAACTTTGAAAGATAAGAATTGCATAGCAGGAAGTTTTCTAGATCTCCCAAATGTTTTTCAGCCTCTGAAGTAACTCAGTAAAGCCATGTATACTGAACCGAGTTTACAATTTTAATTATTATGGCAAAGCTAACTCTAGTTGCTAAGACAGAAGCTTCTGAGAATGTGACATAAAGATGCAATTCCATGCTTTTATTTTTTTGAGAGAGAATGAATTAATATTTATTTTAGTTTTCAGTGGACACAACATCTTTATTTTATTTTTATGTGGTGCTGAGGATCGAGCACAGTGCCCCGTGCATGCCCGGCCAGTGCATTACTGCTTGAGCCACATCCCCAGCCCCCATGCTTTTATTTTAAGGTCATATGTGAATTTGCCAGATTTTCCATTGTAGCTATTATGGAAATCCTAAAGGAAATCTCTATGATGGTTTGTTTTCTGTACTGTGAAAATATTCGAAGAAAAGTAATTTACTATTTTGAGATGTTTCTGGAAACTTGAAATACCTTAATAGTAAAGACTATAATTATTACAATTTATTTCTATCATTTCCAAACTTTTCTTACCCAATACTGTTAGAAGTAGCAACTGGACTTTTTATTTCTTCCTTCTATATTTTTTTCTTCAAAGAATATTCAGAGAAGGAAACAAAGGAAGAATTTCCTCCTGCCTAATAAGACCCTCTCATCTAATAAATAATGCTGCTACTATGTTGATATGCTAAGTAAATCAAATTCAGAAAATTATATTTTCATCTTAGACATGAAGTTATGAAGAAAAAAATAAACCTGTTTTAAGGAAGATAAACTAATTATATACAAGGATGTGCTTGAAATAAGCGGCAATCATGGCAAATTATTTGTTTTCACGTTGCAATCTAATCCTTCTTGCTTTCAATGGGGAAGAGAGTTAATTGGCATCCACATCATTTGCTGTGAAGATAATGAAAACCATTTTATTTTCTATTGCTTAGTCAAGTGAATATTATCAACAAAAAATGTTATGTTAACTGTGTATTCTGAGAGTAAGATATTTTTCAAAGATATTAAAAATTAAAGATGTCAAGGCAAAAAAACTCTACTTTCCAATCAACTGTTTTCCCCAAATTAAAAAAAATTTTAGAATATACAAGATAGTATACTCCAAGGATTGATCATTTTTGTCAGCTTTGTTATTTTTAGGGTGGTTTATACTAAGATATCAAGTGTATTTCTAAGAAATGACTGGCACAATATTAAAAGACAAGTTAATTTCATTAAATCTTATTATAAGAATTCTCAATTTCACCAGACACTTCTTTTGGACTCATTAAGAAATTATCTCAAATGTATTATTAAAGAAAACAACTACTTATGTTTCCCCCAAAGTCTAAACATTAACTGTAAATGCATTTATTTTCTGAGTACTGAAAGCTTGACTATATTAAGTGAAAAAAATGCCATATTTTTGAAAAGGACATAGTATTTCTCCTTTAGTATTTCTAACTTACTTTCTAGTCAAATGTGCAGCCACATGCATTCAAAAAGAAAAAAAATATGTGTCACCTGCCAATTAAAGAATAAATAAAGTTTAGTATATACAATGTGGTATGATGGGTTTTAAGTGGAATCATTTTAAAGATCATTAGAAATTGTGAATTTTCAAATTGGTAGAAACAAAAAGGCAAACATTTTTGCTAAATTTACATAAATTTATATACTGTAGAATTACTTCTACAGGCTAAGGTAGGAGGATTACACGTTCAAGGCCAGCTTCGGCAATTTAGTCAAGATGAAAAAATAAAATTACTATGATTAAGTGGGTGTTTTCTGTATATTTTTTTCTTTTTATATTAGTTCATTATAGTTACACACAATATTGGGGTTCATTTTGACACAAGTATACAAGCATGGAAAATGATTTGCTCCAATTCAGCCCATAGTTTATCCCCTTTCTCTCCCTTCCTCCCTCTACCTGTTCCCTTTCCTCTACCCTACTGATCTTTCTTCTATTTGTAGTTTTTTAAAACTACTGTATTATGGATATTTTTAAAGATGTAATTTGTGGTATATTCACATATGTACGTAGAAAAGTTAGGTCAGATTTGATGGAATTTTTTTAAATATTTTTTTTTAGTTTTTGGTGTACACAACATCTTTATTTTTACATGTTGCTGAGGATCCAACCCAGCGCCCCGCGCATGCCAGGCGAGCATGCTACTGCTTGAGCCACATCCCCAGCATGATGGAATGGTTTTTAGGTCAAATTTACCACTTTCCAATACCTTACAGATTCTAGAGATATGTAGACTGACTGTGATGACTAAAACTGTTTGAGTTAATATAGTTAAATAATATTTACTTTTTAATTTGCTTATCTATTCATCTACTCTCACTTATTGGATATAGATTTACTAAGCATGTACCATACGCCACACACTGTATTAGGCACTGGACATATAGAGATAAGACAAAAACTTGACCTTCAGTAGCTTCCAGAGTCCCTGTAGAGAGAGATGTTAGTAGTAGAAGAGAAATAATGAAAGTAGATATGAAAATCAGTGAGCATATAGAATAGAGCTTGATTTGCTCTATATAAAAACACAAAGAATTCACCTGAGTACAGTATCATCAAAAGGGACTGACTGCCAAGTAGATCTTGAAATACCTATTGAATGTGACCAACAAAATTTTAAGAAAAACTTAACATGGAAATAAATTGATTTATGCAGTGAGAGATAAATAAGAAAAAAAAAAGACCGATGAACATAGAATTCTGGGAATTACCAACACTGAAGAGAAGATGATCCAACTAAGCAGACAGAAAAGATGTGATAGAGATAGGGGAGAGCTGGTTAGAGTTGTAGTTCCAAATTTAAGGAAAGAGAACATTTCAGAAAGAAGTAGGCCATGTACAACTGTTGAGGAAATTGCAAGAAAGATAGACTTAAAAAGAACCCATATGCATGGCAATTAACAGATTAACAGTGCTTTAACAAAAGCAATTTCAAATGAGTGCAGAGGGCAGAATTATTTCCTGTTTTGGTGAAAAACTGAAGATGTACAAAATCAAAAACTCACATTCTATTTGAGGACATATATAAATGCATTGAATGTATTAGCATCACATACTATTAGAGAGTAAGCTTTATACAGTGACAATTATAGAAAGGATAAATTTTGAGCCAGGTGTGGTGGCCAACAACTATAATCCCAGTGACTTGGGAGGCTAAGGTAGGAGGATTACAAGATCAAGGACAGCTTCAGCAATTTAGTCACCCTGTCTCAAGATGAAAAACTAAAATGACTAGGATGTGGCTCAATGGTAGAGAGCCCCTGAGTTCAATTCCTGGTACCCCACCCCCTATCTCCCCCAAAAGAAAATAAGTTCTATAGAAGCTGGAAGAATGGGGAAAGGAAGTAGGGCTTTCTATAGATGAGGGAGCCCCAGATCATAAAAGTAGAATCTAGAAACCCACAGGGCCATTGTGGGAATTGCATGAAGATAAAATTTCATAATTTCACTAAGTTATGATAAAAGATCTTTATACATAAAAGTTGATCAAATTATGCTATGTACATAAATGAATACACCAGTGAATTTAACTTTTATGTATATCTATAAAACACCAACTTTTGTGTGTGTGTGTGTGTGTGTGTATGAAGACCAGTAGAGAATGGCAGACAGGGGGAGGGAGGAGGGAAGGGGAAAGTACTGAGGACTGAAGTGGAGCATGTGGACATGATTATGTCACAATGAACCCAATATTTTGTATAACTGTAATGCACTACTAAAAATATTTTTTAAAGTACTTGAAATTACTCTGCTTACAAAGTGACATCTGATCATATCTAAACAGAAAATTTGCATCAGGGTAGATCCATGAAAACTGAAACAATTGACATAACAGGAGAATATCTGGGAGAACAACAACACTGAGAATATTAGCTTCACTTAAATATTCAGTGTTCTGTAAAACTTTTTTATTTATGTCCTTAAAAATCAGAAATGAAAATACTCAAAGGCTTCACTCTACAATATTATTTGTTACTATGTTATGCAGCTGATTTTCTCTTCTGGGTATCAGCAGAAATCACTGGCCCTGTTAGTGTTTTCTCTTGATTTAAACTTAAGTTTTATTTCAACTTGGTCCTAAGGTTTTCTGATAAGATGGGGGCTATTATATTGCATCCTTTTGAGGCCCCTGCATCATTTGTCTTACCCAACAGAAATCAGTGTGGACTCCTAAGTTATTTTGTACAAATTAAAAGGTCGAAAAACATTTTTATCCACTGTCTAGAAAATGTGGTTTATGGTAGCAAAAAGTCTTTTAAAACACAAGCCTGTGAGAGGAGAGAATAATAGGAAAAGTGTTTTTCTTTTCTGTGTGGAAAGTTTGGGAAGATGGCATTATATGCTATTTAAAATTGATGCTGACAAACAAAAATCAACAGTTTGACAAGAGTCAAAGTTCAAACCAACTGGAGAGGTGACTTAAGTTAAATCCATCTACATTTATAACATTTGGACAATTTAGCATTTGAATTTTTAATAGGAAATAGACTCTTTTTTAACTATAATATCAGGGACATATTTCCAAGAAGTAGGTAACTGATATAATTCATACTCCTTAAAGGCCAATGAAATATCACATTTGGTGATGAAAGAGGATATGACTCAAGATTTAACCAGCTTCTTTCCTGAATCTACACATAAAAACAAAATGTGAGAATATTCATCGAAGAATATCAAGTTGGAATATTTTGAAAAGGTCACAGATTATGTTGATATATATATATATATATATATATATATATATAAGAAAATATAAGAAAGATTAACTATATATGTGTTCCTTCACTAGCAAACATGACAGGAAAATACAAATACAAAGATATATAAATATTTCCCAACCATTATCAGTGAAAGTAACTAATAAGTATCTGTCCTTGGACAAATATGCCTCTAATTATATGTGAAAGATAACCAAAGATTTGTTGATCCAAGAGCTGATTACTCAAATACTTTTATTTCACACTATAATCAACAGCAAAAGTTTGATAAAGATAAATAAGTTTATAGAAGTTGAATTTGGCTATTTTTTGCTTCTTTTAATACATTCTCATATTAGGTCAGCCATAGTTGAAGTTGCACAGCTACAAATCAATTTTGGTAAGCTGCAAAAGAAAAAAAAAGCAATCAGAAACATGTAAACTGGATGTCATACTTCCATATTGTGATGTACACGTTGATTCCCTGTTCTTCCATGAGTCAGTCTTTTGCCTTGGTTCCTGCTCTTCATTCAGTTTCTATGGAAAGACAACATATGTTAAAACCATTTACTTTGACTCTCATAATGTCTTGCTAAAAGACGCTGCATTGACTCCTTGCATCTGAACAATCAGTGCCTCAATCCACAGGTATAAAATTTTCAGCACAAAGCAATTCATTGACTAGGTTAATTCCAGTCCTTGATGTCTACCAACTCAAGATTGTGATAATTTTCATTTATGAGAGGAAAAGTCAAGCAGATCACTCCTTCCCCATTTAGTTTCAAGTAATCACAGGCATCATTTGAAGCCACTGTCATTTGATAACTACTTTAGTATGAGCTGTTCAATCTGTTTTGGTAAAGGCATGTGGAATAATAGAGGGGGCTATAGTGATGGAGGAAGAGTGTGCATGAGAATAACCATCCTACAGATATCAATCATAAATTCTGGAAAAAGCATAATAAATAACTTTTTGATTTTTTTCAAGGCCATTAAACCTTATGGGAGCAAGATCCTACAGTTTGTGGCAGCCATGACAGATGCAAAAATAAGGAAGAACCCCAGTACACACACATACATACACACACACACACACATACACACACACACACACACACACACGAGGGGGCCATAAAGAGGAAAGCACAAACATGAGCATAAACCCAGACAACTGAACCCTGAGTGTAGGGAGTCCTCTGTAACGAATAGTGAGCATTCTAAAAAAAGTGAGTGGAGATTTTAATTGCTGCCCTTCGGAGGGGAGACAACATGGAACACCGAAGACAGACAAGGCATCTTCTGACTAGAATTGAAAACACCCTTCAGAGGAAGATAACAGAAAGCCATATCATGCACATGACTAATACTAAAACAACTGATTGTACCAATGGTTGGTGAGGATAATATAGAACTAGAACTCAAAAGACACTGCTTAATGCATTGCTAAAAGCAGCTACCTCTTTTCAAAAAACACACTTTTAAAAAGTTAAATATACAACTGCCATATGACCCAGCCATCTATCTCTCCCCCTACACACACATGCATATAAAATTTCTATATGAGTGCCATAGTTTTGTTATAATCCTCAAATTGGAAATGTCCCAAACATCTATCAACAAGTGAATGGATTAAAAAAATGTGGGTAGCTTTATAATGTAATAAAAGGGATAAACTACCACACAAAAACAAAGACAATATAGTGTATGATTCCACATGTATATGTGTGTATGTATATAATATGTATATATGTATATATACATTCACAGACATATATACAAAAATATACTCATTCCATATATTTCTAGATAATACACACAATCCATTATCACAAAAGAAAACTTGAAGTTCCTAGGGAAGCTGAAGAGTAGATGGATGGATGGACGCATTGCTAAGGACCACAAAGAAAATAAAATTGGCTAAGGTTGTGATTGTGGTAGTAGTTTCATACACACCACATACGCATGCTATGTAAAACACCATAATCTTGTGGAATTTCTTGAATGTCCATTACAGTTCAATAAAGGTGCAAAATATTACTAGAGAGTAAAAATACAGTAACCTGTGTTAAACTATCAACAGAAACAAATCCCATGATAATCTAGATGTTGAGGTCAGCAGACAATTACATTCTCTAAAAACTGCGAAATAAAAATTATTTTCACATGTATTTGTAAGACTAACTCTGTTATAAAATGTCTTATGCCTGTATCCAGTGGCTCAGGAGGCTGAGACAGGAGGATCACAAGTTCAAGGCCAGCCTCAGCAATTTAGCAAGGCTCTAAGGAACTTATAGGAAAAGGGGAGGGGGGAGGGAAGGGGATAGGGGTAGAAAAGACAGTGAAATGCAATGGTCATCATTACTATAAGTACATGTATAAAGACAATGAAGGATGTGACTCTACTTTGTGTACAACTAGAGATATGAAAAATTGTGCTCTATACGTGTAATATGAATTGTAATGCATTCTGTTGTCATATATAACAAATTAAAATTAAAAAAAATTTTTTGAGGGTAGTGAACATATCCACTACTATCTCAACTGTGCTGGTGGTTTCTCAGGTGGATGGCTACATACATATGTCTAGTCTATCAAGCAGTACATTTTAAATATGTGGATTTTAATGTGCATAAATTATCTGTTAATAAAGCTGTTAATAAAGATCTAAAAAAAAAAAGAATACTACAACCCAGAACAATGGAAGTAATTCAAAATAATACTGTTATACAGAGTAATATAGTAATACCTTAAAATCTGGAGGTGACTGTGTACATGTACACATATGTATGTGTATTTTATTGACACTATTTTTCAGTTTCTCACCTGAAGTGATTATATAGGAATATTTTATATTATTATGCAATAACACTGAAAAATGTAATTCCAGGAATGAATCCAAACTAATAAAGCTATGTTAAAAAAAGCGGGGGGAGGGTGTCTGGAGATATAAAGCTCAGTAGTAAAGAGTCCCTGGGTTAAATCCCTAATAACAACAAGAAAAATCCAAAGGGTCTCAATAAATATCCATATTTGAATTTTTACAAAATGTATGCTTAAAAATATAAAATTAAACTGGAAATCAATAATAAGATATTTATAAAGTCTTTAAATATATGGAAATTAAATAATGTCTTTATAAACAAGCCAAGAAAATATTTTTACTAAATAAAAATAACATATCAATATAGTGTGATTCAGCTAATACAGAATTTAGAGAGAAATTTATAATCTTAAATATTTATATTTGGAAAGCAGAAAGCTTTGAAATCAATTGTTTATATTACACAAGATAGAAAAAAATGAGCAAAGTAAGCCTAAAGTAGATAATGAAGGAAATAATAAATATAAGAACAGAAACCAATTAAATAAAAAACAGAAGAACAATGGGTAAAACTAACCAAGTCAAAATTAATTCATTGAGGACATTTATAAAATTAATAAACCCATATTAAGATTGATTCTAAAATAAAGAATACAAACACAAATTATCAATATCAGAAATTTCAAAGAGGAGATCCTATAGACCCTATGAAGGAACTAAGAACACTGGAGAATCTTGTGCCAGGGATTCTCATGAGAATCCCATACTCTGCCTTACGTTGTCCTTGTCCTGACCCCTTCTCTGCCCTCACACCTGGGAGGGTGGCTATTTCAGCCATTTCCCTTCATCCCTCCCATCTCAGCTTTGTTTTGCCATTGAGAAAATCTTACTCCTCCATAACATCTGAACCCATGACCTTGTGTGCTGAACAAACTGATCAGAGGTGATTATGCTACCATGATATTAATTATACATATCTCACTTATCTACAAAATGTGATTTATGTATTCCAGAGTATGAACCTCAGCATTGAACAATCTGGATCTCTCTGTTTAATTATAGTTGGCATTACTAAAAAAGAAAAGTTACTTTCTTTTAACATTAGAAGAAATGTAAAATCATTTTGAAGGAAGTTGATTTTTCCCCTTAACAAATGTAGCTTTGTAATTTCTAAAGAAAATCAAAGTATCTTCTTGTAATCATCCACTATTCATAGTCTGCGAAAAACTTTAATAAAGAAAGGCAAAAATTACTATTATTATATGCTAACTTGTATTTCTTAACTCCTTTCCCCGTTATACCTTCATTCTGAAAGTAATAGACCTGAAACCCCATAGAATTTAAACTGATCTTTTCTCTGACTTTGTGATTGAAGGGCATGAACTTAGCATTTCCTGTTCCTGACTTCTCTCCAGAAGAAAGAATATTTGTAATAGTTGTTTTGTAAGTTTCACAGTGACCAAGTACTGCCTGTACAAGCCTCTGTGGTCTTGGTTATGATCAATCTCTAGATAAGAATGCAAGCAGGACAGGTAGAGGAAGCCACATTAGTAAATTCTTGCTCATAAGTAATGACTATGGTAAATAAGCAACAAGTAACACACTCTGACACAAATTAATTTCTGCTTTTCATTCCCAAGAAAAGAATATTTGGCTATTTATATAATCATATAATTATCTCACACAAAAACTGATTTTTCAAGTCTGTTTTTTTAAACAACCCAACGAGTCTGATCTGAAATAAAGGGGACTATATTACATAAGCATATGAGGAAGTCTTGAAGTGAGAATTTTTCCTGGAAAATTTAATCATTCATTCATTCAAAAAATAGTTACTGATTGCAAAAAAAAACCCTAGGGATTACACTAAACATTTTAAATCTACAGAGAAAAATAGAAACAATAATAAAATTTTTACTGAATACATCTAAAGTTACTAGTTTCAGTTAGGCTAGCAACTGATTGTTTCAGGTACCATGTCAAGGACAGTCTGTTATGAATCAAAGATAAATGAAGGAGACTAATAGTCCAGAAAAGATGGCATAGATCCATTATTTCCCTGCTCCTCCCCTGTAAGGACAAACACAGTCCATGGAAATAGCATAAGACAACTAAAAGAAAATTCTGAAAAGTGGTATGAAAGAACGCAAGCTGGTTTGGGAACCCAGGAGTAGAGAATAACACAAGAAGTCTTATGTCCAGTCCATTCAACAGGAGAAGACAAATCGAACCCATTATTTCCTTATCTCCACCCTAGCCACAGAAGGCAACCCATATAAGTTTCATTAAGTTCAAAACTTAATGGAAATCCCTTTGACATCAGGCCAATCTAACATTACGAACAAGGAGAATTGATCAGCCAACCACAAGAAACTTCCAGGAAAATTACAAAACTAAAAAATACAATAATAGAAACAATTCACTGGATGGATTCAATAATACAGTGGAGATGACTTGAAGACTGATGAATAGAATTTACCCAATCTGAAAAGCATAGAGAAAAGAGAATAAAAGAACAATAACCAGAATCTAGAAACCATGCATGCTGTTAACAAAAGATACTTTTATATCACTGAAATCTCAGAAGGAAAGGAGTAAGAGAGCTGAGCAGAAAGAATATTTGATGAAATAATGACTGAAAGCTTCTGGAATTGAAAAAGCTACAGATTCAAGAAGTTAAGCAGCTTAACCCAAAACAGACTAAACTTAAAGAATCCATCCTATCATAATTAAACTTATGAAAACTAAAGACAAATAAAACATCATGAAAGCAGCCAGAGAAAAAGAATATATTGTCCAAAGGAATCATCAATTTGTGTGACAAAGGATTTCTTATTTGAAATCACAGAGATCTGAAGGAAGCAAGGCATTTTTCAAGTGCTCAAAGAAAAAGAACTTTCAACTGCATATTCTATATCCAGTAAAACCACCCTTTAGGAATTAAATAGAAATAAAAACATATCAAATTAAAGAACACTAAAAGAATCTTTGTATGAATAAACAAACCTTTAAATATTGACAAAAGCTCATATTCAGAAGAAAGGAAAGTTATGACAATGTATAAAATGTATAAACTTTTAAAATTTATTTTACAAATTTTTTCCTATCAGAAAGGAAAGAAAACAATAGAAAAGGGACAAATAGCATATACAATAGACCATAATGCACATTATACTTAGTGTGTAAATCACATTTGATGATTGAAACAAAAAATTGTAAGAATATCTGAGACTGAAGACATTTATATTTAAAAGTGGGAAAAGTAAAGAGACTTATTTAGAAGTTGACTTTCCACACTTCACTAGAAGTGCTACATGTCCATACCAGTAGTCTGGCACGTATGTATATTGTAATACCCAAGGTATTAGCTATAAAACCTATCCAAAAATATATGCTCCAAAGATCCTTTAATAAATAGAGATGGAATCCTAAAAATGTTGAAATAGCCACAGGAAAGAAAAAATAATTGAGCCAAAACAACAATAACAACAACAACAAAACAGATAATAAGATAGGTTGCTGCATGTCAAAAATTACTCTAAAGGTACATGGTCTAAAAATTGAGCAAGACAGGTCTATTTGGAAGGTTAGGGGAAAAATGTCCTTAAAATATACAGGTCATGGAAAACTTGCCTTCAAGATCAATGACTTAGGTAGGCTGAAAATTAACACTATTTTTTTAAAGAGTAGAAATGGTTATATTAACATCCAAAAAAATAGACTTCAGAGCGAAGAAAACTGTAGAAAAAAAGGATATTATAGGTTACTAGGTAATAAAAGGATCAATCTACCAGAAATATGCAACAATGCTAAATAAATGTGTACACACCAGAGAAAAGACACTTCCAAATACATGGAAAAAAATGGACCTGAAGAAAGAAATAAATTCACTATCACATTTGGGTAATGTTCACCAAAATACTAAATTCTGAACCATACATACATTTAGAATAATTGAAATCATACATAATCAATTGTAGTATAGGAATTCTGGATAAAATTTGACTCAGATTATCAAATCCTAACATTTTCCAAATAAAAAAAATAAAGCAAATGAAAATGACACTGAAAACTAAAGTTACTAGAACACTTATTAAGATGTGAAAGAAGTTTGCACTAATTGAAAAGTTTTTGGAATTTATTAGGACACATAAAACAGTAGAATTATGTCTAATTGAATATTCATTTAAAAACCTAATAAAGTGGACAAAGTTATTATCAAAGATAAATATTGAAAAGTTCTTTTTAAAATGGTACAACGTAATTTGAAAGGCTACATCAAATTAAAGAAAAAGACTAAGAAAACTTAAATAAATCAAGAGCCTATATAAAGAGGCTAGCACAGAATTGTCTCTAAAAAAAGTACTAAGCTAAAAGAGTGAATTATTAAAACCCTTCAAAAACCAAATAAATAATTCTTATATAATCCAGAACATCAGAAAAGATCGAATATTTAGAGTAAATTTTTTTTGTCTAGCAATATACTAATGAAGAAAAATCTGATAGAGCATTACAGAAAAAATTCAGATTATTGGCAAAATTCCTTTAAAAATAAACAAACTGAAGTCAGCACTGTATCAAAAGTTTTAATATTCATATAAGGATCATTTTCAGAATTTGTAGATAAATCCATGTTGAGTTATCAGATAATTTATATCAAAAGGTCAAAAGTGAAAAAATTCACATTTATATGCTATCAATCTAACTAAACTCATTATCTATTTTTGATTTAAATAGGAACATCCTAGTAAATTAGAATAATTATATTTAATTAATCTGAAAACTAATACTCCAAGCCCATGGCCAAGGGCATAATTAACCATAAGACAAAAAGGTATGTTCATAAGTTGGAGTAAATAAAAATACATTTCTATCATGTGTCATTATTTCCAGAACTTTTAGCCAATGCAACATGAAGAGTTTAGATATTGTTAATAAGACCATAAAATTACTATTTGCAGATTTTTTACTCTTTCTGTGAAAAGAGCTTTAAAGAAAAAAAATCAACTGAAATTGTACCCAGGAAATGTTTGGTGTGATTCAGGTACCATGCCCTATAGATGTCCTATAGGCATGTGTGTTTCACTCCTTTCCTTACTTTTAAGACAGTAAGGAGAACTTCTTTGAGGAAAGCAGGTAGCCAACCCTAGAAAGAAGTGAGATGCATGGCTTTACAGTTAACATCCTTAGAATGTTGATCCTGATCCCATTGAAGGGAAAAAGAGTTTCATCAGTCTTTTTTCTCTACAGAGTTTAACAGAGAGTGGGATCCTGGGAAGTTATCTTCACAGGCAAAGGACATGAGTGACATGAGGCTGTGAAAGAAATAGAGAGACCCTTCAGAAGGTACCTGGTGAGAGAGTGGAGAAGACGAATGTGTCTGAACTACGCATAGGCATCCGGGTTCCAAAATACCAAGCAGCACATGGATTCAGTGTGAGCTTACATTCTGTTGAAAGGCCAATTTATCTGGACAAGTAGCTGAGCAAAACAATTCCATTACAGAAGAGACATGAAACTCACCAGAGGCAAGAAAGATTGCTAGATAGAGCATCCTATTGCATAAAAAGGTCAGGAGAGTTATCCTTGACTCTGATGTCAGATATCTGGAGCTGGCATTTGAGACTGAAGAAGTCTCCCAGCTCCCAGTAATTCTAAATTAACCAAGTGAAGCATAAAAATTCTCACATGTTAATACTGTGCCTTTCCTGGACTTAATGGTGAAATCAAGAAAAAGTTTGAGTATAATTTGATAAAAATGATAGAAATACGACCTATTTGCATCATTCACAATATTGACAAATTTATTTCTTTTTCTTTTTTCCAGTTCTGGGGATTGAACTGAGGGGTTTTCTACCATTTAGTTAGATCTCTAGAACCCTCTTCTTTTTTTGAGACAGGGTTTCACTAAGTTGAACCTGGCCTCAAACTGGCGATCCAACTGCCTTAAACTCCAAAGTTGAGGGGATTACAGGTGTGTGCCATGGAGCTCAGCCAATATTAATTTTTTTAACATTACAGATACCGACATTTTGAAAATAAAAAAAAATAGAAATGCATATCCAATTAATGGATGGTATGTTTTAAGTTGAAAAACAGATTCTAAAGTTAACCTAAAAAACAAATGCAAATTGCTAAGAAATTACTTTTAAAGAGCAATTAAACACTGTGATATTATTACAAAAATCAATATAAAAAGGGCAAATACCTGGCCTTTCATACTTGTACTTAAATATTTGTTTTAACATATTGTAGCACAAAATTGACTTAGGGATTTTGAAATACAATGATTTAAATACTCTTGATACTTGTCTTCTTGGAGTATAATAGTTAATCTTGAGGTTAGACTAACCTTGATTATTAGTCATGAGAAATAGCACTTATAAACAAATCTGGATTATATATATATACATATGTATATGTGTATATATATATATATACACATATACATATGTATATGTATATATATACATATGTATATTATATACATTATATATAACAATGTTGTCAAAAAAGTGGTAAATCATTTTGCTTGTAATAATTAACTTATGATATACCAGCTAATGAACTCAAGAAATAAAAAGGCTGAGAACATATTTTTTAAATTAAAAATTATAGGTGAGCAACTTCTCCAAGTTAAAAAAGGGGGGATTTTACAAGTAAAATTATACTAAAAGATTCACTTTAAAATACAATGGAGAATATCAATTTGTCATGAGAATTGTAGTGGTATGATTCAGATGAAAAATTCCCAGGAGAGGATGGCTAAGAACAGAGGGCATGCCTTGTCAGTATCAAATATCAAAAGAGCTGCTACACAAAAGACATAAGATTAATATAAGATTAACATCCATTTCAGAGGGGAGCAGCTGGCCTCTATCACAAAACTATAGTTTAGGGTCATATAAATTTGTGTCTTTGCTGAAGAATCTATTAGCATCAAATATTAGGTATGGTAAGTTATTAATGTATGCATAGGTTAAGGAGCTTAGGTCCCAAAGACAGTGTCAACATATAACTTCTATTCTATATGATTTAAGAGATATGAATAAAAGACCAGATTATGTAAAAAAGAGAAAAAAAATTAATCCAGGGTTTTTAAAACATTAAAGATTATTTTAATTGTGATACATTGTTTGAGACTTAAAATTTCCCTAGGATGTTAGTGGATATATATGTAAAAATAATAATCTCTCCTCATACCCTCCAAAGACTATACAGATCCATAAGAGATCTAATAAAACCACCCATAACTTAACATCTACAGTAAAACTAAGAAAAAGAGAGATCACAAGATTCAATTGACATTTAACTGAGGAAACAAGATGAATATGTGAAAAAGAGGAGACTGCAGTTAGGTCCTAGACCTGGAGAACAAGGAAAATTTTGCCCCAGAAAACAGTTTTACCTCTCCTTAGGTCTGAGGCCTGGTTGATCAAAGTCATAGCTATTGGTAATTTTTCAGGAAGGGAGGGGGATTATGAAAGTCACAAAACCAGAAGTGGCAATCTTAAAAGGCATCACTGAGGTGGAAAAGAAGGCAACCGAAGAAATAAATATTCCTTGGAGACCTGGCAGTGTATGGAAAAATGGAAGAAGGAAGTAGAAAGCAAAGGTCTGATAAAAAGTGAAAAGAACCACAGGTATAAAAGACACATCAACCTGTAAAAAAGGCAACATTTATTAAATACTCTATACTAAGAGAAGAAAAGGTTCTTGAACCAAAGAACATAGTAAGCCAAACCTGCACATAATGCTGTATAGGAACATTTGTTGTGGCTGATCCAGCAATATCCAAGACACTTTACAAGGAAGAAAAAAGTCAGACAACATTCATATATGCTACTGTAAGAAAAAGAAAGTAAAACTCAATTTTAATTTAATGAATATATTACTAAAAATGCACTGAAAAAATTTTGATGCAACACTCAAATATAAAGTCCTAACAGTTAATAAGTAATGATGGCAAATGTATGTGTATTCAGATATGGTTTCTAAATAATAAATTATACTTAACATATATGTTAAATATATATCCCAATTAAAACAATATCCTTTCTTTTCAATAGCATGTGAAAATTGGAATTACATTAAGTCACAAAGAAAATCTCAATAACTCCCAAAATAGAAACAATGTAAAAAATTGATAAACAAAATAGTAAATATATATATATATATATAATATATATATATATAATATATATATATGTTTCTTTCACCATAAACATACCTAACAAATTTACTTATGAATATAGGTTCAATAACCTTAAATAAAATATAACCAACTAAATCCAGTATTACATATGAAAAATCTAAAGATGACTTATTTGAATACAGGATGGTTTAATATTGTTTTTAGGTATTTATCCATAAATGTAGTGACAAACTATATGATCATCTTGAATTCTTTTACAGATAGTTGTTGGTATAAAGAAATGAAACTGATTTCTGTGTGTTGATCCTGTACCTCTACTCTACGGAATTCATTTATTCTCTAAGAGTTTTATTGTAGAGCCTTTAAGGTTTTCTAATTATAGGATCATGTCTTCTGCAAATAAGGAGGATACTACTACTTCCTTTCTGATTGGCATGTTTCTTTTTCTTCTCCAATTGTGCTTACCAGTACTTCCAGCAAACAGAATGGAAAGGGTAGGAATTCTTGTCTTGTACCAGATCATAAGAGGAAAAGCTTTCTGTTTTCTTTCATTGATTATGATGCTAGTTGTGGCCTTTTCATAAATGGCTTTTATTATATTGAAGAAATTTCCTTCTGTCTTTTTTTAGAAGATTTGTATCATGAAAGGATGGTGAACCTTGTCAAATACTTTTAATGCATCTATTCTGATGATCATTTAGTTTTTGTCTTTCATCTGTTTATGCATCATTTTGGTTGATAGGCAAAGGTGAATGTATAGAGGAGAAAGAATATTTTATTACTGTAAATCTATCATCATTCTTCTATAAAAGTCAAAAGACAAGGAGCTGGTGTGTAGCTCATGATAGAGGACTTGCATAGCAGGTGTGAGGCCCTAGGTTCAAAATTTCAAAGGCATTTTTTCAAAGAAATAGAATAATTGTAAAATTTATACGGAAGACTGAAATTCTGCAGAGAGCCAAAAACAAAAACAAACAAAAAACTTAAGAAATAAAATTGGACACATTACACTTACTGATTTCAAATTATGCTACAAAGTAATAGTAATCAAAACAATGTGGAATTGGCATAGAAACAGATATATATCAATGAGACACACAGAGAGGTCAGAAATAAACCCAAGTTATATATAATCAACTAGTACCTGATCAAGGCCACCAAGAAGACACAATGGGGAAAAGACAGTCCCCTCAATAAATGGAATTGAACAAACAGATGCCCACAAACAAAATAATGAAACTGAACCCCTTATACAATCCATTAAAAATAGATTAAAGATGTAAACATAAGACCTGAACTATAAATTCCTAGGAAAACTGATATTGGCCTCAACAATGATTTCTGGGATGTTACAACAGAAGCTCTGGTAACCAAAGCAAAACTAAACAAGGGGACAACACCAAACTAAAAAGCTTCTGCATGGCAAAGCAAACAACAAATGAAAAGACATCCTATAAATTGGGAGAAAATATTTGTGAACCATGTGTCTGATGGGATTTAGTATCCAAAATATGTAAGGAGCTCACTCAACACAGTAGCAAAAATAATAGGCCAAAGATCTGAAAACACATTTTTCAAAGAAGACATATAAATAACCGACAAATACATGAAAAGTTGCTCTGAATCACTCATGTCAGGGGAGTGCCAATCAAAACCACAAAGAAGTATCTAGCCCCATTAGAAAAACTGTCACCTGAAAGTCAAAAAGAAAGGGGAACCTATTATACCTGAGAAATGTAATTTTGTGCACCATTATACAGGGCAGTATATAGGCTCAAATTTTTAAATATATAACTACTATATGATCCAGTTATCCTCTTCTGGGATTTCTTCCTAAAGAAAATCAAAGGAATACCTCAAAAACATATCTGTATTCCTTTGTTCAATGAAGCCTATTGAACTGCATTGAACAGCTGGCTATTCACTGTAGCCAAGAAATGGAGACGACCTAAGTGTTTATCAACTTAGGACACTTATGGTATATATATATATGTACACACACATATATGTATATATGTATATATGTTATGTGTGTATATATGTAATATTATATAATATTAATATGTATACATTAATAATGTAATATATGTGTATAGTCAAAATATTATATGCCTTTAAAAAGGAAATACTATCATTTGCAGTAACATGGATGGTCCTGGAAGACATTATGCTAAGTAAATAAATAAGACACAAAAAGAAAAATACTATTATGATCTCACTTACATATGGAAACCAGAGAGAAAGAGAGTTAGAACCAAAGGCAGGAAAGGAGAGAAAATGGGAAGATGTTGGTCAAAGTTTACAAACTTGCATTTGGGTAGGATAAATAAATCTAGAGATCTTATGTTTTAAGAATTATACTTAATATTTTATATTGAAAATTTACTAAAAGTTTAATTCAGGTGCTCTTACCAGTATATAAGTAAGTATAAAAGGTAAGTTAAATTGTTTATCGATGGTAATCATTTCACTTACTATCAAAACATTGTTGTACACCTTAAATTTAAACCAAAAAAAAAAAAGTTTAACCCTAGTAGTTATTTTAGAAACACCAATTAGCTAATGCAAAAATACCATTTTGTCCTAACAAAGAAGTGATTTCTTCTTAGTTTTACATTCTTAGTTGAAGATATTGATATAACTGTTATGCAATTTTTCACTATATAATGAGAGCATTAAAGTGCTTTTACTCCTTGGCTAGGTTATTTCTACTTTAAGAAAACTGAAATGTGGTGATGAATCATATGACAGTGAAGTTCTGGATTGTGTTTTTTTTCTATATGGTATGCAGAAAATATAATAGTGTAGTTAAAATGAAAATAACTTATTCATTTTTACATGAAAAAATAGATATCTTTAACAATAAAAGTTCTAGGAAAATAATTAAATACTGTACTAGTGCAACTAAAAAGTTGCACTAGGTTGAGCCAAACTGTTAGGATAAGTGATAAAACCTGCTTGAGAAGGTCAAGAAATGCTTTGTCAACAAGAAGGTTCACTTTGTCAAATATTTGCAAGGAGGGAGGATTTTTTTTTTCCAAAGAAAAAAAAATTCTGGTAAGTTGTTAAACAATATTTCTCAAAGGACCTTGCAAGTCTACATCCTAATCTTCTGAAGTTATTGTTTACAGAGTACATGTTTGAGCACTATCTCCAAACCACTAAATCAAAACCCCGGGCACAGAGCAAAAGATAGGAGCATGCTGTGTACCTGGCTCCTCTCATGGCTGTCATGACCAAAAACTGGGAACCACATTATAGAAAAGTAAAGTAGTATGACATGCGTTGGAAACTGCAGATATTTGGGAGTCACTAAACTCCAAATTACAGTGGGTTACAGATGATGGTGAAATAGGGTAAGATGAATCTAGAAACAACTGTCATGGACCACTCATGAGAAGGTTTATATGACACGCTAGAGGCTTGGAGACTAAACAAAGATTTAATAGAAAACCACCAATAAATTTTAAGCAAACAAGTAACCTGAGCAGATTTTTTTTTCCCCAGAAAGAGTACCTGGCAACAATGCCAAGATATGGAGCAGACAAAGGAGGAAAGAAAAAACATTTTCCTGGCATAAAATAAGGAGGATTAGAATAGACTTAAATACATATATTAGGTGAATAATTGAATATGCAGGTCAAGAGAAATGAAGGAGTTTTAGATAATATTTGCTTGTCTCTAAGTATATAATAATAGATATCTTAAAAGTTACAACTCTGCTTTTCCCATTTTATTTTTTTCCCAAGACCTAATTTTATCAGAAACAAAAAACTTGTAAAGATGAGTTCCTAGCATTCTATGATGATGAATGCCTGCTATCTCAGCTACTATGAAGGCTTAGGTAGGAGAACCACAAATTGAAGGCCAGTCTTGCAAACATAGTCTGTGTCAAAATAAAATTAAAAGGGCTGGAGGTATAGCTCAGCCGTCGAGTACTTCCCTAGCATGTGCAAGGCCCTGAGTTTGATTCCCAGTACCAAAAGTAAAAGAAAACCAAAAATGGGAGTACCTGCCAAACCATAATGCAGCCTACAGATCATAGGGTCCAAAGAAGCATCAATATGCATCCTTCTAATTATTTTGTTTTAGGTCTACTTCCAAGTGTCATTCTAGAGCTTTACCTCTGGTTATAACTCAGCTGAAATTTCTACAGCCCCTGTATCGTACTGGGATAGACACTGTGCAGGATTTCCATTAGAGGGTAAAACAAGGCTTAAGACTTAGTGGAGACAGGATGATACTTGGGGGAACCATGATCCAGATGGTGTGGAAGTCTCCATTGCAGTTTCCATGACTTAATGTCGTGTGTGTGTGCGTGTGTGTGTGTGTGTGCGTGTGTGTGTGTGTGTGTGTGTGTGCGTGTGTGCGTGTGTAAAAGAGACACGAAAAGATTATTTTCTCATTAAAAGTTACTCCCATACCTCCCCCATTCTTGCTTTTTAAAATATTTTGGGGTCAAAGAATGAGACATTCCTTTTAATCAGGCTGTCTGGTAAAACCACAGTAGTTTAATTGTCTTTTATGCTTTTGTGGTGAGAAGGAATTTCCTTTTGACTGCAGCATATCCTATGATTGCTTTATATATACTTTTCCCCTCTTACGTTAAAAAATATTTTGTTTTCAAATTTTATTGATAAATAATGATTGTATATTTATGGAGTACAATGTGATATCTGATACATATTTAATGAAATCGTAGAGGTCTGGGGATTCAAGCAGTTTTATGTGAAGGATCTCCTTCACATAAATTTGGTATTTGAAATACCAAATTAGGATTCTCTTTGGAGATTCCAGAAGCCCCCCAAATCCTCAAAGGCTTGATATCACTTAGTCTACAACCACAAAGCACACAAAGAAATCTTGTACTATAATTTTTCTCTAAATCCACCAAAAATAATTATAAACACAGGCCTTATTCAACCTAAACCTTTCAATGGCATGCTGCTTTTTGTTGCTCTTAAGTCACACATTCTATAAAAGCACTATCCCCCCTGTGTCTTTTTAAAAATTTTTGACTGAAAAAATTTTGGAGAAACCTGTATATTTGTCCTGACACACCATTGTGGATTTGGCAGATTTTTTCCTCTGACTTCTTATAATTTGCTCCTGTATCTCCAGTATTTCCTGATAATCTGGAGATATGATTATAAGATCTAGAGGTTTGGGGCTGGGGATGTGGCTCAAGCGGTAGCGCGCTCGCTTAGCATGCGTGCGGCCCGGGTTCGATCCTCAGCACCACATACCAACAAAGATGTTGTGTCCGCCGAGAACTAAAAAATAAATATTAAAAAAAAAATTCTCTATCTCTCTCTCTCCTCTCTCACTCTCTCTTAAAAAAAAAAAAAAAAAAAAAAAGATCTAGAGGTTTGACTGACTGTAGTCTGATTTTTTTTTCTTTCTGCAAGGATATCTTGTGGAGGATTTCCACTTCTTACTGAACCATTATCAGGAGGCATATAATGTCTACAACACACTTTTATGGATGTTAACATTATCTGTTGATTAAAATGGTTGCTTGATCCCCATAATACTGTTTCCCACCAGCCTTCTATGCAATAGTTTCAGTACCCACTGATAATTTTCACCTAGACTCAAACTTTCATAAGGGGTATCTTCTAACTTCTTAATGCATATATTAGGTGGAATTCAATGTATAACTTTCCCTAATATTATTGCTGTGTATTGTTTTTAAAGCATAAATTTTAAAAAAAGGATAAATGCTTTATTCTGTTAATTCATCAGTTTAATATTCAAAGTAATGAGAAAAATGTCTTAAAACTTACAAGTTATCAAGAATTTCTTTTTATTTTTTTCTTGATACTGGGGATTAAACTCAGGGTCACTTAACCACTAAGCCACATCCCCAGTTTTGTTTTTTTGTTGTTGTTGTTTTTTGTTTTTATCTAGAGACAAGGTCTCATTGATTTGCTTAGGGCCTCACTAAGTTGCTGAGGTTGGCTTTGAACTCTAGATCCTCCTGCCACAGCTTCTCGAACTACTGGGAATACAGGCATGCACAACCGTGTCCAGCACCAAGAAAGTTTTCTAGATGTGTGCATGTGTGCTTGTGTGTGTGTAATTATGAACTCATGGAGTTATATATGTTTGGTTTTTCTCATGTATTGAGCTCATTATTTCTTGTTCACATAGTCTCATTTTAGGTCAGTAGAAGCTACCTAATGTTACACTCCTGTTAGTGGCACAACTCATTAGCTTTTGACAACTTCCTTGATTTTTGGAGTAATATAACCTAGGCTCCTATATTACTTGGCCCAGATCTGTATTAACAGATTTCTCTGAAAAACACTGGTTCTCTTCACTGAGATATAATATCGGGAGATCAAAGTCTTGGTGGTAGGCATATACTTGCTGCTATCAATATGTCAAAACTTCAAACTTTTCAATGGAAGGATTGGAAAAACATTTTTAAGAGAAAAAAATGTTTGTACTATTTTTATCAGTTTAAATGTTTTTACATAGTTTTTTCTCTTAAAACTAAAAATTTTAAAAGTAAATACTTGTTTTCTAAAAATATATAGAGAATATTCTATTCATAATTGAAAGTAACAATAGCAGTATTACTAATTATGATAAGACTACTTACTGAACACTTTTTCAGATTTCTTCAGTATTTTTTACCCTTAGGTTATATATCCAAAAAGATACATGTTCAAAAATGTGTTTTGAAAGTTACTGAAAAATAAGTATATATTCTCTGTGTAGTTAGGCCACTATTTGATATAAATGTGGATCAATTGTTTTGGTTTTAAGAAATGCTTTCTTATTTTTAAATTTATTTTATATTATGTAAAATATTTACCTGATCCAAGATAAAAATTAGAAAAGGGATATTCACAGAAATTTTTATCATATACCTGGTCCACTTCTGTCCTCTCCCTTCCTCTACAGGTAACCATTTTTAATGTTTTTAGATCTTCTGTGATGTTTGTATGCGTGTATACATGTATGCTTATTCGTATTGTGGGGTTTTGGTTTTTTTTTTTTTTTGGTAGCAGGGATTGAACCCAGGGGTCCTGCTTAATCACTGAACCACATGCCCAGCACTTTTTGGATTTTATTTAGAAACAGGATCTTGCCGAGTTGCTTAGGGCCTTGCTAATTTGCTGAGGCTGGTTTGAACTCACAATCCTTCTGCCTCAGCCTCCCAAGCTGCTGGGATAATAGGTGTGCACCACCTTATCTGGCTTATTCATATTCTTTAGGCCCTATTTTTTAAAGGTATTGGGATCAGATGTTATCTATATATAGATATTTTGTTCACTCCTCCTCTAAAAATTCTTCAAATTGATTAATATCTAGTTTATTTCCAGTTTTCAGTAACAATCAATGTCCTTAGGTATATACTTTTCTTAAAACTAATTCTTGGACAGGTTTTCAAAAGAGACACTGTTCAAGCAAAGGACAAATGCAATTGCAATTTTGCTAAATAAGAGGCATAATTTTAAATATGTTAATATTTTAATATGTTAATTTTGCCAAGAAAACAGGAATTTTAGAAAATTTATTACAGAGAAAGAAAAAAAACTCATTTTATTGATCCTATTTATAAAACAATTTATTGGTGGAATTTAAATTATTAAATCATGCATGATTTTTGGTATAATATAAACAAGAACACAACAAAAATTTTAACAATTTTAGTGGTGTCCCACCCATTTTCTCTTAGGAAATAATATAACAACAGGAAAACTTAAGACCATCTATCTATATGTATACACACTATATATGTAATTGAGGATAGACAGAGAAAAAGAGATAGAGACATAATAATTTTCCCAGGAGAATATTTATGATTTTAATAAATTGACTAGCTTTTTAATTAAGTCAAAAAAGTTATTGTATTATCTCTTAAATAAATCCCCTTACTCATCACCCTGCAATCTCACACAACAGAAATGGGAGTACAGTAATGTAGGGTCTACTTTAGTATTATTTGGAATGATTTTTAAAGTCTTGGTAAATTTGCTATTTTATCTCCTTGGGTTTAATATACAATCCAATTTTTTAAGTTCATAATGAAATGTATTTTCCAGTTCTTTGTATGATTATATATGTTTAAAGTACATGATTCTGTCTAATGCTACTTCAGTTACTATCACCTTCTGAAATTAGGACTAACAACCCTAAGAACTGGGTGAATCATATTTGTTTTTATATCTTATACACTGTAAGAATTCAATCTCATAAAAAGGTGGACAGTAAATTAAAATAACAGGTTAACATTTGAATAGCAGCAAGTTATGTATAAAGAAGTAACTTGATTGATACAAGTTCAATAAAAACTGTGATTGAATCACTATTGATTTGTTTCCTCATGCTCCCATATTATTCTTCAGATAGAACCATAAAGACAATAACCATTCATAGGATGACATACAAGAAAATGCTTAAAATTGCTTCCTCTCAATTTTCAGGCCTCTACTGGCAAAACGAAGCTTTGGCATCTTCTTTTTCTTCCCCTTCTTCAATGCTAAAGTCAACAAAATAACAATCAACAACATATGTCTTTCATCTGCAGGCTCACTTTAAATCACCTTTCCTAGCATGCTTCAAAGCTCACCTCAAGATATCTTATGTTTATTGATGACAAAAAATTCAGTTAAGTTCCTTATACACTCAGTTTATAACCTTCTTCCTTTAAAAATACTAGTATATAGCTACTGTCCAGTATAAACATTTGGACAAAATAGATCAGCACGTAAGTGCTCTTTATGTAGAACTGGTCTAGAAATGGCAATTTTCTATTAGTAAAATGGATACATAAAATATAATTTTGCTTATGAATTATTTATAAAGTTTATATAAAAACTGAGTAAGAAAAAATTCACTACCTTTTGCACAAACACGTGTGCAATCCTTCATGTTAGTAAAGTTATTGTCATTCCCTCCACAGCCACTATAGGTGAAAGCCATGCAAGTTTTGTATCTTGTATTAAAATAATAGCGAGTCACATTAGCAGAGCACAGACCCTCATCTTTTGGGCTGTAGCAAAATATTGGACCTTTATGAAAAAGAAAATAAAATTAGAAATGCTAAAATACAAAAATTAATAAAAGGTGATGACTGCTGAAGTAATCAAATCCCAAAGAGGCTTCATTCTGAATTCAAAATATCATATTAAGCCATTTGAGAAGATAAGTCTCAAATTACAGGTAAACTTGTGTGCCATATTTTGATGATTCTAAATTTTTGTAAACTGACAGAATTCCTTCTGAATGTCTTTCATCCTTTAAATATGAAAAGAAATTAAACGCCTAAACCAGACATAGTCAAGTAAAAAAAAAAATTCCCTAAGTTTTAAGAGATAAAACGTGACATACTTTGGTGAACTTTCTTGTGTTGGTAGTTTTATTTTAAATGTTTTTATCAGCTCTCCTTCCATTATTAATCAAGATTATATACAATATGTGAGTGTGTGTATATTCCCAATTACCAACCATTGGAACAACATCTACACAAATGACTTAAGAGAACATCAGCAGCAACCATTTCCCCCTTTTGCATATTTACTACACTATAGCTATATGGCTTAATCAAATTCTCTGTCAAAGCATAATTTCTTGATGACTGAATGTATCTTTGGTATGTCTGGGAGAAATGCATGTATTATTTCTTTCCACAAAATTAAAATACTTACCAAGTCACCTATGAGTTTGAGGATTAGGATGTGGGTTGTAAGAAAAAGAAAAAGGGAAAAGGATAGAGAACCCTTGGTGAAGCAATTTGTAATTCCTAAAGAATACAGAAATCTAACTGAAATCTGAAGTCTGTATATATTCCACTGTCTCATATGCAAACCTGATTCCACACAAAGCTTACCATCCATCACTTACCAGCCCTGAGAACTTGGCAAGTCATTAACTTCTAGATTATACTATAATTGTTAATATATAAAATGAGAAATGCAGGTTGAACATTCCTTATCCAAAATGCTTGAAACACGAAATAGTTTTAGATTTCATATCTCTTTGAATTTTGGACTATTTTCACACACATTCACGCACATAAGATATCTGGAAGAGGGAACCCAAATCCAAACATGAGATTCACTTCTTTTCATATATGCCCTATATGCATAGCCTAAAGGTAATTTTATATATTTTATTTAATGTGTCTTGTTTTCTTGAAGGCAGTCCATCAGAGGAGGTCAGGTGTAGAATTTTCCACTTATGACAACATGACAGCACTCAAAAAAGTTTCCTATTATGAAGTATTTAGAATTTCAGAGTTTTGGATTAATCAGACATGCTCAACCAGTAGTTTTAAAGAGAACACAGAAAAGGAAGCAAAAGTTTGAATAACAGCTCCATCACTTACCAGCCCTGAGAACTTGGCAAGTCATTAACTTCTAGCTTATATCCTCAAAAGTAAAAATGGGGACAAAATACTTTTTCTCATGACAAGCATTCTTGAGGTTGATATTACATTATATATGAAATCACCAGGACCCAAACCATCTTAATTTCACATCAACTTATTGATTTTTTCCCATCAAAAAGTCTTGATAGAAAAATGAAATAGAAATACCATAAAACATACTACGTACTTTTCTTTGGTGCACAGAAGTCCATACAAGAAGCTTCATCAGAGAACTGGTTTTCATTACGGTTACAACCACCAGACATGAATTTTTCACATGTCATGGTCATTAGATTGAAGAAATACATTTCTCTGGGCTCCTCACATATATTTTCATTGACTTCCAACCGACAAATGTGGGGAACTTCTACAGAAAAAAAAGCCAATAAAACAATGTTGGTCAAAAGTAGCCTTCTAGGGGCTAAGGATGCAGCTCAGTGTTGGAGTGCTTATCCACCATACACAAGACCTTGCTCGTTCAACCATATGAAGTAAAATCAATCAAAATTTTACTATGATTTAAGTAAACAAATTTGGGGGAAAATAATCATTTAGTACTGGAAGAGTAAATCCTCAGAATACTGTCCATTAATCTAGTGATTTGACTTGTTTTAAAGAGTATATTCAGATTTGACTTGTGTTGTATCTTTGAAGTTCAGAGGAAAGACTCCCTGTTCTCTGGTTGTTTCTACATATAAAGTTAATCAAATCATGTTTATATGAATTCCATGCCCCCTGCTCATAGTCTTAAATGGCAAAGCCCTGATATAGTCCTTGAAGAGTTATAACAAACAAGTAAAATTGGACAGAGTTTTGTAAATCACCATATCCCTACACTTAACACAAGACAAGTTTAGGTATCAGGGCAAAAAGTTACACAATGAGCTAAATCACACTTTAATAATAAAACCCATCACTGGCTGTGGTGGTGCATGCCTGTAATCCCAGCGATTTGGGAGGCTGAGTCAGGAGGATCAAAAGTTCAAAGTCAGCCTCAGCAATTTAGCAAGTCCTTAGTCAATTTAGCCAGACCATGTCTCAAAATAAAAAAAGGGCTGAGGATGTGGCTCAGTAGTAAGGGCCTCTGAGTTCAAGTCCTAATACCTTCCCCAAAAAAAATTAAAATTAAAAGAAATTGAAAACACCAAAAATATTTTAGATTGGATAATTGACACAAGGAAATGGTGTTCTCAAGGAGAGAAAAAAGCACTATGTTTCACTTGATACATTCCCTCCCAACACCTTCTGTTTTGGGTACCAGGGGTTGAACCCAGGGGCTTTTAACTACTGAGCCACACGCCCAGCCTTTTTTTTTTTTTTTAATTATTATTATTGAGACAGGATCTGGCTAAATTGCTTCAGGCCTCCCTAAATTACTTCGGGCCTCGCTAAATTGCTGGGGCTATCTTTGAATTTGCGATCCTCCTGCTTTCGGCCTCCGCAGCCAGCCGTTGGGGCTACAGGCATGCGCCACCGTGCCCGGTTAATTCCCTCGAATTTTTGTGGCCCCAGTTGAACTAACCTCTTTCCCAGAGTCCGCGAGGGCACTCAATTGTGATGTCAGTTAGGTGAGGGAAACTGTACAGAGGTTGTAGATCTGGGATCATTTTTGGAAAACTAAAAGCCAAGTGGGTTCTGCTTGACATTGGAGGAACTTTAGGACACACTTTAGCGGAGAAGCGAGATGCGGAGAGTGTGCGAATGGCCCCAGCCGTCGGGGGCGCGGCGGGCGGGCGGGGGGAGTGGGGGACCGTGTGCCGGGCACTTACTCTCGATCCTCCAGCAAGCTTCATCGCAGGCCGCCCAGGTTTCGAAGTTGTTGGCGTTGCCCTTGCAGCCCCCGTAGATGAACTGGCGGCAGCTCTGCGTGTGCCTGTCGTAGTAGTAGCTGGGAATTCGGGCCCTACAGGGCCCTTCCTCGGGGGGCAGGAGGCAGATCTCCGCGTTATTTCCTATGAGGGGGCAAAAGGAGGGCAGAGGAGAGGGGAGGGAGTCAGACACCGTCCCTGGGAGGCGGCGGCTTGGGTCCCAGCAACTGTCAACTGGGACGCCGAGCAGAGGGCACGGGGGAAAGCCGGGCCCAGAGAGCGGGCCGAGGGTCCAGGACGGCGGGCGCCACGAACGGCTTCTGGACCGGGCCGGATACCTATGTGCGCCTGAACCAGGCGGCCGGGGGCGGCCCCGATCATGAGCAGCGGCAAAAACATCAGCGCCAGGCGGCGAGTCGGGTCCATCGTGCCGGTCCAAGCGAGCAGCGGGACGGGGCGTCCCAGGACAGCGCAGGCGGGACCGAGGTGCGCGGCGTGCCACCGTCTGGCAGCGGGTGCCGTTTTTGAGCGTCCGATCGACCCCCCAGGGGCAGAGCGCGCATGGGCGGAGCCACGAGGGGCCGCTGACTCACGAGGCGGGGCGGTGACCCGCCCCCACCCCCACGCCCCCACCCCACCCCCACCCGGCCCAGGCTGCTAAGTGTGTCGTGGGGAAGAGGAATTCCCCACCAAGTTGAAAAGTTCAACCTGCCTCCCAAACTTTCTCCTGCAGCCAGAGGGGATGCCCAGAGTGCGTGGAGGGAAGTCGGAAAGCCAAAGGGAAATGACCCGTGACTGATTGCTCAATATTTCCAATTTGCAGCAGAGCATCCAGGAAGCCTCGAACCCACATCTCGGGAGCTTGGAGTGCACGTCTGAGAAAGGCTGAGAGAAAGTGTGAGTCATTAGCCACGGGTCTGACCAGAGAGGGACAATGGACTCTGTAGGTTGGAGTCATAATTTCAATGTACTTACATCTGTATTTCGATTGAATTCTAATTTACATTTAAGAAAATGCTCAGAATGTATCTTAAGTGTTTGGATTTTCACAACTGTATATCCACAACTTCAAACAAGAAATAGAATATTTCTCTCATCTCAGAAAGTTCTCTCATACCTTTCCCAGAGTCAATCCTTCCATCCCCAGGCCAGGAGCAACCATTTCTGATTTCTGTCATCATATATTAGTTTTGCCTGATCTTGAATTTCATAGAAATGGAATCATAAAGTATGTACCATTTGCATTACTCTTGCTCAACTATTATTTTTGAAATACACCCTTGTCATTGTGTCAATGATTCATTCATTTTAATCCAATATAAGACTATACCACGAATATCCTGTTGTTGATTATATACAACAAATGTACTGTTTTTCTAGTTTGGGGCTGTGAAGTAATGTATGGATATGCAATTTTTATTACTCTTGAATTGAATACTTACAGATATTAGAAACTGCCACACAACAATTTTCTGAAATGGTTGCATTGTTTTACATCCCCATCAGCCTTGTATAAGAGTAATAGCTATATGCTTTTGGGAAAGGAGCATACAAGTCCAGAGAGGTCTTTTTGAAGTATCCTGAGAAATTGACCAGATCAGCCCCTCACAGTTATTGCCTTAGGTCAGTACATCTGTTAAAAGTTTGTTACTTTTTAATATAAAATCCATATTGAGATGATAGATGAAATGCTGAAGATATTTTAGGAGGGTAGTTTAAAGGTTTCTTTGAGAAATATGTCTTCCCTTCCTCCCCTTTTCCTCTTTTTATTTGACATTCTCTAGTTAACAATTATTCCTGACTTTCCCTGGAGATACTGAAGGGAGTTAAAAGAAGTTATCTTCCAAGTTTCTGGAAACCCCTGAAAACTTGCTCATAGTTTGGTCCGTAGTCTGGGATATTTTGCACATCATGTCCTTTGTGTCAGTTTTCAACAGCCCTGACATCATACTGTAGAATCATATTCCTCAAAATAGTAACCTGTTCTGGAAATACTGTCAGTTTTGATTACCAGATACCTTTGATTAAGAATGATGGTCAGATCTATAAGAGTAAATGCCTAACTACAAACTCTCAAGAAGCAGGGAAAGGGAAGTTTGTATAGTTTCCATGGTGTAATGCTCTCATTATGACGAATTCCAATGGCCACTGCAGTTATCAGTGAATAACAGAGTCGGGTAGAGATGAATATAGTCAATTCTCCAGAGTCACCAGAGCATCATCCACTGAGGCAGACAGTTTGGGAAGTACAAGATTAGGACCTCCTAATACCTTCCAAATACTATTAGTGGAGGGAGATTTTAGCAAACATTTAGCCAGGATTGTATTCAGAAGAAAAGTTAGCTTCAAGCTTACTTATTCACATTGTTCTGAATATAACAAAACATATCTCCAAAACAGACATAAATAAAATTCAAAGATTGATACTGAATCAAGAGTTGTTACTTGGTATTGACTAACAACATTTATTTCTCTTCTTTGTTCTCAGCTACTGGAAATTTTTTGATCATCTACTACTCATATTTTTTTTTTAAAAAAAGCCTTTTGAATCACAGCAAATATTTTGGGAAATTACATGTTATATTGGAGAGATAGGCTTGGGAGTCAGAGGACATGTGGATTTTATTCCTTGCTCTTATGAAGAAGTTAAACTCTTAGAGCTTCAGTTTCATTCTCTGTTTAAAAAAAGAAAAGGCATTATTAATCACTCTACCACACAGACATGTTATGAGGATTAAATGGAAAGTGCTTAAGTATCCAAAAAGACATTCATTTCCTTACACCATGGCATAGAGTCATCCAAATCATTCCCTATTCCACTTCCCATTGAGAAACCTGGCACAGTTTATAGATGGTACATTGATTCTAATTAGGAAATAGAGCAAGTTGAACTGGACTTGTAGGACCGAAACCTGTGGCCTTGCTCCCATAGGCTCTTCTTGGTGAAGCTTGGAAGCCACCCCTGTACCCAGAAGGGGTCATACCAACCAGACACCATTTTGTGATAGTTTCTTTCAAGATAATAAGTTTCCAGGTGCTCTCAGTCAGAGCAGAATACTGAGTCCACTGTGGGCTATAGTGTGACTCGTGGATCAGGAGCATGAGTAGGACAAAGCAGGCCTCATGCTTCTTCTTCGGTGTAGTGGATAGACACAGGTTGAACTCAGTACTCTGAGAGGCACTTTAGAAATTTATATTCTTTCCTTTTTCTATGTGAAACAAGGTGCATCTTTAATGCCTCTTTGTCTACCATAGGAGGAAGGAGAATTGAACAAGAGTGATAGTTAGAAGGTTGGGACTGTTCAAGCCAGGTTGACACTAAGGAAATTACTACGTTTAGGAGGAACACTTGAGTATTTTTGTATCCATGAAAAAAGACATCTTCCAGTGTACAGGGAATCTAAATTTCTCTGGGGGATTACTCTAACTTCACTGAATTTACAGGAGGGGCCATATGGGAGGAGCAAAGTGACTCCCATGACTTTCAGAGGGATGTCACGTCTCTCCATGTCCTTACATGCGTATCTAGACCAAAAGGTTGCCACAAGCCTAAGGGGAATATTTCCTTTGTCCAGAGTCAACAGGAAATGCCATACTGGGAGGGAACTGGGGAAAACAGTCATCCAGATTGACTTCTCAATACCATACCCAGTGATAGTTACAGTGGTGATGACTAAAGAGAGAAGCTTGAAATAGTTTGAAATATGATAAAATTAAAGGTATGGAGTTCTTATAGTGTGGATGCCAAATGCTAAAAAAAAAATTTAATTGTGTTCATTTTACATCTGTATAAACTGAACCTAGGATGACAAAATATCTGGTCATGTTTACTTAATGCAATTGTGAGCAGAGTTGAAACCAGAACCCACAGTTCTTGGTTCTGTTCCTATAATCATTCTAACACACCCAGACCGAAGCTCTTCCTACTGTACCAAGACCTTAGAGGAGAATGTGAAGAGCCAGAATTAAAAGCATGTCAGCCACAGTGAGTCAGGAGTACCTCTGCATGTTGGATTCTTTTACCCTGATCTCTCTCCCATCCTATTTGGCCCCCAGAAGAATGAATCTGAGGTTAATCTGGATCATACTGGCCCCTAGAATTTCCAAGCTTCAGTAAGATGCCCTGTCCTCTGAGATCCCCACAAGTTTCTTAGGTGATGAAGAATTTATGGAAAGGACTGAAGCAGATGTTTCTTCTCTCTGCAGACACCTTAGGGAGATATGGTATGTCTGGTATACGAGCGAATGATGAAAATTAATTGAACCCAGTGATTTGGGGATACATATTATATAACAGTCATTCAAGGAGTAACATTGGCAACCCCTTAATAAACAGACAGTTCTTGCTGCCTGCTAGTCTAAGCCCTATCAAAATAAAACCTGAAATGAGTCTAGCTGACACTAAGGAGGAGATCACACATCTGCTAAGAGATGCAGTTAATCTCCTCTGAGAGAGAAACAGTCAGGAGGGTTTTGTTAAAGTTTGGGCAACTCCTTCACCAACTAGGCATTTTTCTAACCAATTGGGCCCAGTCAGAAGTGTTGACTCTAATGCACCCTCTGTCAGACATAGTGTGTATTTGAGTGTATTATGTAATAAAGAAGCCACACCAAAGGATGGGACAGTCGGTATGATGAATGTTTACCATTCCTGTTCCCTCTAGAGAAAAAGAGAAAATGGAAGTTTTAATGTACCTCTGACTGTCATTATTCATTCATTCACCTATATAAAAAATAATTTGGTTAAATAATTAAAATGTTCCAGACTTTGTGCTATATATTTGGGAAATTAAGATAAACACACTAGGGGTTTCATAGCATAGTAGGATAAACAAATGAACCATATACAACCTGTTTACAATATAGTGTTTTTATTACAACATTAAAAATATGTTCCATAGTCTATGGGCTCATATAAGAGGAAGTACGCAAAGATCAATTCAAAATAAATTAAATGTATACCAACATACCTGACACTACATCTTCTATGTCCATGGCATGCAGAGAGACTCATTCTCTAATCAGATAGGTGATTTGGTTGGTCATTTCAGTTGCTATAGCTCTGGCAGAATATTGCCTTCTGTAGAGAAACAAAATGATAGAAACCTCTTTGCTCTGTTTCCTGGGTATATGTTCCTTCAAATGCCTACTCATGATGTAGACCATCTTTTCTCTCACTTAATGGGCCAAATTTTTAATTGTGTATGACACCCAGAAAGTTGGGACCAATTTTGAACCATTTTATCCAAGATCTTCCACATAAGCACAGCCTCATTATCTAGTTAAAACTGCAGTCTGGCTTTCCAAGCTACTAGACAGTGGCATGTCAAGAATGGAGTAAGAAAAATTTCTCCCTACGGGACGCTCAGCAGCAATAACCATAGTAAGGAGCACCATAATGTTTATTGAGAGCTTGCATTATATTTGGCCTTCCTCAGTTCAGTATGTCCCCCACTATAACCACTTGAGGAAAATTCTTTATTCTCCTTACTCTATAGTAAGTTAACCAAAGCTTCAGATGAACACTTGACTTTCCCCAAGCTACATAGCCTGCACAGGCAATCTGAGTCCTGACCCCTGGTCTCACTCACTGTAGGCACATCCTTTTCTTTCATATTTCCAAAAGATGAAGTCAGGCTTACTACATAACAGGCTGAATAGACCTCATCCAGAATGCTTGAGACAATGAGTGTTTTGAATTTGGGATTTTTCTTACTTTTGGAATTTTGCATACACAAACGTATTGGAGATGGGACCCAAGTCTAAACACAGATTCATTTATGTTTGGTATACACCTTATTGCATAGCCATAAGGCAATTTTATATAATATTTTTAGTTCATTTGCATTTTGACTGTGATCAGTCACATGAGGTCAGTTATGAAATTTTTCACTTGTGATATCATGTAAATGCTCAAAAAGTTTTGTATTTTGAAGCATTTTGGATTTTGGCTTTGGGGATTAGGGTTGCTCAACCTGTATAAAGTGTTTAGGACCCTGGTTCAATACCTGGACAGCCTTATCTCAGATTTCATTTTTAACCAAACATGAAGTTTACAATTCATTCGAGAGAAAACAGACAGCTACAATGCAAATACATTGCCATGATGTTCTAAGAGGAACATCTGCCAAAAATTGATAATCAGATTAGAGGATTGAGAGAGCTAATCACAGAAGTCCTCATTTTCAGGGTTATATTTAGCATAAATTAATAGACCTTGACCTTTCAAATGTAGAGACACCTTATTCTTGCAAAAAATATTTTCATTTTTATAGGAGAGCCAAAATCTGACATTAGTCATGCATTAATGACTGAAGTACCATATGCCCTTCAAATGTCTATTTGTTCCAGCTTTATATGGAAAAGCTTTCGTAACTTAAATCAAGCAAGAAGACCAAGCTGCCATAAGGGGTAGAGGAGGCAGTAGATGCAATTTGAAAGTGACATATATCTCCTAAGACTCTCACCATTACCTGTTAGCTGAGGGGAAAACCAGTTTAACTGAGACTTCAGTACCAGAAGAGAGTTGCATATGCTGGCCTGGACTGCACATAACTCCCAACCAGGGAAGTGTGAGTTATTCCTGCTGGCCAAATGAATCTCCTGTATTCCCAATCTTCCTTTCTCTCACAGTGGAAGTAATACTCTGGCCAGAGACCAACCCCTTCATGGGGTATCAAGAAGTCTAAGAGGAAAACATTTCAGGAATGAGGAAGAATTTGAAATCGCTAATCTTGAGTGATAAGTTGGACAAATGTAGATGGATATGTGGTCTTGGGTGTTCTTAGTGACAGCTTCTTTGCAAGGATGTACAGGGACTCAGCGGTCCAGTAAGAAGTGGCAACATATCAATCGTTGCCCTTGAGGCACTTCCTGTTGTTTCTCTTCCCCATATGGAAGTTTAATTAGAAGAGAAAGTGGGAGAAAGAGCAGATAAGAAAGTGGAGGTGAATAGTGAGTGACAGGAACAATTTTCATTAAGTTTGATGGAAAAGCAAGGAGTGAAACAAAGCTCTAATGGAAAAGGGACATGGAGTCATGAAACTTTAAGTTTAGATTGAAAATATATCAGAGAGAGCATTACACATAGAAACTCTTAAAACCTGGGGGTGAGTGCTTACAGGTTAGAGAGGGGCAGAGCTGATTTTGTAGAAATAAGGTGAATGAAGCCCTTGAATGGACAAGAAGAGAAAGGACCCAGAATAATGGCCAAGGGGTTTTCCTCTACTGAATTGCTACAAGTTCTCAATTTATCTGTCCTTTTCCTCTGGCTGAACATTAAAAATTGGGATGACTCAAGGCTCACCCTTAAGAACTTTCCTCTAAATGTACTCTTCTTTTTATGTGATTTCAAAAAACTAAAACTGTCAACTGCACACACTCATATATTTACATAAACATAAAATTGTGTGTCATCTTTGATCTCTCCTCTCTTCTGAATTCCAAATATTAATTTCTTCTTAACATCTCCACTTGGATGTCTAATATCTCCAGCATTATATTTCCTGAGCTGAAGTCTTGATTATAAATCCCCATTTCCTCTTTTCTGATAAATGATACTTAGATACTAAGATTCTCAAGGCAAAAATTCTGGAATTACTCTTTACACCTCCATCCTATCTTCACCAAATCCCTTAATGTTCCCATCATTTCTAGTTCCAAATCATATTTTTAATCTGAATGTTTCTTTTATAACCATAGCAAATAACCATCGTAATTTAAATCCATCAGCTTCTTAAGGGATCACTAGATTAGGTTCTTACTGAAACTCTCGTTTCACTTGTTTCCCACTCAACCCCTACAAAGCAATCAGAGTAATTTTTATACATCACACACCACATCACAATTCCCTATTCCTTTAATATAAAATCACAGCTCTTCAGTAGCTTCTCAGTTTATTCCTCACCATGATTTTCCAGGCTTTTTGTGATCCTATATTGTCTCCCTTAATTCACTCTTATTTGATTTTACTGTGTACAAGTTCCACTGTATTTTCTAATCTCCTAGTTCAATCAGCTTGTTCCCACCTCAGACCTTGGTGTGAGCCATTCCCCCCCCCCACTTAGCCCTTATCCCTGTACCAAATTCTCATCTCCTGATCTTCATATCTGTCTCCTCAGGAGCTGAGGAGACAACAGGAGCTAAGAAAGTTGATTTTGTTTACTGCTTCAACCCCACAGGAATCAAAACAGTGCTTGGTCCCTGGTAATGACTTGGTAAATATTTACTGAATAACAAATAGTGTTAGCTGCTATCATTTGATCAGCCCAGATGTAAACACAGAAAGAAAAGTGAAAACATACCCGGATATACATGCATGGCATGTGAACATTCAACAAAGTGACTGGCAGATGGTAAGGGCACAAATATCATAAGCTAATAATTAAAGCATCTCACTTAATCCTTGGGACACAAACTCACTGTTTGTTAATATCATCTCATCTCTCTCCTTTTAGAGTGCCTTGGGATGATCTTATCCTGAGTATCCTCATCCATTTTCATGGCTCTGCCCTTCAAGAACTGCCTGTTGAAAAGAATGGCTAACAGTTTTCTCAAACTTGGTGTTCCAGGACTTTCTGATCTCAGGAAATAGTAAAACTCTTCTTTGTTTCTCAGGCAAAGAAAAAAAATCACATTCATTCCCATCCCCACCTTTTTTTTTTTTTAACTCAGCATTTGTTCTGTCAGTACATCCTATTGTATTTACTTTCAAAATATATCTAGGATCTTGCCAGCTGTCCCCAAATCCATTCCTAACATTCTGGTTTTACCTATCATCCTATCTTACCTCAGTTACTGCAATTGCTGCTCCCTGCCACCCTCGGCTCCCTATGATCTAATCTCCAAATAGCTGCCAGAATGACCCTGCCAAAATATGTGACAGATAATGTCACCCTATTACTGAAAGGTCCCTAATGTTCCCTAAGTCACTCAGAATACAGCACATCTTCACAGTTGCCTGTGAAAACTCCATGGGCCCTGATTTCCTGCACTGCTCTCCCCTGTAGTCACTAGGCTCCTCAGATTCACGCTTGCTCGCTGCTGCCCTGCCCTTGCCATGCCCTGGGATGGTCATCTCTTAGACACCTGCATAGCCCACTCTCATGGGTCTTCACTCCAGGAGCATTGTCTCAGAATGGCCTCCATGACCACCTTCTGTAGTTGAAACATTTTTTTTTCTACCAGGGATTAAACCCAGGGGCACTCAACCACTGAGCCATATCCCAGCCCTTATTTATTCTTTATTTTGAGACACCAACACCATCTCACTCACTAAGTTACTTAGGGCCTCTCTAAGTTACTGAGGCTGACTTTGAACTTGAAATCCTCCTGCCTCTATAGTTAAAACATTTCTGACACTCCTATTCTTACTCTTTTCTTGATTTACATGTTTCCTTAGCAGTTATTCCAATTTAAATTAGGTATAATTTACTTTTGTATATTGTTATTGTTTTTCTTCCTCACTAGAATAATTTTTTTTTGTTTTTATTCCCCCTCTCCTACTGCCAACCCATCTAGAATTGTGTCTAGCACATAAGAGATGCTCACTACATATTTGTGGGATGAATGAACAAAATGCTAGCTGTTAATCTTTTATAGTCCTAAGTAAAATATTAGGATGAAAAAGAATAGTGTAAGGTAAGTTACATACATATGATTTCAAATTTAATATAGTGGATTTTTTCTGAAAAATTGTGTCAAACTGAATGTTTACAAATTAGATAATATTTGGAATATGCAGGCAACATTTCTATTTCAAGGAACTGGTGATTAATCCTCTGTATAAAACAAAGGAATTTTGAGCACTAACTTGAATGACTTGTCCTTAATCTAGGCCCTCATAAGTTAAATATCTTATTTATCAGGTTTTTTTGATACACACTTAAAAACAGAAAACAGGCAGCCTTTGAACCTTATTCTAGCTCATGTTAATTCTAAAATAAATTCACAAGAAACGTAATGGAAACTTTAAAGATATTAGAGGCCCTTAACCCACTTTATATAATTCTATCCTCCCAAAATGTTCAAATGAATTTTGAAAAAAGAAACCACTAATGCTGATGGAGCAATGGAAGCCCCAGGCCTCTGTCAATAGCCACGATGACTTGATTGCATTGCTAAGTGCATCTGCCTTTCTTTTCTACATTTGGTAAATATGAACTTTTTTTAAAAGAAAATTAATGTATGGAGATTGTTTGCATAAAAAATATTATGTGTTTACAGAAGTGCATAATGAACTATGTTGTTTAGCTTCCATTTCTTTATGAGAAACTGCCCACTTGGCAATCCTTTAGACAGATATTGTTGGCCATATTTGGCTAGTAAGAACCCATCCTGGTAATTAAGACCAAGAAGATTCAAGACAATGTGTGTTCTAGCTCTCTCTCTCTCTTCTGGGGCTATATGATCACAAATCTCATCCATCCAGAGTCTGGTTGTTTAAGAAATATTTTATAGTGGCCCATCTAAAACCATCAATATGGTGCTTGGATTGTAATTAAGGAGTTTTTTCAAATTCAGCAAATTATAAAGAATGAAAATGGGTTTAATATGAAAATATTCATCATGAGTATATATAAAAAAGTGGTCAAATGATTCTAATGTGTAGAATCACCAAGGATACAGCAGCTAAGAATACCAACTGACACATAAACCAAGCTACGTGGGCAGTTAATGATATGATTTTCTGTAAACAACGTAAACAAGTTTCTGCAAATAATTACTGGTGCATGATCTCTACTCTATTTAGTAAATATTTTCATTATTGTAAAATTCAGTGTGTATAACACCATGAAATACATTTTATGTTTTTATCTAAAATGAAGTTAGATTTAAGGTCAAATAATATAAATTTTTGACTATGTAGATGTTTGACATGATATTTGACAGTCATGTTGGCTTTGGAAGAGTTCAACTTATGCATTAAGGTCTTGGGAAATGCAAGATATCTGACATCCAGCATTCACACCCACAAAATCTATTAAAAACCACAACAAATAACCTGACTTATTTTCAAAAATCTCCTGTAGGGGGCAGTATTGCTCCCATTGAGAACTTCTATGAATGGAGTACAATTCTGAGATTCTTCCTCCCACTCCTCTCTGCTTTGCTTTTTCAGCACCTTGGATTCTCTAATGGTAGTGCAAGATGAAAGAAAAGGTAAAAAGGCAAAGTCTCCTTCTTAATGGGTATGTTTTCCCCCTGGGTGGGCTTATTGGGCTATGGGTCTTTGGGTTGATTGAGGATGGTTAGTAGTTGGGCCAGTAATGTTATCTAGCTCCTCTTAAGACTTCCCATGGAGAAGTGGACTAACCTGAAAGCTTAAAAAACAAGGGAATGGGTAGGATTTAGTTCCATTTATTGCCAACTCTGAATTCTGTATGTTATTCTATAGAATTGTTTGAAAAACAATTCCTCTCCTGTAACACTAATTTGAGAGAAGTGCATTGGAAGTGAAAACACCCCAAAACAGAAATCAAATACCTGGTGTGGTAAGCTCAGTTTTACTGCCTCTTAATGGTTGATGTTGAACACTTAAAGATGCTAGGCCATGTTTGCCTCATCTGAAAAATAGGATAGAGAGTAAAGGAGACAAAGTTATATATGAATTCTTTGATCCCTTGACTCTAATATAACTGTAAACATTAGGAATCTCTATGCAGACAATGTACGATGTTATCCCTTGTGTGGCTGGGTGTCCTCGAAGGAGTGAAAATTGTGATCTACTCTTTTTTTCTTTTAATACAAGAACTGTGGCATCGATTTTGGCGAGCTTCCTAGAGTCTTCCTCAAAATGAAGTGATTTTTTAAAAATGATTATATGTTATTAAACATGGTAAATCACATTTTAGAGTTGAGACATTACTTGTTAATACATGAAGTCAGATAATTTGCAAATTTTTCTATATCTAGGTGAATTTTATGACAAATGTTAAGTAAACTTACCACCACTTGCTGATTCTCTTCTCTATACCATAAGTAGTAGTGAGGACACAAACTTATGAAATGTATGGCCTCTCTACTAACAGTTCACTATTTTAGACTGGGTTTCCTAGAAGCAAAGTCTAAGACAGGGAGTCTTACCCAGATGGTTTATTGAGGGTAAGCTCTCAAGGCGAAATCTCTGAAGAAGTGAGAAAAACTGGATGGGGCAGAAATTAGTAAAAAAGTAATTTCAAAAATCAAGTATCATCCTAAAATTCTGGAACTCTGGTAATTTCTCAACTACAACTAAGATTTTCAACCAAGAAACAAAGGCCAAAGCTGCTAGATTCAGCCAGCTATTTGCTACACTTAGATCACCCTCAGGGATAGGTAAGGACATAGTCTTCTAGGTGTTACAGGTGAAATTGTTCCCGTCAGTCAAGAGCCAACTTGCATAGAAGGTCTGCCCATGACAGTTAATACCTGTAGCTGCTAGAGGATGGGTACTTCAACCTGGAAAAGAGGTTTCTGTTTTTTAAAGAATAGAATATCTTCAAGGTGGGCCTGGTAGTACACACCTCTAATCCCAGTAACTCTGGAGGCTGAGGCAAGAGGATCAGGAGTTCGAGGCCAGTCTCAGCAATTTAATGAAAAACCTCAGCAGCTTTGGAGACCATGTCTCAAAATAAACAAATAAATAAATAAATAGGGATAAAGATGTAGCTCAGTGGTAAGGTGTTCCTGGGTTCAATGCCCAGTACAAAAACAAAACAAACTTCAACCTAGTATTGCTCCTATTTTCCAGTAAACCAAGGCATGGCCAGGTTAGATAATTTGGTCAAGGCCACACAGCTAGCAAGTGAAAGACTTTTTTTTTTTGGCATCATATAGTATAACTTCCTGGAATAGAGAAAAATAAATCTTAAGTACTGTCCCAGATTTGCCAAGTCAAAAGCTCTTTGATTGGGCTCATGTTTAATGAGATATGTGCTCTCATTAAGAAATTAAAAATACATTCTGAAAAAAATACACTATTTTTACTATACACCAAAGAAATTCTTACACACACTGAAGTGTGAAGTATGAGAAGTTTTTCAGTGTGGAGAAAAGTTGTAAAAAGGACAAAATGATCAGATAAAGCTAGCAGAAATACTTATGAAGTTTTATACATAGCCTGAAATTGGGTAAGAAGGAAGAATAAATTTGAGAATGGGCTGTCAAATATCAGACAATTATTGCACAGGAAGAAATGATCTCTTTATTGTCAGATTGTTTCTTAAGAATATAACACCCAAAACACAATGATATATGAAACACTGGGCTCCATGCCCAAAGAGTATTCTTGTCTGTCTTTACTGGCCTTTGCTGCATGACAGTTAACCCCCCAAATACCCTAAACTACCTCTTTCCTAAAGAGGAAAAGAATATTATAAGATTGGGAAGGGAAACAATATTTCCTTAAAGGTTCTGGAAATGAAAACATTGTATTAATACAAGGAAATAAATTCACTGCCTATATATCATTAGCAGAGTATTTTCATGCAGACATTCAATGTCATGTTCTCTGAAATGACATATGATCTGAATATGTGTACTTTCAAAAAAGTACTTCCTTATAAAAATTAAACTAAAGAGACAAAATAGAAAAAGAGAAGACCAGAGAAGGAAAAAATTGAATTCATTGGCTACAGTGAAATTCTTTCCAGGCAATTTCATTGGAGTACTAGGCTAGAAAGCATCTTCCCCATTACGTGTTGGTTTAATTGAGGAAAAGAGATCTCTAACAAGTCAGAAGAGTCTGTTCTTCTCATGTGATGTGCATTGGTAGATCAGACTCCCTGTGTTCTCTTTAACCTGTTACATCTGCTCATCAGCATTATGCAATTCATTATAACATCTACATACAAATTCCAGGTATTGTGTGGAGAAACACTTTTAAGTAATATACTAGTTTATTTCTGATAAAGAAGGTTATTTGTTTACTCTATTTTTATTTTGTTGGTTCACATTTCAGTCCATTACCTATAATAAATTTATACTGACACTTTTTAGATACTTTTCCTTTAATACCAGATTAAATACTCTAGCAATTTAGGAGATTAATGGGTAGTCCTCAAAATGACCTCAAACTGAGTTAAATGGTATAAATGATGGGGTGGAGGGCTTGACACCAGAGTTGAGGGTTGAAAACCTAAAGTTTGCAAAGTGCAAAAGACCAGGGGAAAGGAGGAGACTTAAATTTTTTGCTTATATGCTAACTAAACTGACACCTCCTACAAACTACTGGCAGGTGTGAGAGTCAAACGCTTGCTTTAATCATATTAGTGAAGATTATAGTGAAGCTCTGAAACCCCAAAGCTAGTGTGCAGTGCTAGAGTTGTTCAGAGAGAGCTCGCAAGAAATTCACTGTCTTAAGAAATTTAAAATAAAAACCAAGAGTAGTTTGCTTAGTAAGTTAAGAGCCGAGGAAAGAGCTAAGACTGGATTGAAGTCCAGAAATTCAGCTGTTTGAGTTAACACTCTATTTTTACAGCAGGCAAAAGATGCCAGTGATCAATATTGAGGACCTGTCGGAAAAGGACAAATTGAAGATGGAGGTTGACCAACTCAAGAAAGAACTGACACTGGAAAGGGTACTGGTAAGTTGCAGCTCTCCATAGAATTTTATTTTAAGCAATAGATGCTCTGGGAATCCCAGGTTATAAAACATTGACTGTTGTTGCTGTTCTATTATATACCTAAACGACTCAATGTGCTTAAAAATAAATTATTCATGTAAAAATTCATTAGAGATTAAGAAAGTTAAACACCAAGATTATGTCTCTGATTTAGACTCCAGGTCAAGGGTTGAAAAACTATTGTGCCTAGGCCAAGATCAGCCCTTCCTTAACCTGTTTTTTGTATGATCACTAAGCTAAAAAACATTTTCACATTTTAAAAGAGTGGCTAAAAATAAAGAAAGTAAGAAGGAGAGAGAAAGGAGAAAGGAAGGCAGGAAGAGAGGAAGTAAGGAACACGAGAAGAGAAGGATGAAGGGAGAGAAGAAAAGAGGGAGAAAGAGACTAGATTTTAGTGAAGCATTAAAATGAAACAATGCATGTAGACATTTTGTTTGTACTTTTCTAAATTCTCTTTACATGCAATATTTTGATGTTGTCCAAGTCTTTAAATCATGACCTCATCCTCTCCAGCACTGTCTTGGGCAGTAATGAATGAGTACATTCTATTCTTCTTTTGCAACTAAGGATGAGTTCTGGCACAAAAACTCACTGGTTTCTTCCAAAAGCATCTGAGAGCTCTTAGAAATGGTTACCAAGAGTTCTCTGCCACTAGAAGGGGCAGACATGGCAACGTAATTAATTCTCCACCAAACAAATAGTGACTAAAGCTTGGAAAATGTAGATCTGTACTTTAGATTTCTTCATTTTAGGAAAGTTAGCAGAACTCAAACTCCCCCACAAATGATAGCAGCATATCTTACATTTTTGAAGAATATATCGTTTTATCAGGACAAAGTGCAAAGGGGGTTTATATTCTTTTCATACCTTGCTCAAAATTCTTAGTCCCAATCAAAATTAGGTTTTTAGCTTATCTGATGCTTATAATTGCCTCAAAGTCCCCTGTTGCCCTTTCAAACACACAAAGCATGTTTTTATGAAAAGATAAAATTGAATCCACAGCTAGCACAAAAGCTTGGAAAACATACTCGTTGACTTAAAGTTCTTATCTTTCTAATTTGAGGAAAATAAAGTTTTGGTGTTTCTTTTTCTCCATTACTCAACATCTCCCAGCTATTTGAAGTCAAAGTGATTTAATATCAGACTGTAAGAACTTTCTCTCCTTCTTGCTCTAGAGATAAACACACACCTAACCCTTCACACACACATACACACACATATTCACCCACAAACATCCACATTTGTCTTAGTCTATTGAAGCTGCTGGAACAGAATATCATGTACTGGGAGGCTCATAAACAACAGAAATTTATTTCTCACAGTTCTGCAACAATGGTAATTCCAAGATCAAGGGCCTGCTCCCTGTTCATACACTGCAATGAATATCTTTCCTTTTCTCTGTGTTCTTACCTGGCCAAAGAGGCAAGGTAGCTCTCTGGGGTCTCTTTCCTAAGGACACTAATCTCATTCATGAGGGCTCTACCTTCATGATCTAATCACTCTCATAAGACTCCATTTTCTAATACTATCACATCAAGGCTTAGGATTTCAACATATAAATTTGGGGAGACACAAACATTCAGACACACACACACATACATACACATATATCAATATAAATATATATATATATGATATAAAGATTTTACTTGAGGGCTGGGGATGTGGCTCAAGCGGTAGCGCGCTCACCTGGCATGCGTGCGACCCGGGTTTGATCCTCAGCACCACATATCAACAAAAGATGTTGTGTCCACCGAGAACTAAAAAATAAATATTAAAAATTTCTCTCTCTCTCTCCTCTCTCACTCTCTCTTTAAAAAAAAAAAAGATTTTACTTGAAAAAAAAATCAATGAATTGTTTAATAATTTAAGAAATGGTCACTGAATAAACTTCCAAAAATGAAGTATTTCAATGTTACTGTCATGAATAACATTAATTGAAAACAAAACAAATTGAAGCTAAAAGCATGAATAAGTGGATCCCCTACCAACTAGTACTACACACATTTGTAGTTACATGTGTATACAACATTGCCTCTCTCCTTTCTTTCTGGGGGAGTCCAAAAAACACTAAAGCTTGTTTTTTGTGGTTGTTGTTTTATTTTTTAAATAAGCTGTGATAATAATGTTACAGGTGAGTTGGGGCAAACTCATAAACATGAGTGACTCAGCTCAGTACATACTTATTTATTGAGCACTAACTAAATGCACATTCTGCTCTGGATACCTGGGATGCATTAAACAAACCAGCCAAAGTTCCCAACCCCACAGAGCTCATGTAGAGCGCTGTCATGGTCAGTCCTTGTGGACAAGTTTAAAGTGTAAGTATACGTGTGTATTTCTGCAAATCCAGGAGTTGATAAGCCTGGAATTTAAAATTACTCATTCCCTTCTATCTTTACTAGTCACTTTTTGGAATGAGGAAGAAGATTTACTTAATATTCACTTGTGCTCCAGTTGTGTTCGACCCCTGGATCTTGTCTCCTTTGAGGCTGAAGGCAGGTTCTGCTGGGAACCCTCCCTGGAATGTGGCCAGTGTCTGTAAATATTCAGGAGGGCAAGTTGGGGGCAGCTCTTTCTTCTTCTATGTAAAACGCACATATGCATCTGCAGAAAAAAGAAAGAATCATTTGTAAAGATACAACGTGAAAGTTTACTGTAATAAATAAATTCTCAAAATCTACAGTATTCTGTTTTATACCTTATGAGTTGTCTTTCTCCTTCCTCTTAAGGTGTCCAAATGTTGTGAAGCAGTAAGGGATTATGTTGAAGATAGATCTGGGGAAGATCCACTAGTAAAAGGTATCCCAGAAGACAAAAATCCCTTCAAAGAGCTCAAAGGAGGCTGTGTGATTTCATAAAGGAAAAAAAAAGTCTTTAGAATATCTGTAATTGTAAAGAAAGTGTGATTTTTTTCTCATGTATAATTAAACAAGCACATGAATGTTTAAATTTATAAATGTAAACTTTAATAAAAACTAGGATTAACAACAGATGATTTTATGCTTTTCTCAAGATAGTTAGCACACGGTTTAACACATAATTGACAATAAATATTGATGAAATCTTTAAAAACAGTTAAAATTGTTTTTTAACTAATCTCTTAGTATTGGAAGTTATGAGCAGACAGTAAATGTTTTGTTTCTTCACTTTCCTTTCAATACTCATAATATTCTACTTTGCAATGTTACAAGTTAGACATGTTTTTTCTCAACCTTTCTCTTGGTCACAGAATTAGGAAGTCTATTGTTTTGACACACTGATGACCTATCTTGGCAGGATATGTGCTGCAAGGGTTTTGTTCTTGGTGATTTTTCTTTCCCTTTCTCCTTACCCCAAGTCAATGGGGATGGTTTTAATGTAACCTCTTTCTCCATTCTTACCCAACTCTACTTCTCACCAGTGATGTGATTTCCCCCCAGAATGCTAACTGGATTAAGGGTTCAGTCTGTGGTCACTGAAGCATAGTGAATTTAACTAGCAACAGGATAAAAGTTATTAGAATGGACTTAGAAACCAGAGAGTTCTGGTTCTGCCACTTTCTTGCCTAACTGACTTTGGATGTTCCTTAATTCTTTCTAAATCTTTGTTTGCTTTAGTCAGCTTTTGTGTTGCTGCGACTAAAATACCCAATGTGAACAACTTAGGGGAGGAAAAGGTTATTCTGGTTTATAGTTGCAGGGGTCTTAAACTCCATTGCTTTGGGCCCAAGATGAGGCAGAACATCATGGGAGAAGGGCCCAGAAGAGAAAAGCTCCTCGGCTCCTGGTGGGGTCAGAAAGCAGACGTGGGGGGCACAGAGAACAACCCTTCCAGAGCATACCCCAGTGACCCACCTCCTCTAGTCATGCCCCTCACCTGCCTATGACCACCATCTAGTTTGAATCATCCATTCAAACTAGGATAATTAGGTTACAGCCCTTATAACCTAGTCATTTACTTCTGAATAACCTGACTAATAGGAACTTTTGGGGGACACCTCATGCCCAAACCATAATGCAGTTCTTCTACTGGAAATTGAAGATGATAATGGTTCTAACTACTCTTTCTTATGGAATTTAAATAATATACTAGAGAAACTATAACATGTAACATATTTCCTGGCCCACAGTGAGACCCAATAAATGTTAACTAGTATTATTACTACGAAAGAAACAAGGTAACATTTCAGAATTCTTTAAGGTATATGCTACTTCACCCCAGCCCCATGAAAACCCTCACCAGTAATCTCCTTTACAGAAAGGTGAAGGCTAATGATAGAAAATTTGCTATTCCTAACTTGCCTCTGCTTCTGTGACAAATGACAAATATCATTACTTCAACTCAGAAATTTTTGTTGTGTTTCTTTCTTACTGCCTCCCATTTGCAATGCTATTCTGGATGCCTCAGTCATCAGAATACTCAAATGTTAATTGACTGTCATCTTTTAAAAACAAGATAAATACCATCCATTATTTAATCTGGAAGGGAGTCTGAAGGTTTTCCCAAATTTGGCTCTCAACTCAGTGACCATAGTAAATGCTCAACAAATATCTGTTGATTCTTGTCCAACCCCTTCATTTTGAAATGGAGAAAATAATGCCTCAAAGATGAGAATTGGCTAAATTCTCAGGTCAAGACTGTGTTTCTGGCTAAATAGCAGTACACTCCACCACATATCTTCATGAAATATGCTTTGGGTGTTAAGGGATTCCAGGATAAACCATGGATTCTCTTATCTCTGTTTTCCTGAGGATAACTCTTCTATTTAAATTCCTCCCACCCACCACTAGCACTTCCTGTCTTGCTCCCTCCCCTTTATTTTCCTCCATAGCACCCATCACCATCTATCATACTATGTATTTTATTTAATTGTGGTCTGCCTCTAAGAGTTTCCCATCTGAAAGTTAAGTGTTTAGAGAAGTGTTCCATATATTCCTTTTTTTTTTCTGATGAAAATGAACACAAATTTAATGCTGTTGAATTCAGTAACATCTAAAGTGCAGTCCTAACCAATTTAATCTCTAGTTTTTATCTTCCAAATGGAGGTAGATTTGGGAGCCTGATGATTCTCAGTTAAAACATTCTTTTCTACTTTATTAAGGACTTTGGATAAGCAACTTCAGCTCCATGAAACTCCTTTTTTTCTTCTTCTTCTTTCATGTATAAAATGAGGCATTATCTATACTTGGATATCTGAAAACTTTTAGATCAGAAACTGGAATATAGAAAAAGCCTCAATAAATGTCCTTCATTATTGTAAGCCCAGTAGACTTTTGGTAGTGAACACACAGTCCCTGACATGATCCTGTATTTCCCCATTTGAAACTTGGCCATACTGACCCCTCCATCTGAAAGGTCTCTCCACCCCATCTCATTTCAGTCTTTGAAATTCTTCTCCTCTTCTGAGATTGGATGTTCATCACTCTCTCAAGAGTATTTTGTGTATCTCTTAAGTCACTTAACATTACATTATTTTCTGTTTTTATTTGTTATGATTTTTAATGGTTGTCTTAATTTCAATGTTGTATTGTACATTTCCCAAGCCTGAATGAAGCCCTCTTCATCTTTGAAACTGCCATACTAACTAACAAACTGTCTCTACAATTTAATTGACCTCATAAATATTTAATTCAGTTAAAAACAGGCAAGCTCAGTACTTGTGCATTACTTATACTGGAGAATTCAAAATTCTTATGGCTTAATTAATGATTAAATCAACAGTAGGGTGAAATTTTTATTGCTAAAAAACACAGATTGTCAGAATTTTGAGTAAGAGAGAAATCATAGGAAGGAAGTATAAAGACTGTCCATTAAATCATGACTCCCAGAGGTTGCACAGCTATCACCACCAAAGACTATTTTGTTCAGAAGTTGTTATTTCAGGGCCAGTGGTTACTGGGTTAAATGGAATGAGGTAAGACTCCAGGGAAACAAAAAAATACGCCTGGCACAACCATAGCAATTGGCTCTTCAACAAAACTTTCTGCTATCATTAGTTAGAACAAGTTATAAATATTACAATATATCATTTAAACTACTTGAAGTTTGAGATTACTTTGCACATACTTGCACGTGTAGGTGAGTTCAAGTTCAACTCAACAAACAAAAAATGCTCTCCTGTTATTTTTATTTGGACTGATTTGATTTTGGCCAGATTTCAAAACAAAACTTAACTCAAACTTCCTAAATTCCTAAAGAATGTTTTTAACATGAAGAAAATAGTCAACTGAACAATGAGAATGAACAATTATCTATGATGGGAAGTAAGGTCTTGTAGGAACAAAACTGATCAATCATTTTGGTATTGTAAACTATAAGTAGTGTTGAGGTAACAGGAACATCAGACCCAGATCATCCTATGACCTGACATCATCTCTACCCAGAAAAGGAATCTTAAGAAATGACCAAGTTCCTGGAAATTGACATGTGATAAAAATCCAAATCAAATGAACTAAGACTGCATCAAATGTTTGTTAAATACTTCCTTAAACTATCATTCTAATGACCTCTAAACAGTTTCTATTTTATAAATGTAAGAATGCAGAATTTGAGGGGTAATCTAGTTTATACCCATGAAAGGGAGGCAGACAAAATGTGTGTCTGGCAAACACACAAGATAAAATAAGACCAGAATAGTGATTTTTTAACCTGAGTTAATATTAAATCAATTCCAACATAACTTCTTTAATATTTTCATATAGAGTTTTTTCATATGAATTTTTAGTAATGTACTTACTAAATCAGGAAAATAGTAAAAAGAAATGTTTCCCTCCTTATTTCATGCCAAAATAAATACGTTGTGATCATTGCTCTTTTAATTTAAAAATGAAGATTGTTACTTTTACTTTTTTTTAAAGCATATATATATATATGGAAAAGTCATATACTGTACATTTTAAAAACTCTTGGAGAGGTGAATGACCGTTATTTCCTGCTGGGCAGTGTCTTTCTTTTCCTTGTTTCACAAACAAAACCCGGATGTGACTTGGAAAAGGGAAAAGAAAAAAAAAAAAAAGACCAAAAGTAAAACTTTTGTTGTGCCGGTCCAGTGGATCCCCGCGGCCAGGCGTGGCAGGTCCAGGGCTCCGCAGCGCGGGACCAGCATCCCTGCTGCGGGATCCTGCTGCTGGAAGCGGATCCGACCTTGACTCAAGACTGACCCTGAGTTCCCGGGGTGGGACCTTGGGGGTTGTAGGGACTGGGAAAAAGCTTAGGCTCCCTGGACTCTAGGAAGGGCTGGCGTGAGGAGGCGTCCCGGAGGAAGCCGAGCCCCCCGGGAGCTGGGGACAGCGGCGCTGGGAGGCAGTCACGTCCTGCGCTGGCGGGCGGGAGGCCAGGGCCTGCAGTTATTTCGGGAGGCGCCCTGGTTCACAGCACTTCCAGCCGCTCCACTGCCTGAGCTCCCCCTGGGCCCAGGGCTGGAGCAAAAATGCCTGCCCTTCACATCGAGGATTTGCCAGAGAAAGAAAAGCTGAAGATGGAAGTTGAGCAACTTCGCAAAGAAGTGAAGCTGCAGAGACAACAGGTAAGTGTGTCTGTTCCAGAATACTTCCCTCTCTGAAATAAAGGAGGGTGTGCTTTTCCTAGTTAGTTGCAATAAAACAAGTGGTTTGTATTTATTCTTGCAGCTTCTCTTTAAGTAAGACTTTAGCAGTGCCTGGGATCTGCCAGTGGATGTGAGGGATAGGAGGTAGAGGAGAGCAAGGACCTGATGAAGAATGTCACATTAAGCCAAATGCCTAACAGGGAAGGAGCCTGTACCTGGGAAAGAGACAAGGAACTTGCATTGAACTAAACAGCAGTTGGTTTAAAAAACCCAGCGATAGGAAAATGACGATGGCTAGTTGGTTCTGGAAAGAATGGTATTTGAATTTCTCTAAAACCACATTTTAAAGTCTTCCAACTACTTCACCTAGTTTTGAATTTCACCAGTGGTCTTCAGTGATGTGATAGTTTTGTCCATTGGAGCTTGGAAACAAAATGTCCGAGTTTCTGTTTTTATTTGTAAATCCCATGTCTTTATAATATCCAGTTTTATAAATATGAATAATGGGTCCATACAGTAGAATCTATTTATTTATAAATAATTATATCTCTACTGAGATGTATGAGTTGCAATTTAAAAATTTTAGACACGACTGAGAAGGGACTACTATTTCATCAAAAACATATGCCTGTGTATTCAGAGATGTCCCCTGAAACTTGATGAAAGTTTTGTAGCTTTTACTTCAATTTCTACTGGTAATGAGAGCCTTAATTAGGAAACTAATCTTTCTTCCCTTTATATACCATCAAGCAATCTGTGGCACAGGAGAAGAAAGCTTATGGATAGATTTTTCTTTTTTAAAGGAAGTTATCTAATCTTTTCTCTATAGCAAGAATGTTTTGAGCTGATTTTATTTATCATTTAATACTTTAAAATTTTTAAGAAAAAGAATGGAAATGAAGCAAATCTTATAAATATTGTCATTCTTCTTAATATTCTATTTCAGTCTGTGATGATTGGAAGATTTTTTCAAGTTTTACTTTTACATTTTACACATTTTTTTTTTTTTTTTTTTTTTTTTTTTTGGTCTTCAAACTTAACCTTCTACTTCCCAATTCCAAATCTTGGCTCCTCCTAGAATTTGCAATGGGATGTCCTTCTTCTCTATGCTGAAACTTTCAAAATGCCAATGTTCATAGGGATAAACAGGACCCAGTTAATAAGCTTGTTTCTTGAAGGGTCTCATTTCAGTCAAGGCAAATCCCCCAGTATAGCAAGTGTTGGCCACCTTGATTTTACCACTTAGTATTATGAATTAAATAGAATTGCTTATATTGAAATAATACATTGCCTGTGCAAAGTTGCAATATCTTAATATTTGGTATCACTATGCAGAACTATAAGGGGGAAAAAAGAAACAAGTCTGTTTTACTTATTTCATGTTTCAAATTAGATATCAGGCAAGTGACAATGTAGAAAACAAGCATCATTCCTTAGCAGCTTCTCCCTGCCAGACACCACTACCCCTTAAGACATGCCCTGTTAAGTCAGTTTCCCAACTCCAGTTGTACGCCAGAGGAAGAGAAAACTTCAGGGTTAGGCTTGCTAGACAAGGCAGAGACATCTAAGTCCTAATAAAAAATATTCAAATCTATTTTATTATGCACTGTAAATTATAGACTATTAGTACTAGGCTAGTGTTGTGACTCCTAAAGACTATTCAACTACTTCACTTTAAGGATTTAAAAAAAAAATGAAAAACAAAAACCTGAGTGTCGGAGCAGCTGACTAGTTCCTTACATAAGACCACTGAGAGTGATAGGCAGATACTTGAAAATGCTTTTCCTGATGCCCAGTTTATTATTTTGTTACTCGACTGTTAACATCTGAGCTGTGTGCTCTGTTCAGGCCAAGAATACAAATTCACAAGTTACATCTGGTGCTCTAGCTAATTAGAATGTTGGTCAAACATATTCCCTTGATCATGAATGGAAATGTATCAGAGGAACAATAATTCACTTTCAGAGATTACAGACCTCTTTGGAAACCTAATGAAAAAGCCTCTATAAGAACAAATATAATGTGAACTTGAATCTTATCTAGAAATTTCTTGAGGGCCACAGACTCCAGGTAATAGCCACTTGCTTCATCAATTCTGATAATTTATTTATAATAACACACCCTATGATTGGCAGCAACAATTGAGAGCAAATATTATCTGAGAGAATGGTCCTTGAAAAGATTTTATTTTGCTGTAAAAAGTTACATAACTATATTTTAAGTTGTATCACCTAGTTTTAAATTTTGAATCAGTGACCTCCACTCTGCTGTGCAAAGAATAACCCTTGCGGTTTTTAAGTGAAATAATGAAATTTTTATTTTTGTCAAAGTTTAAATTTCATACTTCCATAATTATCATTTGTGCTTTAAAATTGTGTATAATATATTAACACTGTGGTATCTGCACTTATTTATAAGTAAATTATTATGTACATTTTGGGATGCATATGAAAATATGTTATAGTGATATTCATTAAAATAGTTTGAAGCTACTAATCTAGCTAACAAATTCAATGGGAATATTCGCCTGCTTTCAATAGATCTCCAGTGCAATTGGTTAAAGCATCTACAGTTTTTACTTCTAATTTCTTACTAGGAATATAAACATTTATTAAGACATCAATTCTTCTCTTTTCACTCCTATTTATTCCGTGTGTGTGTGTGTGTGTGTGTGTGTGTGTGTGTGTAAACTCTTTCAAACTGTCCTTTAAGGATAAACTTTTTGAAGAAACTATTCAATCCTTTTTTCATTGCAGAAAAAGTTTAAACTGATTACATGAACCCAAGAATTTCAGATAAGCTTAATAAGCCTTTGATAAGGCTTTTATTATGATTATTGCCTTTATGCAGCAGGAAGGGACTATGAACAGAGACACAGAATGAGCTATGTGGGCAACTCCACCCTTCCCAGAGTGGTTTTCCCTAATGCTGCTGTCACTGTGTGAAATTCCAGACAGGGCACATACCACTGAGTGAGAATTGAGGCACAACACACGCCAAAACTGGGCATTTTTCCTGCTGCATTTCTTCATTATCATGAAAATTTTAAAGTATAATATGTTTGAGTTCCCAAATTATGGTAAACATGTCAAAATTATGTTTTAACCTAGGAAGGAACTCATATGAGACATAATGAATGCAAATTTCTAGGGATGATTTACTTAATACAGTGACTTTGAAATATTTTGATCTTGACCAATAGTAAGAACTATATTGAATAGATTATATCTTATATAGAAATAATATTATTAAGTGTCTAGTACAGAAATTATGTACAAATGTAAATTTTTAAAAAGTAAAGCTGGCTTATACAACTATAATAATTTCACTAAAAGGTGATGATAAAGTTTGAACATTTCTGAACTAATTCTTTTTATTAATATTTATTTATTTGTTGTTTCTGTACATCAGGTGTCTAAGTGTTCTGAAGAAATAAAGAACTATATCGAAGAACGTTCTGGAGAAGATCCACTGGTGAAGGGAATTCCAGAAGACAAGAATCCCTTCAAGGAAAAAGGCAGCTGCATTATTTCATAAATAACTCTGGGGAGAAACCTCATCCTCAGTGAAAGAGATAGTTGTTTTAGTTTCCCCAAATAAAACCTACCAGCCTTTTAAGGAAGAAAAAATGAAGTCTAAAGAAGAAATCTCTTAAGCACTATATTGATAGGTTTATGTATAAAAGCATATCTGCTTCTCATCTTTGCTCACTGTATGCCCTTTTTAAGAGGACAGAATATCTGATGTACAATTATGGAATTAAGGACATGAATTGTGCATGACTCACCTCTTTTAATATGTTGCTTGATGCCCCAAATAAAGTTTCATCTTGGGAAAATAAGTGTTGGTGATTTCAGAAAGCACTTTTCATGCATTAGCTACTATTCCTTTCTGTAACCTTCTGAGTGTTTGGGAAATGGATGAGAAGATCAGGTGGTGTGTTGGATCAGGTCTCCAAATCAGCTCTCTCTGTTCCACGTGTTTACTGTGCTGCATTCTGACTTCTGGAATGTGTTTGATCTAACCCCATTAGGAAACTGAGCAGGTTGAATTCCTAATAATGTTGACAGGATTCAGATTATCCGAGTCAGGACCCAGGCCAAGCCATGTCTACATTAGCACTTTCCCCAGTTTATCATCATTTAGATTTTGTTCAAAGTGTTTCTGCATCAGTGGCTTTGGGAAAAGGCCCAGGCTGGGAAACAGAGATACCCCTCCTACCTGCAGTGCAGTGGGAGGGCCAGCCCTGGCTTTGAGGATCTAGCCAGTATGTTTGCCATCAAAAAGCTGTATCTTCTAGGTGCTCTTTAGCAGATGCAAGCCAAACATGACTATTTTTCTTCTCTTCAAAAAAAAAAAAAAAATAATAATAATACAGTGAACCCTGGTCCATTTAAAAAATTGATTTGCCTTTTAAATACTGATTATTAAGAATATTTTACATATTTTGGGCACTCATCCATCATTGATGATAACATGTTGCAAATACCTCTACGCCATGACTTCAATTTTCTTAGTGACATTAGCTGCAGTGGGTTTAGCTGGAGAGTACCAAATACAAGTTACTTCATGAATACCTCAAAGAAAGGTAGTTTTCTTCCTCTCTATGCAGTTTCCCTCTTTTCCACTCTATCTTTGATTGCAAAGTGCTCCAGATTTGGGCAAAAGATAAACAAAAGTTACTAACTTGTCTTGTGATTTAAACTGTGGCACTGGAAGCCCATACTTCTTATATTTTCTCCCACTCACATATGTAAGTGTGCCTTCCTTATTAAGCTAGAGAGGTATCTGTGGTCTATAACAGCTTTCTAAAGCATATTAGTCTTCTTGCTCTGACATACTTGATAGAAAACAGGATACCAAGGCTTTTCAAAAAGTAGATTACATCAAACTCCAAACAGAGACTATTTCCTTCAGTTTCCTGTCATTTTCCAAGTGATGACATCAATTAGGATTACTGAGAGCCCAGGGACAATTCTAGTCTAAAGCATGATCCAATCCAAGGTAAGATTTAAGAGTATAACATATATTTCTTCCAAGCACCATTGAAAAATTAGTATTGAGTGTGTTGCTGCTATTAGTCATTTAACATTTAATAAGACATGGCATTTTACTATCTTGGTGCTTCTAAAGTTTTACTTTGATGAGCTGCTTCATTTCTTTAAAGTTATCCAATTTTGTTGCATAATAAAGAAAACATCTATTCTGGTCACTGGTAAAGCAGATCAGCACTTTTATCCTCTAACATCTTGAGAGCTGTATTACCAGGCTGTCTCCCACTCAAAATACCAGTCACATTCAGCCATCTATCCATGGGCACCCATAAGTTTTACCTTTTGTTCTTCACGTCCCAACTATCTGACAAATTAGCCAACCAGTTTCCAGTTTTCTCTAATAAATACCCAATCTTGTAGCTTTTTCTACTAAATCAAAACTGTTATTAATTTTTTTTACTTTGTCATCATCATAATTCAGCAAACCAATAGAAATATAATAAAACTGTTTTGTTTTTCAAATGTTTAAGTGCTAGAAACTTATAATAGTAAAAACTACAATGACTAGTATTTGAATGCTATAAATGTAATATTCAGTGAGAATTTTTTAAGTAAAATTTAAATCATCACTCAAATTTTTGCAAGTAGATAATTGTGTAATCATTTGATATTGATTAAAATTAGTTGCCATATTTTGTGCATTGAGATTTAAATTCTTTGAACTCATCCTAAGTTAGAAAAATTGATCTTTTCTATTCTTAGAATCTACATTACAAGCTCACCTACACTTAGTATTTTAAGATCACATATTTTTTATTTTGGATGAGAATTAGTTTAGACAACATTAAGAATTAGTATATCACTACTGTTTAAATTTTCATTTCCTTGATTTCCAGGGATTTTTATTGTCAACTTTTAACTTAGGTCAGTTTTATATTTTTAACTTTCCTGTTATCATCTTTTTCTCATTTTTTTTCTCATTAAGTTGTAGGAACTCTTCATATATTTGAGACAGTCATTCTTTGTGGTGATACATCTAGGGAATAACTTCTCTTATTCCATTAATTTTTCACTTTGTCTATTGAGAACTATTTATTGAAACACAGAGGATTTTTCACTTGTTAATTTTTTGGAAATAATTATAAATTCACAGGAAATCACAAAGAAATGCACAGTGATAACAGCAGGTATAAAATTTGGTCAATTTAAGCAGATGAAATGAATCTTTAAAATCATGGTTTAAAAAACAGTTTGGCAGTGTCAAGAATCAAAATTGTAAAGGGCAAACTTTAAAATTTTTAGAAAAATATGTAGAAGAATATCACTTTCAGGTAGGAAAAAAAACTTGTTAAACTTGCACACACACACACATATATGCCAAGTTCTAAGATAAAAATTCATTGTTTCACTACTTAAATTAAAATCTTTATATCCAAGGCAGCTGAGGGCAAACAGTTCCCTCAGAGGAGACCTAGAGTCACACTGAGCAGGAGCTTCAGCAACACCAGTGGAAAAAAGCAACCTTGAACAGCATCGCAAGATCCCTGAAAATCAAACCAAAGTCCACAAAAGTAGTTAAAACCTATGTAAAGGGACTGGGGTTGTAGCTCAGTTGTGGAGTACTTGCCTCTCAGGTGTGAAGCCCTGGGTTCGATCCTTAGCACCACATAAAAATAAATAAGCAAAATAAAGATATTGGGTCCATATATAACTAAAAAAAAATTTTAAATGTTAAAATAGAAATTTTAAGTAGGATCAATAGTTTTCTTATATAATAGCCAAAATATTCATGAGAAAATTGAAATTCTTTGTTTTATAAAAAAAAATAGAAAAAAATGCAATCTGAGTAGAAAAGACAATCAACTGATATCAATACCACTATGATCCAGGTGTGAGAATTATCTAACAAATATTTTAAAGCAATCATCATACAAATGCTTCAACAGTCAATTACAAAGTCTCTTGGTACAAAGAAAGAAAAAAAAAGAAAAGAAAAAGAAAATCCCAACAAAGCAGTAGAAGTTATATAGAAATACTTAGTGAAAATTGTAGAAAACACAGTAATTGAAATTTTAAAAAATAAATCTCATTAGATGGACTCAAAAATAGAGCAGTGATGAGAGGATAGGATCAGTGGGCTTGAACACCAATCAGTGGTATTTACTCAATTTGAACAACAGTAAATGAATCGAAAAAGAAATGAACAGATTCACAAGAACATATAGGATAATAACAAAGGATCTAAATGGGTGTAATCGGAGTGCCCACAGGAAAACAGTCGAGTGGGATGAAGAAGTAGCAAGAGAAAAATAATGGATGAGAACTTTCAAATTTAGCAAAAGACATATATCTACTGAGTCAGGAAACTGAGCAAACCACAGATAAAATATATTCAAAGAAATTCACACCTAGAGACATCATAATTAAGCATCTTAAAATGAAAGACGAAGGAAAAAACTTCTTAAAAGACAGAAGTAAATGATACATTATGTATAAAGGAAGAAAAATTTGGATTAAATGGATTTGTCCTCAGAAAACATGGACCAGAAAGAAGAGGCACAACATCTCATTATTAATAAACTAAATGAAAAGAACTGTTAAAATTAAATCCCATACCAGTGGAACTACCCTTCAAGAATAAAGAGAAAATAAAGACTTTCTAAGGAGACATTCTCCTAAAGGAAAATTAGGAGAACTGACTGGTAGCAGACCTTCTCTTGAAGAATGGCCAGAGGATACTCTTATAACACAAAGACTATACTGACAACAACAAGGTTTATACTTTGAGAAAGAAAGAACAAAAGATAAAGAGTAAAGATTGAAGCAGACATTATAGACTGTCCCTCACTTTATGAGGTTCCAGGCAGAACATGCTAAAAGTCAAGCAAATTAAGTCAAGTCATGGGAGGTCTAATATGATGCAAAGAAGTGAAAAATCCAGGTAACTACTTGGGACAAAGAGTATATATTCATTTATTTATTCAACAATAAATATGTATGGCACTCCCTCTATGCTTGGTCCTGGTTTAGACCAAAGAAATGCAGTGATGAATTGAAGTCCTTAATGTCAGGCCATTTATAGAAATTCTAATTAATCAGATAAGAATATATTATGATATATAAGATAGAATAAACAAGAAAGTGGTTTTCGTATTTTTTAGTGATGATCATAGCTCATACATACAAAATGCTTAATATTTTCTCAGAACTGGAGTAAACTTTTTATGTAATTTATAATATTCAATTCTCATAAATACCTTACATAATAAGGCAAATAACTTGCACAGTCATATTGCTAGTTTAAATGGCTGTGTTAGCCAGCTTTCTGTTGTTGTGACCAAAATATCAGACAAGAATACCTTAGAAGAAGAAAGATTTATTTTGGCTCACAGTTTCAGGATTCAGTCCATGGTTGGCTGGATGCAAGGTAGAAATATCACGGCAGAAGGACATGGCAGAAGAAGGCTGCTCAGCTCATGGCAGGCAGGAAGCACGGACAGAGGTAGAAGGGGCAAGAAGGAGAGAATCTTTTAGCACATACCTCCAGTGACCTACTTCCTCCAGCTAGGTCCAACCTCCCACCAATCCATTCAGCTATCAATGGATTGATCTAACTATTGAGGTCAGAGCTCTTATGATCCAATCATTGCCTAAAAGCCCTACCTCTAAATCTTGCTGCATTGGAACCAGGTTCTGAACACATGAGCTTTGGGGGGAATATTCCAGATCCAAACCATAACAACGGCGAAACTGTGCCTGAAATACTATATAATACTAATGACCTTATGGGACTCAATGATTATGAGGAGAGAAAAGAACTATTACCTAAACGACTTTCTGAAGGGACTTTTGGCATAGTTATTAAAGCCTTGTTAAAGTTTAGCTTTTCTGTTTGATGCAATGTTGTGTAGTAGCTTATTTTAGTTGTTTCAGTGTTGGTTTTATCTAATCACAACCTAATATGATTATAATAATTTTAGTGTATACCAACTTAGTGAATTTTGCTTTCATTAAAAAAAAATCACAGCTCTAGATTATTATGATAGTGATGAACTATAATCATGCATAAAATAGCTTTTGCTCATTTGTTGAATAATATAGTCTCAATTTAACACCAGAAGTTATCTGATGGTAGCCACACCAATTATGGTAGACTGCCTAAAAGAAATCAATCAGAAACTATAAAGATTTTCTTGAAAATAGCAAAATTATTGAGGTATAGTTGAGCTAGCCCTAGACAATTGTTTATAGGTACTAAAGAATCTTTTCTAAGAAGTTATCAAATCCCCATTATCTGTAAAAACTTGGGTTTTCTATAATCAAGGTAACCATAGGTTTTAGCTTGTCACATCTTAATCTTGGGCCCAGTCTATGACAGTTGTTGTAAATGATTTACTTTACAGAGTTAGTTTGAGAATTAATGGACCTGATTCCCTGGACTGTGGAATAGAGATCTTTAAATTTGTAAAAATACTCATGTCTTAGCACTCTTTGCTACTTAATACTAGCAGCTTCAAACTCCTATTGGAAGTCATTAGAGTATTCACATATAAAATCTAATGCACTCTGATACTGTACAGGAAAGGAAGAAAGAAAGTTGGTCTTCATGTTTTATGATGTGAAACCTATACATGTCTCAGTTTAAAAGGAGGCCTTTTAATTTATATTAAGGACTTTAGAAACAACCTGAAAACTCTGATATTGGTACAGTTCACTGTTATTTAAGAACAGGTCAAAGACCACTGTTGCTAAAAATTCATTTTTTATTATAGAAGTGTGTTTGAGGGAGGAACATCACAATATGAATGACATGTTTTAATTGCTAATATGCAGATTCGCCTTTTCTCTGTTTTGTTTTTATACATCTTCAAAAGATTGTACACAATTGTATTTTCTGCTAATTGACATTTACATTAATTATTTGAATGTAAAAGCAAACATGAGATAGAATAAATTAATAATTATGACTATTTAGAGTTTTCAGTCTTGAGTGGAGAGTAATTTGGAAATTTAAAGACCATTCATTTTAGGGGCTGGGATAGTGGCTCACTGATAGAGCACTCGCTAGCATGCATGAGGCACTGGGTTCAATCCTCAGCACTATATATATATATATATATATGATATTATGTCCATTTAAAACTAAAAAATAAATATATTTTTTAAAAAGACCATTCATTTCAATTTGATTTGACAAATCAAAGGCCTGCAAACAATTTTATAGACAATTCAACCCGTATTTTTCCTGCATTCTAAGAACAGGCAGTTAAAACAGTTAAAATAAATGGTAGTGACATTTATCAAATTCGACTTAATTTAATTTTGGATTAAGTGCTTGATAAAAGGCAGGCTAATAAGTGAATAATTAGAGAAAAACTTGGATATTTTCTCCCTTCTGTAACATCTCATGGAAGGAGACACAGTGGCTTAAGTGAAGGAAAACAACTTGTGAAATACTAAACTAGCAGGAAGAAATTTCATTTATTGGGTATGGATTGGCAGACCAAGGAGCTATTGATCAAATTTATGTAAGAATAGAAAGAACATACTAGTTAATGGGGTACATTGTCTTTAGTAAAAAACCTTTGCCCTTTTTCAGCTATTGTAGGTAACAGACTCTCAAAATCAATGACTTAAAACAATACATTTATTACAGCTTATCAGTCTACCAGTCAAATTATCTGGGCCTGCTTCTGTTAATCTTGGCTGGTTTTACTCATCTGGGGTCAGCTGGTAGATCAGCTGGGGCCTGGCAGGTAAGTTGGGTTTTGGCTAGAAATTAATTGGAGCAAAGTGGATGTCTTTCATTCTTCACTAGGCTTGCCTGGGCTAGTTCTTATGAGATGACAAGCTTCTCAGAAAAAGAGATTAGAAGTATTTAAAAAAGGTGCTTTAAGGTCTGAGAGTAGAATCAGTACAACTTTACTTCCACTGCATTCAGTTGAAAAAGCAAGACAACAATCCAACCCAGAATAAAGGAAGGAAAATGGATGTCTCTTTTGAGAAGTTGCAAAGTCATGGAGAGAAGCATGGTTACAAGGAAAGGTAGAAAACTGGGGTCATTTCACAATCAATCCACCTTATTAGGTAAGGATCTTTGTCTCAGCCCTGGGCTGTAGGAGCCAGTCAGAATGACAGAGGAATGTGTAAGACAAGGAACTCTTTTGATGGTTTAAGGTTGGATGCTGAAGGCAAAACACAGAATGGTCAGGGCATACAGACAAGTAATTGAAATTGGTGGGAGGAGAAGATTTGAAAGCTGTTGAGACAGAAGCCTCAGAAAGAGTGGGAGGGGTCTGGCAAAATCTAATTTTACCTATGAGAAAATGAGTAACCTTTTAAAAATTTATTAAGTCAATTGATAGAAATATCAATTTCTGGGAAGTAGAAGACTACAGGATCTGACTATGTCCCTTATACCTGTTAGATATACAAAAAATCCTTGCAATGTGGTCACCTCTTCACACAGAGGGATTCATTTTCAAGAGACAATTTCAGTGGATCCCCAAGATTTTATTTTTGTTCCTAACACAGGACACAGTGAGAGTAAAAGTTACAGTATAACAATACTCCCAATATTTCAAAAACTGGTATACCCTGGCTTCCACCTCTCCCTAGCTCAATCTCTGGGGCACCTTGCATTTCTTTCTAGTCTTTTCCTCATATTCAGCAGAAGATGACAGAGATAAGAGAGATGCCCAGAGAACTTGAGTTTGCTATTTACCTCCTCTCCACTTAACATGTTTGCTTCTGTTTCAGTTTTCCTGACTACCCTGTTTGGATCTGGACTTTAGAGCAGCTCCTACAAATATCTGTGTGTTGGAAAGTTTTGTCCCCCTCCATGGTTCAATATAATTCTCTTGTTAAGATTAAACTCTTTCTCCTAAATCCTGAATAGGATTTCCTGCTTTGCTTTACTATGCCACACAATTCCTCACATTTTGCCACAGTTGAAAGGTACAGGTTGTCTGATGGAGTTTGCTAATATTTTTTGATTAATGAGTAATACAGCCACAAGTTTTGGGACACACAAGTAATGGACTTAAAGCATTACAGAGCTGGTGGTGCCTTATTGACTAGGTAGCTGGCTCTGGAAATACAAGATTCTTCTATCCTTTTTAAAAGGTCATTTTCCAAAACAATATTACAGACCTCCCTTTGAAAAATTTACTTCTTTGCCTGAAACTGAAACTTACCACATTATCATGCATTTTTATAGACCCAAAAGTGAGCATAAGGTTTTGCATTTGTCAAATATTGGAAAGGATGTTAGGTAATATTATAAATGTATTTCCCTGAAGTCATAAATCATAACGGTACACTAGATCAGAGGTTACCAAACTTTTTCTGTGGAGGGCAAGATAGTAAATATTTTAGCCTTTGCAAGCCTACTATCTCTGACATAGCTATTTTAATATGAAAGCAGCCCAACAATAAAATAAATAAACCCATAAATGTAGCTGTGCTCCAATAAAATCACTTTTTATAAAAACAAGCAGCTGCTGGACTTGGTCCACAGCCATAGTCCCTTGACCCCTCTTTTAGATGAATGTTTTTCAAACTACATGTTAGAAACCATTAGTCGTTGATTTAGTGGAACGTAACCAATATTTTTAATAAGATCAAATAAAATCAACCAAAAATATTCGCATATATCCTATAGAGTAAAAAGGTTTTTTGTCTTATGAAACATGTATTTGTTTGTGTTCTAGTTAATATGTAAAATTTATTTATTTTTGTACGTTCCAGTTAATAAAAGTTTGAAGGTGTGTTAATGTTGAAAACTCAGCTTTTTATAGTGTCTGTAGTAATGAATTTAACCTTGACCAAAGAGAGGGTCTTTACCTGTTACCTCCAGGAGGTACTCTCTCAGCTTTTTGAATGTCCTACCTGAGAGGGATTCTCTTTACCTACAAGGGTTGGGCCATGCCAGAAAGTCTTTTTTTAAATTTTTAAATTTTTATTTTTATTATTTTTTTAATTTAACCCAGGGGTGATTAACCACTGAGCCATATCTCTAGCGCCTTTTAAAAAATATTTTATTTAGAGACAGGGTCTTGTTGAGTTGCTTAGAGACACTCTAATTTGTTGAAGCTGGCTCAGCAACTTGTGATCCCCCTGCCTCAGCCTCCAAAGCTGCTAGGATTACAGGTATGTGCCACTGCACCTGGCCAGGAGTCTAATGTGCACTAGGAGTATCAACTGGATACTTGAGAGACTGAGGCCAGTGGGCCATGGAGCTCTAGTAAGGACTCTGATACCAAGGATTGGGTGCATTTCCTGGTTAGCTGTATTCCGTGTGTAATGTCACACTTTGTTTCCAAGGGAGCTGTTCACACCTCCTCTGGGAGAGCATAATTAGAAGCTTCATGCTCAAACACCTTTTGGAGTTTACCCCAAGAATCTCTTCCCTTGACTAAGTTTGATCTGTATTCTTTAGCTTGAATAATCTGTGATAATAGAGCTTTGGGTGAGTTCTGTGGGTTCTCCTGGTATATTTGTGACTCTGAGGGTGGTCCTGGGGAGTGCTTGAAGCTGTAATTGGTATCAGAAGCGAAGTCAGTCTCATGGACTGCACACCCCTTAACTTCTAAGACAGATGAAAAAACCACGAGATGAGGAAACCACGAGAGAGTGACCTTTTTAAAAGTGGAGCAGCAAATTGGTGGCAAAGTCACAATGAGACAAGTCTGACATCTTCATATTTAAAGTCTCCTTCCTTCTGTGCTGCTTCCTGCTGCTTGCCAACATTTGTTGAGTGTATCAAGTATTGTGCTTAGGGATTTGTTCACATTATTTTAGCCTCACAAGAACTTTATATGATAGGTGCTGGATTATTCCTTTTGACAAAACTGAGGTTTGGAGAGCTTAGAAAATTTCCCTAGGTACAGGTTTTAAATGATGGGAAGAAGGATTCAAAGCTAGGGATTCTGATTTAAACTCAATTCTTAGATTTTTACTGCTTAATATTATTTCCTTGGATATATTGTACACTCCATTCTCTACCGACGCATGGTTTAACTTCTTTCACTTGAAACCAGCAGGTTACTTCATATATAGGTACCTAACAAGGAACAGCATTAGATACACCTTTTGCATTCCCCTTAGTACACAGTATAGTTAACCTTTCTTAAAGAGAGACTGACTTAACAAGTGGGGAAGAAAGATAGAGATTATAGGCTTAGAATCCCATGTATTTTCTTGATCTACATTATTGTTGACATCTTTCTTTTCTTCCTCTCCAATTTTTTTCTTCTCACTCCTCTTCCTTCTGCTCCCTCTTCTGCTTTTTTTCTCTCCCTCTTACTTTCTCTTCTTCTCATCCTTCATATTCATTATCACTAGTATTGTAGTGTTATGGTTTGGATGTGATGTGGCCCCTAAAAGGTCACGTGTGAGACAATGCAAGAAGGTTTGGAGGAGAAATGATTGGGTTATAGCCTTAACCTAATCAGTGAATTGATCTCTGATGGGATTAACTGGGTGGGAACTGGAGGCAGGTGGGTGTGGGATGGAAGAAGCAGTTCATTGGGGGCATAGCTATAGGGTGTATATTTTGTATCTGGAGAGTGGAGTCTCTCCCTCTCTCTCTCCCCTCCCTCCTTCCTCCTCCCTCCCTCCCTCTCTCCCTCTCCCTCTCTCTCCTTACTGATATTCATGTGAGCCACTTCCCTTTGCCACATTGTTCCACCATGACACCCTGCCTCACCTCTAGTGTGAGGCAGGATATGGACTTATGGACTGAGCCACTTATGGACTGAGACCTTTGAAACCATGAGCCCCCAAATAAACCATTCCTCCTTTACAGTTGTTCTGGTCATGTTTCAGTCACAGCAGTGAAAAAGCTGACTAAAACATGTGGTCACCAAAACCCAATTAGGCTGATCTCAACCTTATTATCTCCTAAAAATTGAGTTAACTGAAATTTTCTGCTAATGATTGTTTGGTTGGGTTTTGCTTAAGCAGACTTTCACTATCTTGCTTTTTTCCTTTCTTTTTCTTTTTCTTTCTTTCTCTTTTCTTTCTTTCTTTCTCTTTTCTTTCTTTCTTTCTCTTTCTTTCTTTCTTTCTCTTTCTTTCTTTCTTTCTTTCTTTCTTTTTTTTTTTGGTACAGCAAAATTATCTTTATTCCTTCAGATGATTAGGGTAAAGATATCCAGAAGATGAAATATAAGATTAAAAGAAAAGTGAAAAATAAGTGCAGAATAATTTTTGTGTCACTTATCATTTACTTAACTCTTAAATCAAAGGTCTTTCGTAGTTGCACAGATCATAGTTTACACGGGTTTACATTTTCCACAGGAAAATCCTTTTTGACATAAAATCCCTATTTCCTTTTTTTCCAGTTGTAACTCCACATTGCAGAGAAGACTCACTCATGTAGTCACACAGGGAAGAAGACACACCTTGTCTTGCTCCTCAATTAGTTTATATTGCAGGAAATCTGGATTCTAAAGGGGACGAATAAACCAACAAGTGATAGGCAAAGCTTAACACTAATTGTGACTTCTGTGAGTGTGATGTTTTGATAGCATATCGGCATTATTTTACTTAATCCTGAGAAGTAGGCAGAGTAAGAATTATACTCCCCTCACTTATTTTCATCCTGGAAATGAGAAAATTAAGCAATAATTTACGGGTTTTTTTTCCCACTGCCATAAAGGTAGCCATGAGTTCTAACTTTATAGAGTTCTTTTCTCACTAGTGTCTTTACTCTGTTTAAATACATATCTTCAGTTGGTGAGTTGTGTTTTCAAACACACGTTTTCTGTAAATCCCAAGTCCCTAACTCCTACTCTCTATGGATATATTTGAGGGTTTTTGTTGGTGGGGGCAGGGGTGTCAGTGAACTTTCTGAAATACAATTTACAGTATTGTGTATACATACTTCCACTCCCCAGCCACAAGACAATCTACTTTGTTCATCTCAAAAAATGTGCATGAGGCAATAATGGTCAGAATCTTTTTACCTTCAGTGGAAGGTTGCGGGCACCGCTTTCCCACGCGAGCAGATGGCGTTGGGCCCTTAGTGGAGACGGTTGGAGGCTGCGTGGTGTCAGCTCAGGGACTCCTGACCCCCTCCCGCTGCAGGGTGGTCAGACTGACCATTAGGGTTTTCTTGCCAATCATTTCCTTCGTTAACCTTTCTATCATCACAATCAAAGAGGCCGCTGCTGCTTTGTCCACTAGTTTTCCTCCATGGAATGAGGGGCTCCCCACCCCTCTGACCACCACTCTGTTAACATTCCCAGTTGGTTCCTTGCTTTGGCCCTCTGCTCCCTTGGGATGCAATCACCAGCTCACTGAGCTTCCTCCTTGATGACATCAACATGTGGCTCAGGGACCTCAACTCCACCCTTCATTTCCCCTGCCTGCCAACTTTAAGGTCTGAGACCAAGACCCTCTTCACACTGCCACCTTACAATTTCTCCATCTCCTTCATCTCAGTAGTTACAAGACTCCTTTTGAACTTGAGTGTTAAAATACCACTATTCCCCTTTTAGTCCTGAGTAGGCAATCACTACTTAGTCTCTCCCATCTTCCCTTCCTCTTTATCTGGGCCACCACTGCCTTACATATACTGTGCTATTAAGGTACAGAAATACTAATATTTTTGTTGGTATATTGCCAATTAAAAATATTAATAATGTTATCTTTAAATTTTTAAATGATCTTGAGATTATTTAAGATTTGAACAAAATGACCAAATATTTTAATGTGACACTAATCTGTGGTGCTAAGAGTAAAGACTGGGTTTTCCTGGGGGAACCCTGAGGGGTTTTCTGGGATGCAGATAATGTTCTGTGTTGGGTAGAGTCCCTGGCAACGTGTATTCACTTTGTGAAAGTTATTTGTGCCATATACTCTAATATGTGCACTTGTGATGTCACTTAGGAAGTATGCTGACTTCATTTTTTCCTTTAGTCATTTAAAAGCTGTTTTATTATTTTATTTTATTTTATTTTGGTTTTAAATCTAATTTCCATGGATAATAGTCAGTTCAACACCCTTTAATGTTTTTACTCATTTGTAATTCCCCAAAGTCAGTTTGTGCTGCATTTCCTGGGGTCCTTTATAGGATCTTCTTAACTGTGGGAGGAGCAACAATAAGGAGGACAGGAGATTGTGTGCCCTAGGGGTTCTGGAAATACAAGAGAGTAATGAAGGGTGGGAGGTCATTACCTTGTCTGGTTCCCACATGGTCTCTGTAGGCTGATTAATGATGCACTTCACTCTCATTCCCTTATTAGGATAAGCCTCATAAATTGTCAGGGGCCTGACCCCTGGTGCTCCTGGATGATTTATTTAAGCCATGACTTTTTTTTTTTTAAATCAATCATCAGAGCCAGAAGGCCAAAGGTATCACAGTTCTGGACCTTGACCTTCTTTCAGAGGAAACAGCACCTTGGGCAGAATATGGAATATGATGATAATTCATTTTCACTTTATGATAAATTATGAATTTAAATATCAAAATACCACTCTTGTCCTTTTATTTCTGAGTGGCAGTCACTACTTAGTCTCCTTCATCTTCCCTTTCTCTTTACCTCACCAGTACTGCCTTATTTTAAAATGTTTACATCTTCAGTATCTCAAACTTAGAAATTTTCTAAGCCTCCATTTCTCCCTCTCCTTTACATAAATATCAGTATTTGTCCATACTACTCTCTAGTCTTTCTACTTCTCCAAAATTTCCCCCACATTCTGACTTTCTTAGCCTCCACCACCCTGTATTAGGTGATCAACCATTTTAATGGCATACCTGTATCACTCCAAGGTCAGACCATATTAAATGGTCCTTTAGGATCCCTGAGACTGACTTCCCCACGGTCACCTCTTGCTCTGAATTCTACTCAAGGCATCTGTCTGGCATACTTGCATCTTATCTCTTGCTGCTATTCTTTGAATGTGTGTTTGTGTGCTCTCCTGCATGCACACGCCATAAGGATGGTTTAGCAATCCCCCTTCAGGCAATTGTCCTGTAGAAACACCAGCCATGTGTGCACAAATGCATATGCCAGGATATTCACTAAAGCATGTGTATAACACCAAAGTATCATAAGCCTCAGCAATATTAGTTAATAGAGCAATTATGTTCTTGCTGCTATTCTTTATTGAGTCACTTCCCCCAAACTGTCCTTGCAAGGCATTTGTACATATATCACTCATGGTACCTTTCACTCAGTTACATATTAGATAATGTAGTAAGAAAGGGATGGGTTTGACAAAGCATTCTATAGCCTCTCCACAGGAAAGTGAGTGCAACATCTTTCATTTTTGACCAGTTGCCTATATCTTAGAGCATAGTTTTGTCATCATAGTTTTGAGTTTCATCTGCTTTCAGGACGTTCACTTGGTATGGAGAAAACTTGTGCTAACTAGTGCTGTGCTCTGGGATTCTTTTACTTCTCATTTGAAGGCTCCACTGCCTCCATCACAATGCTTCTTTCATCTCTTCCAGAGCCCATCCCGACTTGAGCCTGCCATCTTGCTGCAAACGCCCCATGCTACTACTCCGTAGAAACAGATCTGAGAGTATCATTTGTGCACTCTCCTATTTTTTCTTCCTACATGAGACTGGGTGATAAAACAAAAGGAGAAACTCCTTGTTCCTGTTTATTGTGAGTGCAACACCTTTCATTTTTGACCAGTTGCCTATTTCTTAGAGCATTGCCTGCATTATTTGTGTGTCTCCATCCCTTCCTTGAAATTCTGCAATCTGTTTCCATTCCCATTGCAAATTCCTTCCTGTGTTACTCCAACCACCAACTCCAGTGTCTTTAAATTCTCATCTCACGGTCTTCTGTATCATTGCAGTTGGTTTCAGCTCAGAGCCCTTTTCTGCTCTGAGAGGAAGCCTTGCCTGCCATGCTTCTTTTTGCCCACCTCTACCAAGTGGCACTTTCCCAGCATGTTAGGCATGACTCTTCCCAGGGCTCTTATCCACTGGTACTCAATGACCCCTGTTCCTTACACTTCTTTCTTTACTTTTCTCTGAGGACTCTTACCACCCATCCACCCATCCAATAAAACATTTCTTTTTCCAGAAACCCTCAGTGACTTTAATTTTTTTATCATCTCATAAAAGTACAAACTACCCAGTTTGGCTTCGTGATGGCACACCACACATTTTGAATCTACGAGGTCAGATTTTCCTCCCATTGTTCTGTATATACCCATCCAGGGACTCTTAGTTGGTAGCTGAGGAAGCCTTAAGCTTCTATGGCTCCAAGTCATTGCAACACTATTTACTCCATCTGAAATCCTGTCTTCTCTCCCACCTTCAGCCCTATTAAGGGAACCCTGAGGCTAGAATACAAAAACCATGAAAGGGCAAAGCAATCATTTTGGGGTTATTCTAAGAAACTTGCTTAGCAGCTAGACTTTCTTAATATATTATTTTCAAACACAATCATTTTTCCTCTCTACCTTTTAAATGAGTTCCCCTTTTTTTTGTAAGAAAAACAGAATTCTATTCTCTCTACAGAAGTGTTCTGTGATCTTAGTAAACAACTTCATTCTTTTTGTGAACTAAGAATTTTAGAATGAATACCGTATATTCTATTTTTCGGTGAGAAAGATTCAACGGTGTTAGAATCATTTGTTTCTGTGGTTTTGTCTCTATCTATTCAGATCACACACCTGGCCAGGGGCTGAGACACTGGACTCTGTTCCAGGGGAGGCTGGGGAGGCAGGCGCTCCATGACTGTCAGTGAAAGCGAGATCACACTGTTGACTGGTTTGGCTTAGACAGTAGGAAACATCTGGTCATTTTCTGATATTTATCAAGACAGAATTGTGTTTCCTTTAAAAACAGCTTCACATGAACAATGCATTACATAACAGCAGAGGAATTTTATAACACAAAGAGAGAACACAAGAACGTGACTAGGAAATACAGAAATTAGTTTTGAAAATTTGATCAAAAGTTTAATTATAATCTCAAAATAGATCAATGTTTATATTCCTAATAAATTTAATGTCTTACCAGGTCTTCTGCTTATTTTTTATCCTAGAGCTAATTTTTGTCTCCAGTGCACATTGAGACACGGAACCAACTGAAGAGGCCAACTGCCTCTCAACCACACCATCTTATTTTCCTAGGTCTACTGACGGATATTTGTAATATTGATCATGGTAGCACCTTGTGGAAGATGTTCTGCACTGACTCTGCTTCATCTGCAGACTTCTTCATGTATAGGAATACCATCACTCTCCTCCCACCATCCTCTTGGATTTTATCCCATCAAATATACACATAAATACAGATATAAATATAAAAATAAAAATATAAACATATCAATATATTTTGAAAGCTTTTTAATTTCCAAATAGTGTATTTCCTTCTTTTGAAAAGACTATCAGAAAATCGATCTGTGATAATGGTCCAGATTTGGGTATATATTTTTTTGAATATAAAGTTCAAATATTTTAACAAGTCAGTCCCAAATGAACTTGAAAGGAAGTAAGGAATATAAAATCTAAAACCAGATGATAGAAATGATTATAGTCTGATTTTTCTGCTTCAAAGTCCAAGTTCCAAAGTCCACATCTTTCAACTAAGCAATCTTAAAGTAAGGTAGCTTTGTCTGACTTTTCTATTTTCACATAAACCTGTGATGGATATCTAAATGCTGCTTTGCTTCCGACCTGTGTATCAGAAAATTGGACTAAATAACTTATAGTTATGGTTCCAGAGTTAGCAAATATATCAACCTGTTATGCTTGACCCAAAGCAGACATTGCTAATCAATCTCAGGGTGCTCTCCCCCTGAGCTAGAATGGGCTTCATAATCCTTTCCAATAGCACTGCAGGTTTCCTAATCAATTGAAGTTGACATGACATATGGAATCTATTTGCTTTCCCAGGTTTAGACTTTTCTGAATATAACAAATACAGCAATCATTTGGGCAAAACTTATCATTAGTCACCTTCCAAAAGGAAAGTTGAAAAACTCCTGGCAGCTCCTCTTTTGTGTCAAACACACGGCTATTGGGGGAGGGAATAACTGCATGCAGTCTGATTCCTCCCTTATCTTTCTTTCCCAACAGTGCCTGAAAACACTATCTCAACTCCTTTGAGTAGTCTTCTGAGCATATCCTCCCAGGTCATCACAACTGATCTATTTGCAACCATTATGTAAGCTTCCACCTCCTGGGACATAATGTCCTTCCTCTTTTTTTTCTAACTTATCTTCTCCTGTTTCTCTGATTCCTGTAGTTTCTTCATCCTCCCAAACATCTTTCACTTAGTCACTTCTTTCCCACGTTATGTCTCCTTTCTCTAGGAATTGCTATCTTCACTGTGCAAATTCCTTGTCAGTTTTCCCTTAACCTTAAATGACAAAAGCACGAACTTTTCCCCACCTCTACTCCCAACTAAAACCTGCCTGTTATATAACTCTTCTTTTTTTCCCACTTTAACCACAATATTTCTTAAAAGATTGGGCTTTTTCATCAGTCTCTCCTTAATTCTTCACAAAGATTTTAAAAACCCTCAGAACCTGCCAAATGCTTTGCCTTGGCCCTCAGAGGCATTCTTGACATGCTCCCTTTCCTTGGCTTATCTGGCCCTGTACAAATTAAATGTCTCCTTTGCTTGTTCTCTTTTTGTTTTCTTCTCTAACAGTTTATATGCCTCCTGGGGTTTTATAGTTGACCTTTTCTTCCCCTTCTCAACAGCCTTCTTTGGAAAACTCAGCTTAAAAATTCTAGCTATCATCTATTTATGACTTTCAAATTAATGTGAGCACCGTAGGTTTCCTCTCCTCGGTGCTACTTTTGCATTTTAAACTCCCTTTCTAAACATTAAATAGTGATTCTCTCTCTCTCTCTTTTTTTTAGTTACTTTCAAACTTAAAGAGACTTTTTAGCCTGAATTCTTATCTGCAGCATATCATGCACACCAAATTTAGTTGCTGTCTTTCAGTATGTTTTCTGGGACTAGTTCTTCCTTCCAGTTCTCATTGTCTTCTTGATTAAAGCCTTTATCACCCCAAAACAGAAAGCTTAAAATAGTTACATCCAACTCTGTGCTCTATTCTCTATAGTCTCTTTTCATGAAACCATCTTAAATAAGGTCCCAAGGTTTGTCATCTTCAAACACTGTTTTAAAATCATATGTCTCTTTCCCTTGTTGAAAACCATCATAGGATTACTATTACTTCTTTTTTACTTTATTTTATTATTTTATTTAGGTAGGGCTGAGGATGGAACCCAATGCTTTATATATGCTAGGTAAGTGCTCTACCAGTGAGCCATAACCTCAGCCCACTATTACCTCTTGAGTGGGGAATTTGGTTCCTTATATGACAGACAAATTCCTCCTCGAGCCAGGGTCTATATCTATTTTCCAAGCTGGTGCTCATGTCCACGAGGTTACTAGCTGATTCCAAATTTCACCTTGATCTCTTTTCTTACAAGTTGGAGCATTTGCTTCACCATTTTCAATTTCTGAATCATTTTCTCTACTTCTATACTCCACCTTTTAAGATTCTACTTAACTTTTAATATCCAAACCTAACATTGTTGTGGGAGTTATCTCTAGCATTCTCCTTAAACTAGATGTGTAGCTAGGTTCAGGGAAGCTACTGACCAAAAAATCAAAAGAGGGAGGCCATTGAGGGATACCTTGGAAGATGCATAATATTTATGCCCAGTAGAGTCATGGGTGCTAGATAGAGCTGTGGAATTGCTTAGGGAGAGATATAGAAGTGAATAGAAGAGAACCTGAGCCAAAAATCACCTCATTGGAGAAAGGCCCATAATCACCTTGTAAACAGAAGACAGAATATGCAGAGAGCACCAAGAAGTTGTGGCCAAATAAAAGAGGAAAACCAGCAGACTCTGATACAACACAAGAGAAAATAAAGCAGTTTTTGTAGCTATAGAAATTAAATCAGGTGAAAACAAACAAACAACAACAACAAAAAGCCATAGTATTTATTGACATGGAGGTCACCAGGAAACATGATGAGAGATCTTTTGATGAAGTGGTAAAGGTTCTGCAAAGAGTAGAGTATTGCCCAGAAATAAGGAGATGAAGAAATGGAGACAGCAAATATGTTTCTGAGAAGTGGGTCACAGAGTGAAGAGAAGTGAAGGATCAACCTCTTCCTTGAAAGAGGTTGAGATGGCTGAATAGTCATCAAAATTATCTAGGTTTGAAAGGAAATTTAGAAAATACTGCAGAAGGAAAAAAAATATTTGTGTAATGTTCTTGGGAAGATGGGAGAGTATTGGCTGAGAAGTGCATCTGGGTTATTTAGCATTTGCAAGAATGGAGGCCATCACCTCCCTTGCAAAAATGAAAATAAAGATCAGGAAGTAGAGAGGGAGTGTGCTTTTGGTAAGTTTGAGCTCGTAATTTACAGGTTGGTTGGAGAAATTCCAACAGGTGGAATCTATTTACACTTTAGGGTAGAAGACAATGTCAACTGCTGACACCAAGGAGGAAGTGGGAAGTAGCAGGGATAAAGATTCAGGAGAATGTAAAAGTTTTGAAACAGTCACTGCAGAGTAACATGATTGATTATAGACAGAACAATATGTAAAAAAGAAAAACAAATTGGAATGCCAGCAACGAATGCAAGCAAGAGGAGAATCATTAAGTGAGTTTATTCAGGACTTGTGTTTTGCAAGTCCAGTGTGATAAAAGTCTGAGGCCATTTAGGATGTGGCTAAGAGTGTTATTGGACTGTTGGATAGTGGAAAATGATCTGTTAAGGGGAAAGTGAAGGACAAAAATAAGAGAAAAGAAAGAAAAAACCAAAGAATTGTAAATGGATGGATGGTCCTGATGAGATTCAAGATCTGTCTCAGTGCTGTATCTGATTACCCCGGGTAGAGGCTCAGTCTATCTAGCCTCACCTGTCACTTATTTCAATGCTCAACATTCTGATATCATCCAAATATTTCCCTATCTTCCTGTGATGTCCTAGCTTTCTTATGGATCATTCACACAGTATGCATATCCATACACTTAACCTCATTCGTGGTAACAAATAGCTATTCAATGAACTAATAGGAAAGAAAAGAAGAAAGAAGGTTTTTTCTAAAAGTAAGGACAACACATTTTAGTTTTGTTTCTTCACAGGTGGATTGTTGTCTGCACATATCTTACGGACTCCCATTTCCACTTCTTATAACTTAAAAGTTAGTGGAAGGTATTTTAGTCTTTTATTGATCAAAAAATCGAAACATTAGATTAGGCCACTCAAACTAGAAGAATAAATATTGTGTTTGTTCATTAAGCATACATGTCTGCTTTCTTTCTGTTCACAGCATGAGGCAGAAAATTGTGGAATTTTCCAGTAATTACAATTCAATACAGAGGGCCAGTGGGAGAGTGAGTCACCCACTTGTCTGGACTGAAAGAGACAATTATTTATGTGGCTGTGCCCTGCGGCTGAGCCTACAGCTGGCCGTGAATGGTAGCAAACTTCGGCTTTTCCAGTTTCTTTTTAGTTTCCTTCTTTACAATAAAGACCATCGAATGCAAAAGGTTAGAACTACATTGAAAATTACTGTTCAGATAATGGTTTTCTGCGTTTATTGCAGTTGGCATGAATGCTATTCCTATTGCACCAATAATCGGTATTATCAATTATTATCTTATTAATTATTATCTCAATTATTGCTCAGCTAAAATGAATATGAATTTTTCCACTATAGCTCTGAATCTGTAAAGAATATAAGCAAATTGACTTATTTCTGCATTTTCTTTATTATAATTATATTGATTTCTTTCAGTGTGCAGTGTGCCTTCCTTAACTTAATCTTATTTTATCCTTTTCTTCTTTAGGGAGATTTCATGCAGTGTCAAAAACAAAGTAAAAAATAAAATGTTTAAAAAATGAAAGAAACAATGGTGAGCCAGGATTGTGAAGTGTTATTTCCATGACTGTACTAAACTGGTATCTGTTATTTTTTTTTTTGACTGAATTGAGTGAATTTTTCACTTGCCCTTATCAAACAGCAGATCTCCTCTACTGAACACATCAAAGTTTGCATAGAAGAAAACTAATGGCCTAACTAACTACATTGTGTCCTCTGAGTGGGACTTCAGTCTCCCCCCTCTTTTTTTTTCCTGGTAGGAATATTGATTATTCACCATAGGACTTGTAGTCATCATTGTCACCCCGACTGTTGTCATGTCCATACCTTGGCCACAGCCCTCTCTAGCAGGTGATGCTGAGTACCTCCTTTCATAAGGTACTATTTAAGGCCTCATGGCAAATGTGAATTGACACATCTCTTAGCGGCAAAATTTCCCCCAATGCTCTCCGACTCTAATAAAGAGTTACTGTCCTGTGATATAAAAAGGAATGGGGAAGCCAGCATGGTGGCACAGGCCTGTAATCCCAGCAACTAGAGGAACTGAGACAGGAGGATTGTGAGTTCAAAGGCAGCCTCAGAAAAAGCATGGAACTAAGTGACTCAGTGAGACCCTGTCTTTAAATAAAATACAAAATAGAGCTGAGGATGTGGCTCAGTGGTCTAGTGCCCCCGAGTTCAATCCTCAATACCCACCCTCCTCACTGAACGAATGAGGAAAAACACTAGATTCAGAGTGGTCCAAGTTTAAATAATGGTTGTGTGGTTTGTTTGCTTAATTCTGAATGGATTATTTTGCCTTTTTTAAGGCTTTGTTTCCTCATCTAAGTATCAAGTTTTTTTTTTTTTCCTTCTGATGAGAGGACTAAAGTTCAGAACTTGGAATACAGAGTTAGGAACAATTCATAACTCTCAAGACAGATTTTTTTTTTAAGGAAAAATTATCCTCATCCTTCGGAAACCTGAGGAGAAGTAGAGAAATACTTCTGTTCTTCTCTAAATGGGTTTCTGTATTTTAAGGGCTGTAATGGGAATCAACGCTGAGATACTAAGACCCAATTGAAACTACTGAGTCACCACCTAAATGTATGCTACACATAAGGACCAAGCCTCATAAAGAGGGCCTGAAGTGGAGAACACATCAAATACCAAAAAATGGTCACCAAAAAACGGTCACACAATCACAAATGTGTATTTCTGATGCAAATATTTCCAATCTATGAAAGTAGGAAGATGACAACTATTTTTTAGAGAGGAAGAAAATATTGAGAGCAATTAAAAAATAATTTTATGCCAGGCACAGAGGTACACACTTGTAATCCTAGTGATTTAGGAGGCTCAGACAGGAGGATTGCAACTTCAAAGCCAGCCTCAGAGATTTAGTGAGACTATCAGCAACTTAGCAAGATCCTGTCTCAAAAATAAAAAGGGTTATGGATGTGGCTCAGTAGTTAAGCACCCCTGGGTTCAATCCCTGGTAGTAGTAGTAGTAATACTAACACTACTACTACTAATAATAATAATTTTGTGTCTAAAGTTTTCTCTTAAAGTATTCAGATTCCATGGAATTTCAAAACCAAATATAAAAAGAATTTTCTTTCAACAAATGAAAGTATTCAAAAAATTTATTGAACATATTTTTATCAGAATCCAAAATAGTTACTTTATATCATGTCATAAATTTTTAGAACAGATAGTTTCTTGTAGCATTAACGATGAGACCAAAATGTACACTTTTTTTTCAAATCTTTTTGTAGTTCTTACTTTGTGCATGTTCTCGTCTAAGAATTCTATGTATAACATTTCATAATTAAGTGGGAGTTAGCTCTTGGGTTTTCGTAGAAAATTTCAATCAAAATTAGGATTTTCTCCTTTACTCTTACATTAGTGATAACTTTTTTAGCATTAATGAGTGTTAATTTTTGTCAAATGCTTTATCTGTATCCATTAAATGGATCATGTAATATTTCTCATTAATTTTCTTATCATGAATTGGATGGTTGAGGAGTTTTTCTCTTATCAACATTTTCATAATAAGCATCACTTGTTCATAATACGTTATGTTTTTCTGTAGTGTTAGATTGAATCAACTAATTTAAATATCATATATATAAATATTATATAGATAATGTATATAAATTTTATATATAATATATATTAGTTGGATATATTTGCAAATTATATCCAAATATTTTATCTATATATATATAAAAAGAGAGAGAGAGAGAGAGAGAGAGATATCATGGGAACATTGGTCTCTAGTTTTCTTATAGTATCTCTCAGGTTGCTATCAGGGTTATGTGGGCCTCCTCAAATGAGTTCAAAACTATTCCACTCTCCTTTATTTTCTGAAAACATTTGTGCAATATTTTTATTAATTCATTCTGAACATATATTAGAATTCATGAGTGAGGTATCTGGGTCTGGTGATATTTTTGTTTTTCATGGTAAATTCCATTAAAAAATATGTTGATCCTTTAGTTTTAGAGTCACCTGGCAGACTTGTTCAAACACAAATTGTTAAGCCCCTTTCCAGGATTCTGTAGATCCAGAGTAGGCGCCAGAATTTTCAAGTCTATTAAGTTCCCAGAAGCTGCTGGTATTTATTTCCAGTCATACTTTGAGAGCCATGGCTTGAATAGATCAAGGATTATTGATATGATGGTGTTACCAATCCTTAGTAACATTTATTTTAGTTTCCTACTCTGATTATTTTAACATCTGTTCCATGCCTGGTTTTATTCTATTGACTGTTTTTCTCTTCATGCTATATTTTCTTACTTTGTCGTGTATAGCATATTGTAATTTTTCATTGAATGCTGCTCATTGTGTGTAGAATATCTGTAAGGTCTGGAGTGCTGGAGAAATGTCAGTTCTCTTCTTTCACCCTCTGATTTCAAGAAGCCTTATTTTGGACCTCATTGTGGATCCCTCTCGACAGTCCTGCTTCTCCTCTCCAGCATAGACAATCACTGTATTATAGTTGATGCAATGCCCAGACAGCAACAATACTTCTCTCAGTTCTCCCATTCTTCCCTCAGTCTTAGGGAAACTCTTCCACATTCCAAAAGTGGAGACAAGGTGATCTTTCAGCCCTGAGTGGGGTCTTTCATTGGCCATGGTGGAGATTTGTGTGGGCATTAATGTGCCTACCTTTGTTTACAGTAAAGGTCTAAAATAATATGAAGAAATACATATATGCATAGGATTTGTTTTTTAAAGCTGAGTGGTTGCAATATAAAGAACTACACTCATGTGAACAGGTCACTTCCCTAACAGGAAGAATTTGAGAGGGGAAGAGTTCTTCATTGCATATGGAGTGAGAAACATAAAGCAGGGAAGGACTGACTTCTCTGACTTCTTTGCTATTTAAATAAGGTAAACACTAAAGTATCACCTAGGAGAGAATTTGGCAATTGGATGGGGAAGGGAAGGGCAAGATCTCATGGAAAGTATACTCTTGAAAGGGTGCAGGCTATTGTATTGGGCAAACTTTTTAATAAATTTATTATGTATGGGCTATGGCCAAGTTTTCAAACACAAACAGCATGAAGTGGAGAGATCAGAGATGGTACTGTGCTTAAATGTACTTTATGAGCTTTGAACTAAATGAACAGGGAGTTAGTTCCACATCCTAGAAAGGCAGTGTCAACTGTAGCAGCATATAACAAAGTATTTCTGATCAAAACTGACTCAGTAAGTTAAAAAATGCCTTACATTTGATTATTGTTATGGATTTACATAAAGTCATCCCCCCATTACTTTAATACTTATAACAACTGTGCAAACTAGGAGTTACTAAACACTGCTTTTTGTGGGGGGAAGGGGTACTGGGGATTAAACTCAGGGGTACTCAACCACTAAACCACATCCCCAACACTATTTTGTATTTTATTTAGAGGCAGGGTCTCACTGAGTTACTTAGCATCTTGCTTTTGCTGAGGCTGGCTTTGAACTTGTGATCTTCCTGCCTCAGCCTCCAGAGCCTCTAGGATTCCAGGCATGCGCCACTGCGCCTGACTTCCAGCATAGCTTCTTTGTAGTCATTAGATATCTTAGAATCAGGCATTTTCACTTTGTAATGGATTTTATTTTTCAGTTTTTACATATCTTTTGCTTATCTTCATTTTGTTCCTTAGAATAGTTCCTTTTTCAAATTATATCCATCTTGCCTGCACAGGGGAGCAAAAGGAAAGAGAGAGCACTTCTCATGCTGTTCCTGCAGGGCACATCAAGTACTTAGGACTACAGCCCAGGAGAGAAGCCTTCTGTAGCCAAGTCATTTATTAAGTAAGATGTGCTCCCTGCAGAATGAATGGGACAAAAGAGATTACACTTCCCCTCCTAACTATAGCACGTGCATTGCAAAAACTCAGAAAAAATGGTTGGAAAGGATAAAGTACAATTTAAACATACCAGGTATTACATTTTTAGTGCTGGTGACTATGAAAAGATCCATCTCAAAGTGCAAAATGGCGTTTTATACACAACACAAACTCCCTCAAAAACAAAATAAGATCGTTACTGTAGCAGAGAAAACCCAAACACTGTGCCCTGAATTCAGTTCAGGCCCTTGACGATGTACTTTAGGCTCTAGGTGAATAGGAATATTTTTATAGTGTAATACCTTAATATCCAGGTCCCAAAAATAAAAGTAGAAAATTTCATTTTTTGCTCCTAAACCGTTTTTCTTCCCTTTGGCAGGGCTGGGGATTGAACCCAGGGCCTTGTGCATACATGGAAAGCACTCTACCAACTGAGCTATATCCCCAGCCCTAGTCTTAAACTTTTAGTACGCTTTAACCCTTTGTATAGTTATAGACTTCAGTCCAAAAAAAAAAATTAAAAATTTATTTTGAAAGACTCAGTGTTCATCTCAATTTTACTGTTTGCTTGACACCTTATAATTTCCTTGAGACTTACACTTTTGGTTCTTCATTCAAATGAGTTTTGCCACTGCTCTCAGCTTACTGATAAGATAATTATGTATTCTGCATCTTAGTGTGCTTTCTGCTGATAAATTATATTATAATTGTCCCTGCCAGAGCTGCTTAAGTGCCCGGTAGCATTTTCATTACACAAGTCATTTTCCTCCTCAAGGGTTTGTAACTTTACCCTTCCAAAATTTTTTTTTGTTATTCTGTTACTAATAGAATATGCATATGGAGAAGGGCAAAACCAAACACACCTAATATTTAGACAGAGTCTCAATGGAGTCTTTCTTTGATTAGAACTGTTATAAAGGAAAGGAAGAAATTCCTCCTCTCCTAGTTAAAGAAAAGACAATGGTGGTTTAGTGGACCATACCTGTTGTTAGTTTGAAAAACGTGGTGAAAGGTGGAGTTCATTCTCTGCCTGCGTGTTCTCTCTCTCACACACACACAAATGTGAAATCATCCACCTGCTGTTGATTATTTTCACAATAGCTCAATAGAGTTACATAAAGGATAAAGAGAACTGGGGAGATGTTACAGGATGGGCTGCTCATCAGAATAAGTTATATTATGGGCTGTCAGCATTGCACGATGAGAACATGACACAACTTCTGTTGAAAGCAAAATTGAGTGCACCCAGTGGAACACAGAGGGATAGATGCAGCGTCTGGTGACATGTGAGATAATCATGGAAAATGACAGGTACATGTTTTCAGGAATTTCTGATTATTTTATGTAACACTGTGGCAAAAGAAGTCGGAGGTAGAGAATTTGCAGAAACATGGATGTGCTAATATTTTCAGGTAATATGAACCCGCAGGTTGTTCAGAAATATACTCCCTTCAAATTCTTACTGCTGTTTCACTCATGTCATGCAATTATTTCTTGGCAACATAATACTATGATGCATCAGGGTAATTATGGAATTGGAAACTAGACAAACTTGTGTTTGATTCCTTATTTTTGCAGAAGTACTTCCTTCCTCAGAGTTTTAGTTTTCCTATGCAAAAAATTAATGTAATATCTACAATACAGGTTGCTATGACAATGACATGTCATATAAAGTACTTAATGAATCTCTAGTATTTAGTATATGTTTAATAAGTACTAGATCTCTTTGCATAAACAAAGCTGTAATTGGGGGGAGCACTTCAGATTAAACCAACTATTTACTATTTCAAGATATGGAAATATTTAATGCTGTTAGATAGAATTTCCAAGATTTTACTTAGAAAAAAGGTAGAAAAGCTATGTTTTAGGTGGTGTGTGCAACAGTTCTGGGCCTGGAGGCAGAGTATAGGTATTGACTGCTTAAGCTTTCCTGGGACCAAGGCCACAAAGCATTTGATTTTACCTTTAGATTAATGCAAATTATCAGATTGTCAGATTTGTACTTATTAAAATATTAAGAAACAAGATATATTTGAAAGTGATGATAATGATTGGGAGGTCAACAATACTAAGATCAAAGAGTTCATAAGCTAGTAAGAAGACAGATATGTTAGCAAACACGACACTATAAAAAATGCAGTGTTGAATGCTTGGTAGAAACCACGCTGACTTAAGGGTGATCAGCTATTGTTCAGGTGATCAAAAAAAATTGGCAAAAGTTATGAGTCACTCGATATAATACATATATGCTGTAAATGTTTTATTTAACTTTAAAACTTAGAAAAGGATATTCACTTAAGGTAATGTCAAGATGTCTCCTTGGAGTTTGTAACTGCTTAATAAAGTGCCTGCTTCTTTATGTTTATTTCTCATAAACTTCAACCATAATGCAATATCTAATGTCCAATCTATCTTTTTAAAAAGTTAAACAAGACCTTAAAGAATTGAAAAACAATTTGAATGACAAAGGAAGTTTTAGAAATTTTATTAATGCTTTGCCCACATGTAATTCAATTGTAGTTTATTAAGCAAATCATCTTTACAAAGTTTTAAGTAAATTTATTTATTTTTGTTTTCAAAAAGCAACAATATCCTTCCTTTAAAGTTTTTTTAAACACCATCTTAATTATATAGTGTTTAATCAGTCACACAATTAAAATAATTATATAACTGGTATAAACAAGTTTGAGAACAAACATGAACTGACCTGGTAAGTGCACAGATTCAATTTCTGAGACAAATAGCTATAGGGACTTACTACCCATGTTGTCTAGCATGCTTTGGGTACTAGTTAACTTGAGCTATGAAGTAAATTGAGACTCTCAGTCATCCATATTTTAAATGGAGGATAGGTATGATAGTTTTTACAATATTAGTATTATGAAGGTAGGATTTTGTAGTAATTATGATGGTTAGGTGCCCTTGGGTTGTATGGAGGTGTGATGGCTGTCTGCCACTTATGAACTATATAACCTCAGACAACTTGTTCTAAACCACAGTGCATGCTATTTTCAAGTAATTGCCCCTGCATTGTTTTAAAGAGGGAAGCACTTAAAACAATAATTGGTATAAGCTCTGTTTTTCAAAAGTGTTAAGAATAATTGGAGATAATGATGAAATCTCAGAGAAGGACTGAGAAGATGCAGTCACAAGTTAATTTTATTCCTCATATCTTTGCTTTTTAAATTTTGTTTGGTAATAATTGGTCATAGTGGTGGTGTTAGCTTGAAAAAAATTTCTCTAGCAAACAAATATGTCCTTCATGCTCCAGGCACTCACTATTCTTAGGTTTCCCTAGGGACAAGACCAAGTATTTGAGAATACTAGCCTCCACCAGAAGGAATGGAAAATTTTGAATATCGCTGGTAGAGCCACAAGGCAAAGCATCTTGGGGGAGGTACTAAAGTGAATTCATAAATGCAACTCCCACTGATTGATATAATTTCCTTTTATGATAAAGCACCTGTTTTGTATACAAGATAAGTATAATAAAAGTTGTAATCTATAAACATGGTTTCAAATATTTCAAAATATTTGATTTTTCCCACTATGTGAGTTTACCAAAATAGTAAACCAGAATCTCTTTGTTTTTCAAATATTGGTGTGTGCAGGTCTCTCTTCTTGACCTCTTCTGACTTTGAATATCCTCAATAGAGAAAGAGATCTATTTCCATGATGCCAACTCCAACAAAAACATGTCTTTGTCTCTTTTATGAGTTCATGCCAATAGCACACAGGCACCTTGTATGTTCTAAATGTGCTAATGTAACTATTTTCATCTTGTGCTCCCCAGCATGTTCCTTGTCACATGTCAAATCAGATATCTATGAACCAAACTTGGCCCTTAAGTTTTCCTTACTTCTCAACAACCAAATGGTCTTCTCAGACTTGTCGATATTTCTTCACACACACACACACACACACAAACACATACACACAAAAAAAAATTAAAAGTTTATTTTAAAAACTGGATACAATTTTTTCCGAGACCACATTTAAAACATGTAAAAGGGTTAACAACAAGGGAAAACTTAGTGGTAATATTGATGAAGGTTAATTCTATGAAGTAAGTTTCATAGATGAGTGAAAGTTAGAAAGGCGCTTTGAAATATGGGTGTGTTAGAGTTTGATTATGACCTATGCCCCCAGTAGCTCATGTATTGAAGGCTTGGTCCTCAGTGCAGCCATGTTCAGAGGTGAGGATTTAGAGAAGTGAATAGATCATGAGGACCTGACCTCATCCATGGATTATTCCACTGAGGGGTCTGTAACTGAATGCATCATTGGGTGGAGGCAGAATCTATAGGAGGTGGAACCTGTGAGGAAGTGGGTGCTTGGGGGGCATACCCTTGGAAACTGTATCTTGTCCCCAGCATCTGCCCCCACCCTCTGCTTCCCAGCCATTCTGAGGTGAGCAACTTTGCTTCCTTAGGCCTTTCAACCATGATGTACTGCGAAACCACAGTCCCAAGAAACAATGGAGCCAGTCCATCAAGGACTGACACCTCTAAAATCATGAGCCAAAATAAATATTACCTTCTTTAAGTTGTTTTTCTCTGGTATTTGTCACAGCAAAGCAAAACCAACTCAGAGTGAGACTCTGGAAGGGTGTAGAGGAAACATCTTCACCAACAAGAAAGATAGCCCAGAGCATCCAGAGGACCCCAGAGGCCAGCTCTGTTGAATAGGGGAGAAAACTGGGCTGAAGGAGTCACAGTTCTGGGCACCAGGGAGTCACCAGTGGCCGCTGAGTGAAGCCCGTCCCTGGAGGTAGACATGAGAACTATACTGAAATGTTAAATACAAAAACAACCTAGAAGACTATAAGAAGTGATTAAATGATGAAGAAAAAGAAAGAAATGGCCACCTGCAGAGGAAGTTGAATCAGAAGTTTTCCCCTATAAGACTCTGGAGCAGATTTTAGGCTAAGGAAAAGGAGAAGCTGAATTGAGCAAGAATAGTGACAATAAAGCAAGTTTACACAGGAAAATTGGGTAATAGAATCAGAAGGAGACACAGAAGCATTGTCTGGAAAGAACATAGGACAGCTTTCTCCAAGGTCATGAGGAAGAGAGGAAATATGAATGACAGTGTCTAAAGAAATTTGAGGCAGAAGAAATAGGAAGTAAAGATTTGAACACTCTCGGAGACGAAAGAGCCATTAGGGAACAACATTTTTTGAGTGAATTAGGAAAAAGGGGCTGGAAGAAGAAAAAGCATGAAAATGCAATTTTCTCTGTCTGGTAGATGCCATCTTTTGCCTAGATTCCCCCCTTGTTTACTTTACACACCTTTCTTATCTATGTCCACCAATTTCCCTTCTTCTTTCCTAACCCCACCCTCTGAGAGGACTGTGGCTTTACTGTTTTTTAATTATTAGCTTTCCTTGCATCTTCAATCCTCCACACTTTGCAACTTTTGTCTGCTAATTAGTTCCCTTTCTACTTTCCTATAGCCAAGGTAGGGAAAATAACTCTGGTCAAGCAGGGACAGAACCAGACAGTTCTGATAAATGAGCCAAGCCCGAGCTCACTGCAGACTAGAGCAGGCCAAGAGGACGCAGCAGCACTGCCTGCCACAGCAGCTACCCAGAAAGTTAAATCAGGACAAGGCCATGGACAGAGTCCTGCTGCTGGTTCATCTATCCCCAGAAGTATAGTCACAGGCTCTTCAGAGAAACTACAGTTGTACCATCTCCTAGTGGAAGCAAAATACTGGCAATCCGTCCATGCCCTCTTGTGCCAGTGGGACTGACTGGGAAATAATGCTAGTTGGGACTCTTTTAATTACAAATGAGAAAATAAGGTGAACTAGCTTGAGCTAAACTGAAAATTATTAAAACGGAAATGTCCTAAGGATCCTAGACGGGTTAGAACTAAAACTGAGAACTAAAGTGCCTCTAGGTTGTCTCTCCCGTATTTCAACACAAAGGAGAAATCATCCAACTGGCTTTAATGTGGAATTACTTATGGACTTTTGCTCTGGACATCGGGTAGGCAGCTCTTCAATACCAACAAGGTGTCAGGTATGCTGCCTCCAAAGGACCAGGGGCATGAAGGACCTGAGCCACCCTAAGTTCATACATCAGAGACTGGCTCTAGATCTTGTCTGGTAGCTTATGTTTATTCTCCCAAAGTTTTTCTAATATAAATAATTAAGAATTTATATCTTAACACCCTATGGGTAGTTCAGTACATAAAATTCTCTGGTTTGAAGTAAACAGTGAATTTTTTAAAAATCAACTTGGGATTTCCTCCAGAAAATACTGTAAGTAGAGTTCATTGTAAAGAAAGCTGTGTCCAAAAGATCACAAATGTAATAAACTTAGGTTCCTAATTTCATGTATATTCTGCATGTGAAATAGAAGACGGGGCAGGACCTCCAAAAGTGTGCTGTACCCTTCACCACACACATACCACCATCACCACCACCACCAACAACAAAAAGAACAAACACTATTGAGGGGACAGTCTGAGCTTGAAGACAGAAAGGAACATTTAATCTCTGTGCCACTTCTTTCCATTTCATCTGCTGCTAACTATGAACCTTGTGTCTTCATTTGCATTTAACACATATTTATGTGCAAAAGTTGCAATTCTCACAGCAAGAGCAGTGTTTCTCATCCATGTGCTTCAAAAAAAATGTTTTTGTCACAGACTGAGAAACCTGAGTATTAGAGCTTACACAAATTTCTTTTATTATTTGATTTCATTTTTTAACAAAGCACTAATAAAATTGATACCAAGTCTTTATTGGCAATGAGAACATAGCAATTTTCATTCAATCAACAGAGTTGAGGGCAAATTTTAGGAATAGTCATTCCAAACACACCATTATGGAACTTGGAGATACTGACTTGAATAGGACACAAATCCTCACTAGAAACTTGTTGCGAGAGAGTGCATGGAAATTGTGACCAAATGATGATGGATTGAAAATCACATTGACACACCCAGCTCTGAGAAGAAAGATCACCACTGTAAAAACACATGGAAGAGCAAGAGAAAAACTGAAATCAGTGAATCCCAAGAGACAAAACTAAAATAAAAGTAAAAAACCATAGTGTCAGGAAATGAGTAGGAACACAAGGAAGACTGAACATTGAGGAAAACATAATAAGGGCATAGGGGCCCAGAAGTAGGAATAAGAACAATGGACATAAAATAAAAATAAAGAGTTTAACAGGATTTAAATCCTAAAGGATCTACAGACAAGCTCTTAGAACTAAAAATTATATATAGTGAAGTTACCCGTAAAAGTCCAATATGTAAAAGTTGATTGTTTATGCCAATGGCTTAAAAATAAAACCTGAAATTTTTTAAAATAAGGATACTATATATAATAGCATCAAAAGACATCAAAGAACAAGAAATAATGTCTAATAAAATGTGTTTAATAACGATGAAATAGCTAATTACTACAGATAATCTAGCAAAATGGAGGGGAATTTCATCTTTATTTATTGGAAAGTTCAATTATAAAGAATTCAATTATAAAGCTGAATTATAAATTCACCTCAAAGTTATCCGTAGATTGAATATAATTCCAATCAAATTCTTAGCAGATTATTTTACAAACATTAATAAACTGACTCTCAAGTTTATGTGTAAAAGCAAAGGGCCAAGTAAGGCAGGATAATATTAAAGAAGAAGAGCATAGCTGGCATATTTGCACTGCAAACTTATATAGCTGCAATTATTAAGATAGTACGGCATAACATAAATATTAACAAATAGGCCGGGCATGGTGGCCCACTCTTGTAATCCCAGTGGCTTGGTAGGCTGAGGCAAGAGGATCACAAATTCAAAACCAGCCTCAGCAATTTAACAAGACCCTAAAGCAACTTAAAGAGAACCTGTCTCTAAATAAAATGTAAAAAAGGGTGGGAATGTGGCTCAGTGGTTAAGCACCTGTGGTTCAATCCCTGCTTAAATCCCCCCTCAAAAAGAGTTTGTTTTTTTTTGTGTGTGTGTGTGTACCTTTCTGTTTTGTTCTGTCCTATTTTCTTCATTTGTTTTATGGTTAGTTCTACAGTTCAGCATATTCAGTATTTATTACTAATTGCTATACAAGGGATCAAACTACCTAAAAATTATATTATTAATGTACACTGTGTTCTCATAGTTTGAAAATATATTCCTGTAGCCTTCATGTATAAGGAAGAACTTAAAAACTAAAAGTCTGACTCACACATGTTTTTCCTTAGAGATTTGCTTTCTTTTTGCATTGGAACTTTGCTGTGGAAAAATCTGAGTTCAGTCTGATGTTTCTTGTTAAAATGGCACTATCTAGTTTCCTGAATGCCCAAAAGAGTTTTCCTTTCATTTTGAGGTTTGGAAATTTTTAAAAATAAATTTTAGTTTGATTATTCCCACTCAATTATGTGTCTTTTTAAGACATAGATTCAGATCTCTTTATTTCATAAATGTCTTCTTAAAAAATCATCTTTAAATGTTTATTTGAATTTCTACTTTGAAAATGTTGGTGACACCAAGATGAAAACATTCTTATAAGACTTAGACAAAGCTGGGCACTCTGGCACATACCTGTAATCTCAGTGGCTTGGGAGGCTGATGCAGGAGGGTCATGAGTTCAAAGCCAGCCTTAGCAACAGCAAGGTGCTAAGCAACTTTTTGAGACCCTGTTTTTAAATAAAATACAAAATAGGGCTGAGGATGTGGCTCTGTGGTTGAGTGCCCAAATACTCCCCTAGCAAAAAAAAAAAAAAAAGACAAAAATCAGAGCTGGGAAATAATGAAGGATAAGGTCTCATGACTGTGAGATCAGTACTGTCTCAAGGACTTTCTAAAAACCCCCTGAGAAATTCCGTTATATTCTATAAGCACCCCAGGCTTTGCATGCCTCACATGTATGCACATATTTCTGTAAGAAAGTTTATCTTTGACATTGTTAACAGCAATTTACATAAGATGGTCTTGATGACTGATGACTGAATATTATTACTGTGAAAGATGGAATGGAGGCTCCTTAAAAAATATGATAGAATTTTCATCTAATCCAGCAATCGCACTTCTGAACATATGTCTAAAAGAGTTGAAGACCAGGTCTTGAAGAAATATTTGCATACCCTTATTCATAGCAGCACTATTCACAATAACCAAGAGGTGAAAACATCTCAAATGTGCATCAACATATGAGTAGACAAATAAAATGTGGTATAGGACACACAATGGAGTATTTTTCAACCTTAAAAATAAAGGAAATCCTGTAACATTGATGTACCCTGAAGACAGGCTAAATGAAAAAAGCCATTTTCAAAAAGAAAAAAATATAAACAAACAAAAACCAACTGTCTGGTTTCACTTAATATATCTAAAATGATCAAAATAGTAAGAAACAGGGCAGAAAGTTGAATAGTGATTATCAGGTGCTGGGGGAGGGGAAAAGAAGCTGTACAATGGGTGTATACTTTCAGATTTGCAGTTATGAAGATCTATTTCTAAACAATGTGGACATATCTCATGTTACTGAACTGCACACTTACAAATGTTTAAGATGATAAGGCATACACGATATGTATTTTTACCACATTAGGAAAAATTCATTATATTACAAAATATGAAACTTATTTCCATTTATTCCTATTATCCCTAAAATGACTGTTGAATCAAAGTGGAAATACAAATGAAAATTACAAAAGGTCTATAAGATAACAATAATGAAACCACTATATTTCAGATTATTTACTAAACTATTAATTAAATCATTACTCAGATAAATACATGACCTTAAGTATTTACAATCAACTTATTATCAAATAAAGTATGTCACATATTCAAATAACAAAGTTAGAATGAGAACAAAATAAGCAGATAAGACATTAAAAAGAAAAAAATTGAGTTGGTATAGTGGGCATACCTCTAATCCCAGGGGTTTGAGAGATTGAGGCAGGAGGTTGTGAGTTCAAAGCCAGCCTCAGCAACTTAGCAAGACCCTAAGCAACTTAGTGAGATACTGTTTCAAAATAAAAAAATAAAAAACAGGCTGAGGATGTGGCCCAGTGGTTGAAAGTCTGTGGTAGCAAAAAGAAGGAGGAGGAGGGGGAGGAGGAGGAGGAGGGGGAGGAGGAGGAGGAGGAGGAGGAGGAGGAGGAGGAGGAGGAGGACTTGAATTAATGAACTAGCAAGAAATCTAAATTAAAACAAACAATAAAACCTAAGTAAGAAAAAAGTAGATGCTCAAAGAGGAAATGCAAACAATTATTTAAAAACTACTTTTATCAACTCTACAAAATGTTCTTAAAATCTCAATAATATTTTATTAAAATTTTTGGAAAAAAATAAGCCTTTAAATTCCAAGAAATCACATATTAAAGCAAGCAAAGTCACCCCGAGTCCTTGGATGACTTCATGGAATAGAGTTGTTTCACCAATCTATTCACCTGCCCAGAACTGTAACTTGGGAAAAAATAAAAATTTATTGTCTTTACAGGTAATTTGTAATTACAAATGTAGTGGACAGTCTGTTTTCTTATAGCAGTCAGTCTTTTCTATTAGTTTACCATTACTGCATCACAAACTTCTTCAAAATATACTAGCTTAAAGAGACAATTATCATATTACATTTGCTGAGGACTAGGAATTAAAAAGCTTATCTCTGAGTGTTTCTGGTCAGGGGATTTCACGAAACTAGTCACAATATTAGTAGGCCATGAGGAACCATTTCCAAAATGACTATCACCTGGCTATTGGCCAAAGTACTCAGTTCTTTGCTGACTTCTGTCTGGAAACTTCACTTTTCATCATATAGAACTCTTCACAGAGCTGCCTGAATATCGAGAGAGAGAGAGAGAGAGAGAGAGAGAGAGAGAGAGAGAAAGAGAAACAAGGACAGAAAAGAGAGAAAGAGGAAAGCCACAGTATCTCCTGTAAATCATCATGGAAATAGAATATCATCATTTCTGTTATATTCTGAAAGTCATAAGATTATCCCTGGTGCAAAGGGGAAATCTTTTATTTTTATTTTTAAATTTTGTTGAAAATCTTGCAATCTGCTTAGTTGAAGAAAGCTCTGGCTCAGAAGGGCAGGGCCCCACATGATTTAATGCTCTGCTAACACCATCTTAAAATTTTTAAGAATTTTCTATTTTAATCAATGGTTTGTATGGGAAATCTGGTTTAACAATTTATACATACTTTATAAGCACACAGGTAACCTGGTAGACACTAAAGAGCAAAAAAAAAAAAAAAAATTACGACTTGAAAGCAAGAAAGATCCTAAGAAAAGAAAAGGCTTTATTTTTTAGTACTTGAAATGGAACTTACGAGACAGACACTGAATTGTTATAGTTCTGAACACTGCAAATTATGTAACCCACCCAGGAGAAGGAATGATATGAAGATGTGAATATCAAGAGGTGAGAATTTCAGGGGGCCACCTTGAAGGGTGATTACTATACTAATTAATGCAAGAGGATAATCCTTATATACAAAAGGAAAATTTTAACTTTATACAGAATTTATATTTGCCTATATTGATGTGTATTGTATTGTATGTATACATTTATAAAATTTTAACTCATCAAAGCAGTCTCATTAATAGATAAGAAACTATGAGCCAGTTTTACAAAGTGGATTCATAAAATTCTGTAAGATTATTAAAAAGTTGTGTTTTTCACTGGCATGTATGTATTTTTAGAAATTAATTTCTTAATAATTTATAGAGTTGGGTCTCATATTCCTCAAAGGCCTATGTGTTAAAGGCTTGATTGCCAGCCAATGGTGCATGTTAGGGAGGTAGTAGATACTTTAAGAGGTTGGGCATAGTGGCAGGAAGTTAGGTGATCATGGGCATACCTGTGGAAATAATATTGGAACCCCACCCTCATTCATTGTCTCTTTCACATTCTGACAACCATAATGTGAATAGTTTCCTTCATCATGATTCCTACCATGATTTATTGCCTTACCATATGCCCCAAAACTGTGGAGCCAGCCAACCATGGACTGAAGAAGGATCTGAAGACATAAACCAAAATAAACCTTTCCTCCTTTAAAGTTGATGATCTCAGGTATCTTATCACAGTAGTAGAAAACCGACTAATGAAATTCCACAGTTCATTGATTTTGGTCATTATGGTTTTTGGTAACATACATGAAAATGAATCTACTTCTAATGCTGATACTAAGCAACTCCTTCACTATTCCTAATTCCATTCAGAGATTATTCCACACAGACATAATTTCTAATGATCAATCTTCTAGTCTTTTTCGTTGATTGAAACATGCTGAGGGGGTTATATATGATGTTTTGGTAGCTGAGCTTAACCTCATGTATAAAATTATGATTCATGGTCCATATTCTAGATTTATACTTTTCACAGAAGTAGATTTCTAGTTTTGCCAAAGGATTATCATTGAGAAGAGATGGAATAAAGAAAAATTGTCAAAGGGAATTTGTGAAAATTTAACCACCTTATAAAAAATCCTAGATTTTATTTTATTTTGGTATTCTTCTATATTTAATTATAGCCTGAAACTACAGCTAAACCGCACAGATCATCTCTGATGAACCTGAAAGTCCAGTATCACAATACAGAGACAAAACTAAATTGATAGCTGCTGAATGCTAGTACAATCTGTCAAGTAATGTTTAGGAATGTAAATTGAGAATCTACAGGTACCCAGATAAATTCCTAAGAATTAAGTTTATTTTTTTTTACACATAGGATTTAAAGCTTTCATGATTTAATGCTAAGATAAACACTTTAAAAAATAAGCCTCAGGATACATTATCTGAAATTCAAAATATTGAGCTAATGGATTCCCCACAGTTCACATTACAGAATATTTAATAAGATTATAAACATCTTGACTAAGATTAAAACTAGATATATTAAACCTTATTTTCATTTCTACAGGATGAAAAAAGGAAATAAATATTTCTGTACATTCTCTTGGTGTTTAGAAAAATCCTCTACAATTGATTTGAAATGGTTTCATAAATATAATCGTGTCAAACTTATTTGAAGTCAATGGCCATGACTTTATCAAACTCATGTTAAAGATGCTCATTTCTCAGTAGATAAAAGGGGCATTTACCTCAGTAGAAAGGTCAGGAGGCAGCTAGATAAGTGATTATTTTTTCTTTTAAAGAATAAAACAATGTCATATTGAAAGAACAAAAATGAGTAGACCTTTCCTGAATCTCTTAAAGCTTGAAGAGTAATCCAGGATAAATGCATGCTGAAATCTATTCATGTATGTTTTCTTCCATAGCACTTACCATCATTTGACATACTGTACATTTTTTATCTACTTTGTTTCTTCCCTAAGAGTTAAGCAGTCTCCAATGAGGGCAGAAGCTTTATTGACTGCTATATCTTCCAAATTTAGAACAGTGATGGGAACATGTAGACATTTATTTAATAAACATTAATTGGGTGAACAAATAAATTCATCTGGTTGTCCTCAATTTGCTAAGAGAGGGTTTTACACTTAAAAGAAGGTTTTAAAATTGAAAGTCTGACTTATTCTCCCTTCTTGATGGTCAAGAAAAGGCAGAATCCCCATTGTTGTTTTTAGTAATGACAAAATTTCTTTGGGTCTCTACTTGTTTCAGTTTTACTGAAAATCAGTTTTTAAGTTAGGTGTGGTGGCGCATTGCTGTTATTCCAATGGCTCAGGAAGCTGAGGCAGGAAGATCACAAGTTCAAAACCAGCCTCAGCAACTTAGTGAAGCCCTAAGCAACTTAGCAAGATCCTGTCTCAAAATAAAAAAAAATAAAATGAAAAAAAGATCAGGGGAGTTGGCTCAGTGTTTAAGCACCTCTCGGGTCAATCCCCATTACAAAAAAATTCTCTTTATTAAAGAATTTTCAACCTCTCACCTTCATTGGAAATTCTGTTAACAGTCAGTATAATAACTCATTTCAGTAATCACACATCTTGGCTGCTCAACTGTGTATTATGATCATTCCTGGGTGCTTCCACCTTTAATTTACCTCTGGTCTCCAGAAGCCTAAATGTTTACCCATATGCTTGAAGGAATTGAAGATTCAAAGAGGGAGATTCTAAAAACTTTTGTAAAGAATAGAGAGTATGATGCCAATAATGATACTGCTGAAACTAATTCTTGTAATAAATAAGAATAAAGATTATTGTTTACCACTTTGTGAATGTTAGTTCCCAAAATTTAGTATTCAACTGGTCTTTATTAGTGACAGAACTCAATTCAAGTTCTATTTCTTCATCTTATACTGGTACATAATATCATGTATTATGATATACTTTACATAACTATAATTAACCTATTTCTTCATCCATGGTAAAGAAATCTTTATATTTATAAATATAGTGTTCTTGACAGGAATAATGTGTTGCATGGATACAATCTGCAGGCACAGTAAGCTTCAAAATTTTTGAACATCACAGATTCTCACAGTATGTGTCCCTCAGCCTGTGGTGTCTAGGACTGACATCTAACTGAGAGTTCTCTGAATTTATTGCTGCCTAAAATACAATGTTTATTAAAGGATAAAAATTAAAATGTGCTAATTTGAATCTTAAAATATATTATTGAAATGCAATAGTAACTAAAGCAATGCAAAAATTAGACCAATAAAATATTTTTTTTTCCTAAAAGGAGTGCTTTTATCATGGACATTTTTTAAAATTGCAGGTAGATGGTGATGAACAAGATAGACCTTTATTTGATTTTGTTACTGTTTGACAATTCTTTATTTTCAGGACCCACTCTTAGTCCCTGAACTTGTGGGTAGACTGTTTTTGAAATCCTGGCTTCCTAAGCTACTGCCAAATGGTACTTCATTTATGAAGAACAAAATAAAGCTATTTTTAAAATTGTAAGCATGGCAAAACAACCAAGCAGGGAATATTAATGGTGGTCTATGACCTTGAGATATCTGTTACTGAAGCTGCCTAGAATGGCTAAAATCCAGGCAAATCATATCAGTGACAGGATTCTAATATTTGTAAAGAACTTCCTCCTGCTATGTAAAATGGATTGATTGGCACCTAGTGAAAAGGAGCAGAGAGAATGAGATGCTTCTCGACTCTCTACATATTAGCACTCTTCTCTCCCAAGCAATGATATTTTGGAACTTCCATTTATGTTTGTAATTTAGAACAAAGCAACAGTGTGTATCTGAAGATGGCATTTTTGTGTGAATGTGAATTTTAGTTCACACATGAAATATTTTTACTGAACCTGATAAATATTTAAATAGGATTTAAATGATTATTATTTAATAATCATTAGAATGGTTGTTAAGTATATATACCTACCAATCATTTAATACCTAACAATATAATCATTATATACCTAACAATCATTATACACCTAACAATCATTTTAATGACCCCAAAAGAAGCTTTTCCAGGTTTATATGGAGGAACCTGGGGAAGTTTCTTTGGGGAGGTGGAGAAATAGACTCTCTTCTAGTCCTTTAATGTTCTTTGAGGGTATCTTGATTTGTTCCTGTGACCCTCTTGAGGGTATAGTGGTCTGGCAGGTATACGGAGGCTATCAACCCAATGTTGGCAACTTGACAATTTGGAATAAATTTGAAAAAACTAGGTCATTGGTGGCATTCTGGACTTTATATTATAATCCAACTACTTGGAATTGATTCTTCTGTTTTAGTACAAAGCATACTAACTGGTATCTTTCTCATGCTCCTAAACACTATTTTAAAACGTGTTCAGTTTTTGGTGGACTATAAAGGTAGTAGTAATATTCCTACAAAGAATGTACTTATAAATCAGGAAATTGCAAGTAATAAAAAGGATTTTCATTCACTGCCTTTCCACTATGGCATCAGGTCCTCCTAGGTTGACCTTTTATGTTTCTGATTGATAATAAAAAGAGTCATTCATTCAGTTGTGTAAGCCACCTTTAATGACACATATCTGCATCCTCAAACCACACAGCAAGGTCTAGAATGCTATTGGTTTCCACCCCATCTTCATAATCTCTTATGGAGTCTTCTGCATTTACTCATTCCCCATTATGAGTATTCACACACTAGGAATGCTTTTTTAAATTGATCCAAAGTGGGCTTGTATGCAAAGGTATGTACAATAGTGATAGTTCTTGTCATGTTACAAGGATGTGCCATATTGATTTAACAACCTCAGTGATGAGAAATTATGCGTGCCCACTAGTTGGGGAGTTCCAGTATGGTATGATATTACTGAATTTTAACAGAAATATATCAAAGAATAAATGAAACTGCAGGTAGTGCTTAGAATACATGAATGATAGTTTTCTGTCATTAAAATAGTTAAGAAACACTAAATTTTGCATCTAATGTAAAAAAGTTGAATTGAATTTTGTCATAAAAACTCTACTTGAAGTTTCTGCTTATTTAAAAATCTTAAGCAATTTCTAATAAATTCTCTTTTACTAGAGAACAAAAATGAGCATATTATTTATAGATGATTTATTGTTGCATTTTATGGTTCAACAAATTTATCACAAAACCATCAACACGAATAGCACTAGTTCTACAGTGATACCTCTGCAGTTATAACAGCATAGTTTGAAAAACCAAAGTAATAAAGGGCAGTTCCATTGAGAGTTTCTTTGACTATGAAAAACAACCAAATTTAATTCTGATAGAAGCTCATTTGACACATAGTGACTAGAATACATTAATTGAATTGTTTGTTTTATGTGGAGCATTAAAATGACATTCCATTTGATCTTTCTATTTCTGTAGCATAATAATGAACATGTTCAATTCATAAACATTTCAGGTTAGTTATGAGCTCACTTCCTCCACGCTATTCCCTCCACCTCCCTCTTCAAATTTAGCATAATTACTCTCTTGGTGATTCATGAAATCTGAAAATATTAGTAAACATAACCAAGCAAATATAATTTCTTAATAAGCCTTCAATTATTTATAGGGACAATTGCAAATGTGTTAGCACAGTTTTACAGAAATAGATCTGTTACAATATGATTATTCCTATTTTACAGGCAACAGTACAAAATCATTTGAAAAAAAAGAAAAAAATATATATATACAAACACAAAATATCTGAAAATTCCCAAACCATAAATATAAAAGTAGTATCTGTTTAGTCATAGCTTGCCAATACAGGAGGGTAGAAATATAATATTCACAGAAACATTGGACATTCTTGAAAATGTGCAGAAAGTCATGCTATGTGCAAAATTGTAATGAGATAACAAATGCCTTCTGTGGGAAAAATATGAGTGCCACTGTATCTAATGCAACATTTAATAGGTATTTTATATACCTTAACCCCCTTTTACAGATGCAGAGACTGAACCTTAGAAGGCTTAAATAACTCAGTCAATGTCACCCAGATGTTAAGTTACAAAACTGGCATTTGCATCTGTTATCTGGGACTATAAGGACCTTCTGCTTTTGCTATAATCTTCTGTATTCCTTTTGAAGTTTATAATGTACAACTGGGGAGGGAAGATACACAGAAGAAGCATTTAGTGAAGAGTAAAAAGCTAAACATATTTTTTACCAGAATAAGTGGTATCTCTGTACAAGTTCAGAGAAAGTGGAGGTCAGTGAACATAGGCAAATGTAATTAAAGAGGTTTTTGTTTCTTGTGGTAGTTATTTTTGGTTTAGTGAGCCTTTGTTTTTCCCATCTCTACAAAGGTGACCATATTTTCTTGCCACATTCTTCTCCATCCACATACCAGCAACCTCAGTCTTCCATGAGGAAAAGTGGAAAGAAACTTCTTTTTTCAAAGAATGTGGTTTATCTAATTAGTGAGCAACCGACTGAGAATTATTGGTGCATTGTGGACTATGTGAGAGCATAAAATGCTGGACTCACATGTCACTGGTTGGCCAATGACTTTGCTCTTGACTATGTTAATAATGGAAATTGGGGAGACAAAAAAATGGAGGTAAACTCTTGTTTGGGAGAGTAAGGGTATGCTCTGACCCAGTTTAAATGAAATTTCGATAGTTTGATCACAGTTCAACTTCTCATAGAAGTTCGTTCAGAATTCATACAGAAGAGTATTGTTTTTGGTAACAACAAACTGCAACACTGAAAAGCTTTGGGAAGTATCTTACTACCCTAAAAGAAGTCTTGCTCCCCAGAAAAATGCTCCCTATCCCATAAACAATTGCAACTTTTAATTGTGTCAATATAATAAGTAATAAATTTGTCTGTGGTACACTGGATGATATCAGTGACCCAAGAGGAAACATAGAACTGGACTTTATAACTCTATAAACGTTTTATGATCTGCTTGTTTTCTGGAAAGCAGAAGATACCCAAGGTGGTAATACCTGTCACCTGAGGGAATGATCACTTCAAGTGAGTACTTTCCTACTTACTTCAGGTTATAACACTCTTCAGTCTCACGTGGCAGGCCTTTCTGTACTTAGATGTGTGGTTTCTTTGTTTAACTTTGATTTTGCTAATCTCTATGCTTGATTTTTCATTATTTTGGAAATGGCAATTTGTTCTGTTCCTATCTGGTTTGTGATGATTTCAAATGCCCTAGAGCCTCATTGAGTTTACCTGTAAAATTCAGCATTGAATTGAAGGAAATTTAATATACCATTTTAATATACTGATATATTTAATATATCATTTTAAATCATTTTTGAGTATGTAATAGTTACCTGTACATTAAGTAACTCAATGAATTTCTATTTGCATTTGGTTTTTTTCTTCACAGGAAGAGTACCAACAACTAATCATTTTCAGTCAGTGACTCTTTGTAAATTTGATAACTGACCTTTAATACAAAGTTAGTGTTAAATAAGAGCACTTGTATAATAGATAATTTACTCTGAAATAAAATTTAGTGCAATTTGTGAAGGAGGGAAATAGGTGGGTTTTGCAAAGAATATTCACAAAGACCTGTGCTTAATAGACAAAAATAATTAATATCTAGCAGATAACAGAGTTGTTCCTTTGGGAAATGTATCATCCAGGCTCCCATAGAACATTCTCTAGGCATCTTCTCTTGTCTGGGTAGGGAGGCAGAGAAGCTAATGAATGCAGGAACAAATTGAATCTCTTTGCTTGGCAGATTTTCCTCCACCTCTATTAACTCTTGAGAAGAAAAAAAAAACAGAACTGGGGTTGTATCAGTGGTAGAGCACTTGAATAGCATGAGCAAGGCCTTAGATTCCATCCCCCAGAACCACAAAAGCAAAACAAAAATTTCCCACTTATTTCTTTTTACCTTTCACATAGCTAGACTTCAAAATTACTTTAGAATTTGCATACTTTACATATTTTCTCAACATGAGCACATGTAGTACAAAAATATTTATAATTCTTATCCTATTACCTTATTCTAAATAGTAAATATGGATGTGAGCCACTTGAGATAGGACATGTGTCTTACTCACTTTAACATCTTCACAATGATAACAGTACTCAATAAGAAATACTCTTTGGATTATAAAATGAATGAATCATATAAATAAGAAGAGAAAATGTATTTACAAATGTAGTGGGAATAAATTTTAAATATATAGTATCTGACTTTTGTCAACATATGCATACACACACCCTAAACTTGTTAATCGAGGTTTTAAGAAATATTCAACCATTCTATTTATTTTTTCTTTAAATCTTTCAGCATCCCCAATAATATACTGGATGGAAGATATATGTAATTGATAAATTGTCAGAATGAGCATAGTAAGAATTAATAGACATTTTCTGGTTCCCAAAAAAGGAGAGATGTATTTTCCAAATATCTTAAGCAACTATGATTTTAATTTACTTAAAATTAAAATTACTGAGGATATTTATGTTACTAAGCAAATTACCTAGCAGAGATTATTGTCCACTATTAAGGCAACTCCCAATACACTTAACTGATAAATTTAGTAGAGCAAGTACATACCATGTGTACTATAAATAATACTTAAGCAGAAATGTTTATGGAATATATGCATTTATCTAATATATATAAAACACTTAATATGAAAACCCAGACATGTCTTTAAATGACATATCCAATGTTGAAACAATGTTTTGAGGAAAGACAACATAAAATCAGGTTCAAATTTAATAAACACAAAATTGACATACTATCTCTAATGCATTAGGAAATAATAAACTAAGGTCCAGGCTACCAATGCAGAAATTCTGTTTCTATTTTGAAATCTGAGGACAATTTAGATGTACAGAATTTTTCTTGGAATAGTAGTTAATACTAAAATGAAAATTACATATAAATCTTCCATTTCAAGGGGGACAAAGAATCATAATATGCTTTTATTAATATAAACAGACTTACTTCATTTTCCAATCCCCTGTGACCAACTCTTTTAGATTTCAGTGATTAGACTAGTCAATCTATCTGGAACAAGGCTGTACTTATATGGCCCCATTTATGGTTCCAAGATAATTATTAATAAAGCTCCTTTTGTCCCCAAAGATGTCTCAGTCTGGATAAAAAAAAAATTATATGGTCCTCATAAATGAAGTAAACAAATATGAAATTTTTATTAATGGCATGGATCATTGCTAAAAGGTTTTACTAAGAAACTATATAGTAACCTTCTATGAAACGCACTTTTAAAGGGGTAGATAAATGCTCTGTTAAATAAAATGTTTTTTGATATTTTGAAGCTTTTTCCAACAGCTACAAAAAAAAGTCAACATGAATTTTTTAAAAATTCATAAGAAAATCCATCAGAAAACTTTGCTTTTCTTAAAAAGGGATTTATTTGAAGCATCAAGCTTAGTTAGAGTGTTCCTTCCTATGTAGAGAATGATTTTGTACCAAATATTTGACCAGAATTCTGCCACAGATTTGATATGGTTCTGTTTATGTGCGCATACTTGTGATGTGCTGGCCTTAGAGTATGAGCTGCCACCCATTAGAGACAGAGTTTATTTCTCCTGTGTTATAAAGTCCAAAACAGTGCCTAAGTCCCCGGGCAATGAAATCAATATGCATGAAATGCTTTGGCTAGTGTTGACTTAAATGCAAAGTATGTTGAACCACAGTTATTTTCTTATTCAATTAACATTTATAGAAAACCTATTATGTACCAAACATTTTGACACAAATGTCTTCAATTTGATCCTAATAATAATCTGTAAAGTATATTATGCTTTCCAGATGGGGAAATAGAGAACCAGAGAAATTAAATGATATTCTTAAAGTCAATTAGCTCATAATTGATGAAAGGCTGATCAAAACTCAAGATTGATTGATTCAACATAAACTCTTTCTGCTTCACCTCTGCTAACATCACTAGCTCCAGTCTTTGATGCCTGAGAAGAGAGTTCAGAGGGGTAGAAAAACTTTTCTCATTAGTCTAAAATAAAATTCCCTGCATGAAGATAAAATTGAATGTTTCTATTGTATTTGAAACACCTCAAAACACTTTCCTGAGGAAAAATGGTGGAAAGACAACATCATTCTTATCTTTGTTTCTCAACCATCTGCCCTTAACAGTTTATGAAGGAAAATGTTCGTTTCAGCGTGAAGAGTCCCTATTGTGCTGGCGGGTGACAGCCTCACTTCTTCATTTCATTTATTTTTGAAGCTGCAAATCAGCTAAATTTTGTCTTTTTCAACTTTAAAACTGGAAATCGGGTTCCAAAATTAAAGCATATCAGGAACCCAATGGAGAACAAGAAAATCTGAGATTCTTTTCATTTAGATTTCAAACACCAATGAATCATTTGATTACAGAGATATTTGAAGACTAGTTAATGGATTAAAAACAAAACAAAACAAAAAAGCCCTGAGCTGCATGCAGTCATCTGTCACAAAAGTTCACATGTGGAATGAAATCTGTCCAAAATATGGAAAAAGAGAATCCAGATCCTGTGACAAGTCCACAAGGTCTTACCACTGTCTGAAAGCCTGACATCTCAGATCTCCCTCACTGGTCAGCAGGGCAGACAGTCCTTCCTGGATCACAGGAAAGGCTCTAGCTTCAACTGCATGGAGGTAGTTTGGAGAGCTCAGTTTCCAAGGGTCTTTGAAATACAAGGGAGCCTGCCATTCTCTTCACAGCAGAACTTAGGTCTGGGAAACAAACTCTGGAAAAAGGGTTTAATGAAATAGATTTTCAGTTGTAATTACTTGAAAGGTCTTATAAAGAATGCAGGAAAGAAAATGACTTAATAAGCAAACACCATTTCAAATTATAAAAACCTTGTGACTATTGATCACATGGAATTCAGCAGTAAGAACAGAGGGATGAGACAGGTCTACAGGCTTCTGCCACACATCCCAACACCGGGTGTCTCAGCCCAATGGTGAGGAGGCTAGAAAGCAAGGGAAGCTGAACAGGGATTTATTTTGAAAATTGATGATGATGATGATGATGATGATGATGATGATGGCAACGACAATGATGTTAGCAAGACTGCTCTGGGGAGTGTCAGCCTTCTTAGCTCTCTTTGGAGGCTGGTGGTAGAGGGTGCCTCTGTGTTTTCTATCATGACTGAAGTGACAGGAGATTCTATGCATTGCCAAAACCCAAAGAACTCTACATGCAAAGAATGAAAAAAAAAAGGCCAGGCTATGGAAAACACCCCAAATGAATCTACCTGCTACAAATGAATAACAACACTGCAGGAGGTATAAAAGAAGAAATTAACCTAAGTTAATTAACCTAAGTAAACAGTAGTGAGACTAAATGAAGACAAAGGACAAAAGAACTGCCCACAAATAATGTACGCAGTGAGTTTCTCAAAAAATAAATATAGCTACTGAGGAGACTATGAGAACCAGAGTTCCTACTGTCTATAATAGGAAGAAGTTACATATGAGGAAAGAGAGAGAGATTGAACCTTAAATTATTGTATTGGAATCACAGTGTCACTATAAATTCATGGTTTCTAATATTTATATATATATATAATACATATATATAAAATTTATTTCTGAATTTGTGTGTATGTGTGTGTGTGTGTGTGTGTGTGTGTGTGTGTGTGTGTATGTATACATGAACTACTATAAATACAGATATTCCCCAGCTCAGTTCACTGACAGGATAAGTAGTACTACTCTCATAGTAATAAGTAGACTTACCACACAGATTTGTAATGCTACTTTCTAATAAAAGGAATCAGGGCTCTTTGGATATATAGTTGATTCCAGGTCTGGGGTAGAAAATGTACACAATTAGACTCTATCCTCCTGCAGCAACAGAAAGTAAGGCAATGTACTAAAATGGATGGGGCATGTCAAAAGGGCAGAAGAGCCAAGTAGAAAAAAATCTCTGTGGTCAAAGCTAGAACAATTTTAAAGAGAAATAAAATTGAATTTAATTATAATCTGTGGAAATAAGTATCTGAAGCCATAGTAACATAAATAAATATTTGAGTAAAAATATGTGAAGAAGAAGAAACAACTGTTCTTCTGGAAAAGGCTCCAGTTAATACATAAAGAAGGAACAAGGAAAACAGAATATTGGAACACCACAAGAAAATTTACTGTTTTAAAAGATCCACTGATGAATACCAAAATAGGTAGGTGAAAGTTTGAAGAGAAACAGAACTTTTGTATTGGAAATTACCTCCTCCAAGAAATAGTAATTTTACAGTGGAGAAACCTGGGAATTCACCACTTTAACAAAGTGACCTAAGTTAACCAATAATTAAATGTACTGACATCACATGCTTCCTGATACACTGAAAGGGATATGTCACTTCTTAGAGCATTGTAAATCTTAGATGTTTTTACAATACAAAACATTTTTAAAAACTAGGACAAAATATAGTAGAATATTGAGAGTAGTTGTCTTTAATTTCTTTTTTACTGGTAGTTGGACACAATACCTTTTACTTTATTTATTTATTTTTATGTGGTTCTGTGTATTGAACCCAGTGCCTCACACACACTAGGCAAGTACTCTACCAAGGAGCCACAACCTCAGCCAGAGAGCAGTTGTCTTTGGGAGGTAACAATATAGATGATTTTAAAAAATTTTCCCTTTATTCAGTTTTCTAAAATCGTTATAATCAACATTTAATATTCAGAAGAAAATGGGTTATTATTTTAACTTCAGTTATTATTTTAACATAATCTCTTGTGTGTAACCTTTGTTGTGAAAAAGTTAAGTTGTGCTTTAATGTGAAAAGATAATGAAAAAAATTGTAAACCACATATTAGATAGTATCTGAAAACTTTATAGCAAAGGAGATTCAGCATTTGACAGGGGACATTCCACACCAGTTAATGCTGCGTCATGCAGATACCTGTATTGTTGATAAATCATCCTTTATATTTGAATTACAAGCAGGCTGCTTACCATTTTTGAAAGCTGAGATAATCTTAAATATAATGAGCATATGTGAAAAATGATGCTTTCTCTTGAATAGTTGAAAAATGTCATGATACTTACTATCTTTTAATATTATGCTCAATCATAAGTACCAGATATTGATTTTTAATTTTCAAGGTATTATGAATAAATGAAATATAGTTGTTAAAACTCCGTTTTGGGGGGAAGATTTGGAATTTTGTGAAATTTCAAGTTGCCTGAGACTCACAATTCTGACATGTTATGATATAATTCTATATCTGTGACAGCTGGGCCTTCTGAAGGGACACCAGTTTCCCTTTAGGCCTCTGGAAAAACGCTAAGAAATAGCTGAAATTAGCAGAAGCAAGATTCCATCGTTATCATCACTTGTAACTTGAAGGATCTGTTGTAATAACAGCTACTTCTTAGTTTCCAGATAATTTGGAAAAGTTTATTTAAAGTTCAAGTAAATATACTTTTTCAGAGTAGAGAAGAAAAACTGAATAATCAGTGGATTAATGTAAGGCTGGCTTTGAACTTGCGGTGCTCTTGCCTAAGCTTTCGAAGCTGCTGAGATTATAGGCTTGTGCCACCGCATGAATTTCTTTTGACATGAGGATATTCTGTATTAATAATGATATGAGTAAAAGGAAATTTAAGTGAAATTGTAGGTAAGTGTAGAGCCAGGGAGCAAAAATTTATACATATATAAAAATTATATATATATATATTATATATATAAAATTATATATATATTATATATATATATAAAATCCAATTTTAGATTACCATCCAATCTTTTCTCTCTAGAACTATGACAATGGGGTGAAATCTTTTAAATTACTTTTGCTTATACATATTAGTACATTATATATATATGTATGACACAGAAGGAAGAAAAGTGAAATGATGAATTTGTATTGTAATGTTTCTAATCAGCTACTACTTATGACACACAAGAAAAATTAACATCAGTAGATGAACTAAAAACATCACTACTATCAGACTCTCAAAAGGTAAGTTATCTAGTTAAAGACAAAATATACTTGTCTATAATAGCTTGCATTATCTGAAAGACAGTGTATAATATAGACTCATCAGAATATAGTTTTAGCAGAATATAGTTTATCTACAGCTATTCTGATCTGTAGTGCTGTCCATACAGATAATCATCTTTATGGCATCCAGCCAAGGTGAAAATACCTTCTTTTAACAAAATGATTAATCCATTCAACAATTCATTGGACTTTTTCTCTTTCTCCAATTAAAAGTAAATATATATGCATATTTATATATATTTATTACTTAATCACTTTACTATAATGATGACCAATACTACCACCTTAGAATAATATTTTTATGTTAAAAAGTCTGTTTCTATTGAGGGCACTCAGTCAAGAAGCACTATTTCTCAGAAAATACATTTATTACTACAGGTGATCTAATGGTGTCTCACTCTAAATAGAATTTTTATAAGTTTACCTTGGAAAACTGAGTAAAATGTTTGATGAACCTGGAGCCCTGCTGTGAATTTTTTGGTGGTTGATGGTTTGGTTGGTTGTTTGGTTTTGGCTTCATCTCTTCAAGACTTCAGTATTTTAATTAAGCTAAATGTGTCTTCTGTAGTAATAAGTGGGTTACATTTCATTATTGTGTAGTGCCACAGATTTCTTCAATAGTTACTCAACCAATACATTGCATATCTAATTTATAGGGCTATAAATTGCTTTTGTACTTTACAGTGGTTAGAAAATCCTGGTTTTAAAAAAAAATCACTTTTAACTATATCTTCCAGGAAACTTGTACTTTCTGTTTGTTTTTAAGTTTTTAGGTGAGAGGAAATAAGACAAATTTACCATTTATCCCCAATAATGGCTCCAGAAGGCTATAGGGCAGCCATCTGATTTGAAAGAGGGTTGTATGAGAACTTGAAACTGTGCTTACATAACTTTAAGTAGAACTAAAGAGCATCATTATCCAATTTAAAAATTGGTTTCTGATAGTACTCAGAAAGCTTCCATTACTTGTGCAAGGTTAAATTTCACCCAGAATCTACCTTTCACACCATAAAACCTGTTCATTTAGGCTTCTGACTGAATGTAAAGGGGTGTTGACAACTTCTCGCCATTCCTAAAGGACTCCCCAACCCCCAACCCCCATCTTATGTCCTAGGACAGCTCAGAGAGAGTTTAGATCTATAACTTCTGGAGCAAAGCCCAGTATCTTGCATAAGAACTGTTCCCTTTCAGAAACTGCAATGTTGGTGTTGTTGACTAAGGTGGTGCTGTGCTGCTGTCTCACCTGCATTTTACCTGAATGATGACTAGAATAAATACTTCTTTCTCTTCTTTTTTTTTCCCACTTCTTACTGTAAAATTGAATTTGCAGGTGTATATTTGTTGAATTTTGAGTCTGCCAATCTAAGTCATTATTTAGCCTTCATTAGCTCTGTTATAGAATTCCTTCTAATTAGAGGAGCCTCAAATAGGTGTTATGTATTAGAGATGCACTGTCATTATGCATGTGACTGATTGGAGGATAAAAATGGTTTATAGGTAAATCTTTATATTTTTAATTATTTGCTTAATTAGATATAATGATTAGGGGCAAAATCCAATTTTTTGGCCACATACTCAGTTATGTCTGGTACCAAATTCAGACCACAGCTCTCTATTCTCTACCTCTTATCCCTGGCCATCCCTCACAGGGCCACCCTGCCCTCTGTGCAAAGCTTTCTTCCTAAATTGGATCTCCCGCAAAAGCAGAACTCTTCATGTTGCCCCAAGAATGAGACATCTGTGTCAATCTTGTACTCTTCCAGACATGAAGCCATTTTTGGGTCCTTCTTCATTGACAACCCATTTATCAGTACCTGTCGAGTCTTTCTCCATAACATTGACTGTATCACTTGCTTGAGAACATCCAACTACCACATGTTTTTGTGTTTTCTATTAGTATCTAAAGCCACAATTCTATGTTTCTTTTGTGTAAATGCTTTGTCCTGTGCTGGTTGTTATTGTCCTAAATATACCATATTTTTCTTCTTTTTTTCCCCTTTTTCTTTTCTTTTTTTCTTTGTTTGCTTGGGCTTAACCACTGAGCAACATCTATCCCCAGCTCCTTTTACTTTTTATTTTGAGACAGGGTCTTTCCGAATTGCTTAGGGTCTTGCTAAGTTGCTGAGGCTGTCCTCAAACTTGAGATCCTCCTGTCTTAGCCTTCTGAGCCACTGGAATTATAAATGTGTGCCACTGTGCCTAGTTTGCAATCTCATTTGTAGGTCTTTACTCATCTCAGTCTACTTAGAAAGCTCTCTAGCTTTTCTTCCTCTATCTAATTCCTGCATTTCCTTTTAGGCAGTCGAATTTCATCTCTCCCAGGATATAGTTCTTATTGTATCACCAGACAATGCCAGACTTAAACTCCCCAAGAACTCATCTTTACATCTGTCAACTGGTTTGACTTTTAACGTGCTTCCTGTTTTAAGTATCTTGTGTATATTGTTGACTTTATAACTAATTAAGGCAAAATATTGTATGCCCATTTTGTGTGTTTTCCACTAGTAATTTTTAAATTATTATAATATATGAGTTTGTATCATAACAGTCAAGGTATGGCTGTCAGTTTTATGTCAGCAAGAAGACTTTGACTTACTTTAATGGAAAGTGAATCTTTTTGAAGGTAGTTCACATTATCATTCTGGAAGCTGGGTGATTGAGAAGTAATAGTGGACAGGAACAAATGAACTTTGCCAAGAGAGCAAGAAACCCAGCCAGTTGTAACTCATGAGCCCTCAGTTGGTTGTCACTGCCACTGCCACTGGACACCACATATATCTCTGTGCAATTAGGACAACTAGGCTACTGTCCTAATATCTCAGCCAGCTTATTCAGCACTAGATATTTGAGGCCTCTCCCATTGGACACCACATATATCTCTGTGAAACAATTGATGCCACTGATTCTATCATTAATCATTCCTCAGATTCCTGCATCTTTTGACATCTTGTTTGGATGTACTCAGTTGGTCCAGCTCAGTCTTGGAGTCTACACCCAGAGTATCTGCAACCCCTCTGTCTTCTAGAATAAGAAATAATGCTCATACAACTAGGGAATGCTTCATAATAGGGAGGCCTGTCTGGGTGCTGGATATATAAAACAACAATGTCCACTATACACACCTTGCTATGTTAATTTCAATGTAATGATAGCAACACACAACCAGTTTAAAGATGATTTATAAATACTTTTGTATATACTTTTATTGCCTGAAGGTATTAGACCTTTCCCATAATGCTATATTATAAAACGGTAAACTTCAACTTAACCTTGTATCTTAATTTTCACAACCTTGTCCTATTTTAAAATGATTGTGCAGATGAGAGTTGTGATATCAGCAAGATGCAGAAGCCCTGAACCCTCCTCCAATTATATACTAATTCAACAACACTATTTTTGTTAGAATGACAAAACAGTGCTGATCAGTTCATCATGCCTTCTCTTTGTGATACTCATGCTACATGCCTCTTAGCATCAGGCTACAGAAAAGTTACCAGACTGTGTTTTTAAGTGGAAATTCATTCAAATTAGAGTACTGTGGAGTATCATGCAAATTTTAAAAAAAATGACCAAGAAAATTCAGGCATGGGTTTGGCTAAATAAATAAATGTTGTTCCCTAGAAAATTGTCCTACTTTAGTCCTATATTGTTGCATAGAACAAAAGGAAATGTCAGGTGTGGAGTTACAGAGGTTTCTTTATGTCTAGTTTATTTTCTAGCTAAACTCAGTTGCTAATTTTTAAAACTTATATTTAAAAATCATCGGATTGAAATAGTTTGGATTTTCAAAAGGTTTGAAGGATATCTCTACCTTGAAAATTCAGAATTTTTAAATCAGGATTGGTTCATAAAAAGGTAGTCCTACTAACCCATCCCCCTCACTTCCATATCTCTGCCTCCCCTCACCCTATTACACCTCCCCAACCATTCCCTCCATTATAGAAAACTAGAAGCATGCTACTGTTACTGGCCCTCCTTCTTCCCACTTTATGATCTACTTTCAGTATTTGTATATAGTCAGACTGAATGACAAAGGCCATGTTGTATGCAATTATTGCAGGATTTGGGGCAAACTACCTGAGTTCCACATTTTATGTGTGATTTTGGGTTACTTACTGATTCTGGGACAAAATTTTATGTGTAAAATAAGGTTATTAATATTAACTCAAGAGTTGTGAATTAAATAAACTAGAATACATAAAGTACTTAGAATGGTCTCTGACCTAGTAAATGGAGCTCACTATCATTATTAACTTGTGTGATGCCAGTACATAGCAAAATAAATATCTGTGCATTCAACTAAAAAAAAATGGAGACCTTTAGGTTTCATTGAAATTCACATTTCAAGACATGAAGGGTTCACTGCAAATCTCATCTAAGTTTATTAGGTAAGTAGAGCATTTCATTCCAGAAAGCCCAAAATTTTTAAAGACTCTTTTTATCTATTTCTAATAATCATATTTAACTCTTGTTCTTAGCTAAGAAGTCTGCACTCCACTCAAAGCCCAACAGCAAGATGTGTGATTACTTAGCTCACAAAGTAGGTGATGGCTTCTCATTTATCAGCCGTGCATAACTACCAACTTCAAGATGTTTTAGGTCTTTGGTTAGCAACTTAGTTTAGCTAGAAAATAAACTAGACATAAAGGAACCTCTGTAACTCCATACCTGACATTTCCTTTAATTGGGTTTCTTTGCCTTGCTTTTTAAATTGGTTATTAGCTTGGAAAATGTTTTCTGCTCAAAACATCACCTCATATACAGAACATAAGTTCAATTTTAATATAGCACTCATCCAGCCTTCATGACTAGCAGACTGAGCTCAGTGGAATAGGATTCAATGAATAGACACTCTTCAACTAAATTTCAAGCTCAATATTGTCCTATTGAATAAGACACAGTCATCCATTTAACAGCTTTCCTCAATAATTCTGTCACTCTGCTTAAGTTGCATATATTCTTAATCCTATAGGTAAGAATTCAATTTTATTTCATATTCTACCAGCTTTATAAAAAGGAAAATCATAAGAATTTTAAATTAGCAAAAAATTGAACCCCCCCCAATTGACTTAATGACTACAATGCTGTGCTTCCAATATTAGGGGGGAAAAAAAGCTCAGCTAATAAATGAGTTTATGTTAGCTTATTGTATTGATCAAGCCACACATTTTAAACAAGGACCTTCAAAATGGTCTCAGTATTAGAATTTGAGTGAAAGATAATTTTATAAAGATATGCTCAGTAATAGGGGAAATAAAACCAACATAATTCATTCACTAAATACTTGTTCGAATCTACTATTGTCCCAAGAGCTTGATGGAAAACACATATATTTAACAAAATGTAACACCAATTTTTCTTTCCCAATTGAATTAAACAAAAAGACATTATTTTTGGTGGTTAAATTTTTCTTTTCCACAATTTATTTCCATAATTTTAATCATTAGGAATTCATATCTCTAAAAATTTTTAAAAACTATGTATGGGGATATAGGGTAACCAGTACCACAGAGACATTTTCAAAGATAGAACCGTTTTTAAAGTTCCTCATTATTAAGGGAAAAAAGGGTTTTAAATATCACATATTACAGTTCCAAGAATAATGCATGTTTATAATAGTTCCAGGTAAGTAAGAGAAAAATTTAGCTGCCACAAGTAAAAAATCTTGCTTATCTTAGAAAGCCCATTTTAAGTTTATGTGGAATAGATTAATACCAGTAGAAATTGTTTAATTGGAAATTAATTAAATTTCCTGAAAACATACATCATTTAACCATTAAAAGGAAAAACTGTGTATTGAACAAAACAACACTTGAGTGCTTCATTAAAAAGCAAACCACTGAATATTTTTATAACTGCCTGCTCTTAGAATGCCTACATCCTCTGGAAAAGTTGAATATAATTTAGCTCAAAGACTATATAAATAGTGACTGAAATCCAATTTTCCATTCTTTTTTATTAATTCTTTCAAGTTATATCAAATAGTAGGATACATTTTAATATAATCAAAAAATCATGGGGTATAATTTGCTCTAATTCAGCCTCCAGAACTTCCCCCTTCCTCTTCCCTCCCCCATGTTCCCCTCCCTCTCTACTCTTCATCTTTCTGCAACTGATTTATAGTTTTTTGTTGTTGTTAATTAGTGTCTTTTGTATATTCTTGATGTTGGGATTCACTGTGCTGCATTCATACGAAAGTTTGTACATATCCACCTTATTTGGATTGATTTCCATATATCAGAGAAAACATTTGACCTTTGGTTTTTTTGGGACTTGCTTATTTTACTTAGCATAATCGTCTCCAGTTCCATTTATCTTACCTACAAATGCCATAATTTTATTCTATTTTGTGTCTGAGTAATACTCCATTGTGTATATATATCACCTTTTTCTTTATTCATTCATCTGTTGAAGGGCATCTGGATTGGCTCCATATCTTGGCTATTGTAAATTGTGCTGCTATGAACATTGATGTGGCTCATTCACTGTAGCCTGTTGATTTTCAATCTATTTGGTATATTCTGAGAAGTGGGATAGTTGGGTCATTAAGTGGTTCCATTCCTAGTTTTTTTTTTGAGAAATCTTCATACTGCTTTCCAGAGTGGTTGCATTAATTTGCAGTCCCACCAACAATGTAGGAGTGTACCTTTTCCCCACATCATCATCAACATTTATTGTTACTATTTGTATTCTTGATAATTGCCATTCTGTCTGGAGCTGAAATTTTAGTGTAGTTTTTAATTCCATGCCCCTAATTTCTGAAGATGTCATTTGTTTCAATTATTTATTGACCATTTATTTGTATTTCATCATTTGGAAAGTGTCTGTTTATTGGTTGACTTATTTGCTTTTTAGTGTTTTTTGAGTTCTTTGTATATTCTGGATTTTATATCTGTCTGTCACCTTCTCTTCTTTGTTCAGTTTCACTTCATCACATATTTTTTTTATTCTATTAAAATTTATTACATGAAAACTTGATGATTTATTCTAGGGTATATGAAGGCACAAATAAGTATATTAAGATCAAAATAGACCTTTAAATTAGAATATTAGAGTGTTGCTACATGAAATAGGTTGGTAGTTATAATTTATGTGAAAACCTATAAAATATATGTGGTTTCATATATAAATATGTCTCAGGTAGTTGTGTGGTGCCTTGGTTGAAAGGCAGGAAATGAACAGACACTTCTCAGAAGATTATATATATAAAACCATATATGTTATAATATATAATCTTATCATATATATAAAACCATATATATGTTCATATATATTTAAAATTAATCAACAATTATATGAAAAAAATGTTCAACATCTCTAGCAATTAGGGAAATGCAAATCAAAACTACTATAAGACTTCATCTCACTTCAGTCAGAACAGCAGCTATTAAGAACACAAACAATAAGTGTTGCCGAGGATGTGAAGGAAAAGGCACACTCATACATTACTGGTGGGACTGCAAATGGTGCGACCAACCTAGAAAGCAGTATGGAGATTCCTTGGAAAACTTGGAATGGAACCACCATTTGACCGAGCTATCCCTCTCCTCAGTTTATTCCCAAAGGACTTAAAAACTGCATGCTACAGTGATGCAACTGCATCAGTACTTTTAGCAGCTCAATTCACAATTGTGGAACCTACCTAGACTCCCTTCAAGAGATAAATGGATAAAGAAACTGTGGTATATATACACAATGGAATATCACTCAGCCTTAAAAGTGTATAAAATCATGGCTTCTGCAGCTAAATGGATGGAGAATATCATGCTAGGTGAAGTAAACCAATCTCAAAAAACCAATGGCTGAATGTTTTCTCTGATATGTGGATGCTGATAAGGAGGATGTTGAGGGGATCATTGGAGGAATTCAAGAACTTTAGATAGGGCAAAGGCAAGGAAGGGGAAAGGACGGGTCATGGGGGTAGGAAAGATGGTGGAATGAGATGGTCATCATTACCCTAAGTGCATGTATGAGGACATGAATGGTGTGACTCTACTTTGTGGACAACCAGAGACATGAAAAATTGTGCCCTTTATGTGTACTATGAATCAAAATTCATTCTGCTGTCATGTATAGTAAATTAGAACTAAATACATAAATCATAGAAAAAAGGGTATGAGTATATAAAAAAATATGTGTATAAATATGTATAAAATACATATGTGAATATATAAATATTTAGGTCAATATACATCAATAATCATACAAATATATATGGTTTTATTTATAAATACTTTTATGACTGGGATAATGTTATTGTTAGAAGTAAGTATAGGGGAGGCAGTAAAGTTAGAATTAGCGTATGAATATATATATCTATATATATATGAATATGTATGTGAATAAACATGAAAACCTACATAAATACATATAGTTTTATATATAGATAAGTTTAGGGTTATGGGTATTGTTATGGTTTGTTTTAAAGATATGGTATAAATATATACATAAATAAAAATGAATAGATATATGAATTGACATGTGAATAATAAATGTATATTTTAAAATATATGTGAATATATGGTTTTATATAAAATTAGGCTTAGGTTTAGGGTAGCATAAAGGTTAGGAGTAAATTTAGAAATAGGTGTATGGTTAGATTTAGGATATGAACCTATATGAATATATATGTTTATAAATATATGAAAATATATATGAAAATTTATATAGATATATTTAGTTTCATATATCAATATGTTTACAGTGAGATGTATGGTTACAATATGGTTTAAATATAGGGTATGAATCTATAAATGAACATATATGAATGTAAAATATGTATATCACAATATATGTAAATATTCACAAATGTAAATGTTTTATGTATAAATGCTCTTATGATTAGGGTTAGTGTTAAGGTTAGAACTAAGAGGTTTTATATATAATTAGGATAGGTTTAGGGGCAGTGTAAAGATTAGGACTCAATTTAGATGTAGGATAAGAATTAGGGTTATCATATGAACATGTATATCAATATACATAAATATATATGTGAAAAATATATATGAAAATGTACATAAATATATATGGTTTCTTATATGGATAGGTTTAGGTTTTGGTGTATGGTTACAGTTTGGTTTAGAGATAGAGAATGAATATGTATGAATTTAAATATGAACATATGAATATACATGTCAAATATAATGAATATTCACATAAATCTATATGATTTTACACATAAATTTATTTAGGTTTAGGTGCAATTTTAGAGTTGAGATTCATATGGGGTAGTGGTAGATATGAACATATAAACCAATATTTATGAATATAGATGTAAAAATATATACAAAAATCTATATATACATGTATGGTTCCATATATGGATAGGATAAATATTAGGAGAATGGTTTCAGTTTGATATAAGTATAGGGAATAAATGTATAAATGATTATATAAATATACATATATGAAGTTATCTATGAATATATAGATATAGTGGTCAGAATGTATATAAATAGCCATATAGATACATAGTTTTATATGTAATTAGGGTTAGATTTAAGGGTAGGGTTAGGGTTAGGACTCAGTATACACATAAACTTAGGGTTAGAGTCAGATATAAATATATATATATATATATATATATATATGAATATAAATAGGAAAATTTATATAAATATTTGTGGCTTTATATACTTATATATTTAGTTTTTGGTGAATTGTGAATTGGTATAAAAATGGGTATAAATATATGAATGAATATGTATGAATACATACATGAATTTATATGTGAATATATACATATGCATATGTATAATACATATGTATACATATATACAAATATTTATATAAATATATGTGGTTTTATATATACAATATTTTTTGGTTGAGGATAGTGTTAGTGTTAGTAATAACTTGGGTTAGGTATGAACATATATATCTATATATGAGTATATAAGTAAGTATATATATGATAATATATGTGAAAAACTTATATAAATATATGTGGTTTGATATATAGTTAAGAATAGTGTGAGGTGTATGTGTACAGTTCTGTTTAAAGACACGGTCAAAGTATGTAAATGAATAAATATGAATATATATACAAATATATATTGAAATATAAATATACAAAATAAATATTAATATTTATAAATGAATATATTTTTACACATGAAGAGATTTATGGTTGGGATATTTTTGGTTTAGGGCAAACTTTCAGGGTAGGACTAGGGTATGAACATATGCATTAATTTATATATAAAATATACATTAATATATGAGTATATACATGCAGTTGTATATGAAAATTAATATAAAAACCTAAATAAATATAAATATATTGATATATGAGTAGTTTTAGTATTAGGTGTATAGTTTCAGTTTGGTTTAAAAATAGGGTTAAAATATATAAATGGATATATATGAATATAAATTAATATATGTATGAATATATATACATATGTCAAAATAATATAAAACATTTATATCAATATATAAAAGTTTTTATGGTTGGTTTTTTGTTAGGGTTAAGACTATAGGGGTAGAGTTTGTGTTAGAAAAGGGTATGAACATATATTAATATATGTGAGTATATAAATCAATGTACATGTGATAATACAAATGAACACTTAATAGGTTTAGCATTAGGTTTATTGTTATTTCTTTTAAAGATAGGGTATTAATTTATAAATAAATGTACATTAATATATGTTATTATATACATTAATAGATGTGACTATATAAATATTTCAAAATATATATGAATATTTATATAAATATATATTATTTTATATAAAAATTATTTTATGGTTATGGGTACAGTTAGAGTTAGTCCTAAGTTTAGGGATAGGGCTATGGTTAAGGTTAGGGTATATTATAAACTTACATATCAATATCTATCTAGCTCTCTATATATCTATATATATATGCATATAAAGAATCTGAACATTTATTAATTTATATAAGTATATAAATAATATAAAAATGAATACAAATATGAAATATATATGAAAATAGAAATAATTATGTATGGTTTGATATATAGAAAGGTTTAATGTTAGGTTTAATGAATGGTTACAGTTTGGTTTAAACATAGGGTCAGAATATACTGATAAATATACAGGAATACAAATAAGTATATATGAATATATGTGAAAATATAAATATACATACAAAAATATATATATGAATATGTATGTAAATATGTATGGCTTATATAGATAATGTTATATGGTTAAGGGAACAGTTAGGCTTAACACCAAACTTACGGGTAAGTATATAATTAGGGTTAGGGTTTGATAATATGCATCAATATATATAAGTATATAAATGAATATATATGTGGTTATATATATAAATGTAAATATATGTGACTTGATATATGGATAAGTTTTGTGTTAGGGTATGATTACAGTTTGGTTTTTAAAAAGGGTATGAATATATACATAAGTATATATGTGAATATATAAATATATATTTTAAAATATTTATATAGATATATGAGGTTTTATATATATAATGTTTCATGGTTAAGTTTATTCTTAGCATTAGGACTAAGTTAATGATCTGGCAAAGTGTTAATATATATATCAACATATGTAAGGATATAAATAATTATATATGTGAAAATATATATGAAAACCTAAATAAACACATATGATTTGAAATATGAATAAGTTTAGTGTTAGGTGTATGATTACAGTTTGGTTTAAGAGTCTCAGTATACGAATATATTCATGAATATACATTCAGAAAAATAAATATACATGTCAAAATATAAATATTTATATAAATATGCTTTATATATGAAATACATTATGGTTAGGACTAAGTTTGGGGGTAAGTGTAGGGTTAGGGTTAGGGTGTGAACATATATATCAATATCTATGAGTATATAAATGAAAATATATGGCATATATGGCTTGTTATATAGGCAGGTTTTAGTGTTGGGTGTATGATTATGCTTTGGTTGAATGATAAGGTCAGAGATTTATAAATATATTAATATAAATGAACATATGTTTGGGTATATATGTGAAAATATAAATAATCATGTCCAAATATATATGATTATTCATGTAAATATATACAGTTTATATTTAAAATTTTTTGTGGTTGAAGATTTATTATGGTTAGTATTAAATTTAGGGGTGGGATTAGGTTATGGTTGGGGTATAAACACATATATCAATATATATGAATGAATAAATGAATATATGTGAATATACATATATGAAAACATAAATAAATATATATCATTTTACATATGGATAGGTTTATTGTTAGGTATATGTTTAGAGTTTGGTTTAAAGATAACGTTAGAATATATAAAAGGAATAATATATATGTGTATATATATTAATTTATATGTAGAAATATGAACATACATGAATATATATAGTTTTATATTTTAAAATATCTATGGTTGAGGATACTGCTAGTGTTAGATTTAAGGTTGGAGTAAGGCTAGGTTTAGGATTATGGTAAATATATACAATGTATATGAGTATATAAATGGATACATATGAGAATGTTTTTTTAATATATGAGGAGGTTTAGTATTAACTGCATGATTATGGTTTCATTGAAAGATAATGTCAGAATACATAAAAGAATGTACAAGAATATTAGAACATATATATGAATATATGTTAAAATATAAATATATATATATTCAAATACATATGCATATTCATATAAATATGTATGGTTATATATTTAAATTGTTTTGTGTTGAGGGTATTGACTTAGGTATTATAGAGTTAGGACTAAGTAGAGGTAGGGCTAAGTTTATGTTTACAGTATAAACATACTATTAGTAAAATTAAATACATGCATTCACAGATGAAAATAAATATGAAAACATAAATAAATATATGGTTTGATATATGAATATATTTAGTGTTAGGTTATTGTTATGATTTGCTTTAAAATAGGAATGAATATATATGAAAATATATAAATATACATGTCAAAATGTTTATGAATATTCATATAAATATATATGGTTTATATATAAAATGACTTATGATTGAGAATACTGTTTGGGTTAGAACTCAGAGGTTGGTCAAGAGTCAAGATTAGAGTCTGAATATATATATATATCAATATATATGAGTGGATAAGTGAATATATATGTGAAAATATATATTAAAACCTAAAAAGCATATTTGGTTTGATATATACATAAGTTTAGTGTTAGGTAGAAGGTTAAGGTTTGGTTTAATGATAGAATCAGAATATATAAATAAACATATATACGAATATATGTTGAAAATATAAATACCATATGGAAATATATATGAATATTCATATATATATGGTTTTATATATAAAATGTTTTATGTTTGAGGGTACAGTTAGGATTAAGACTAATTTAATATTTAGGGTGTGATAGTAACATATTTTTCAATATATATGAGTATATATGTGAAAATATATGTAAACCAAAATAATATATGTTAATATATATTTGGTTTAAAGATAGGGTCAGAATATATAAGTGAAACATATATGTATATATACATGCATATGTATTTGAAAAATAAATACACATGTAAAAAATACACAAATAAATATACGAGTCAAATTACATATGAATATTCATATAAATATATATGGTTTAATGTCACAAGCCATCCATGGGTTGCATGTGGGTCACCTTGAATGGAAGCTTAGTGGATAAAAACATCTGGTGTCTGGAAATGACCAGAAGATATTTTCTCTGGTCAATTGCCCAGGGACAGTATGAATTTCTAACCCTCTCTGCCATGGTCCACACAGCACATAAGATGAGTGTGACCTGCTAAGATGTCAATAAACCTGATGACTGCAAGACATCATGAAGCAAGATCCTCCCTTGAAACCTTATTCCTGCCTTCAAAGTACCCTCTTAAATAAACCACTGGAGTTATCTTTCCTTCATCTATTTTCAGCACCTATGTGGACTAGATCTATCAGGGGCTTAGCTTTGGTAAATATAATTCTGATTATTTGTCTTTTGTTCTTCACTAATTATTTGAGTCTTTAAGTTTTAGAGTGGCTATACCCTCTTGGGCAGGAAGATTCCCCCCCCAATGAGACCCTGGCCATTGCCCCCATTAGTTTAATATTTAGAGTTTTATAGTTTTGGTAAATATAATTCTGATTATTTGTCTTTTGTTCTTCACTAATTATTTGAGTCTTTAAGTTTTAGAGTGGCTACACCCTCTTGGGCAGGAAGAATACCCCCCACCCCCAATGAGACCCTGGCCATTGCCCCCATTAGTTTAATATTTAAAGAGTTTTATAGTTGCTAGTATTGTTAGGATTAGGTCTAAGTATAAGTAACCCTAAGTATACCTAGTGCTAGGACTGGAGTATGAACTTATATATCCATATATATTAGTATGTAAATGAATATATATGTGATAATATGTATGAAAATAAAAGTAAATATATATGGTTTGAAAAATGAATAGGTTTAGCATGAGGTGTATTGTTATTATTTGGTTAAATGATAGGGTATGATATACTAAAAATATGTATGTATGTATATGAGTATATGTGGATATATAAATATACATGTCAAAATATGTATGCATACTTATATAATACATGTTGTTTATGCATAAAATATTTTATAGTTGAGGGTAATGTTAGGATTAGAAGTAATTTTAAGTATAGGGTTAGGGTTAGTGCTAATTTACAAACATATATATATAGACATATATGAGTATATAAATGAATATATATGTGAAAATATATATAAAAACTAAACTAAAACTAAATATATATGGTTTATATATGATAGGATTAATTTTAGTTGTATGTATATGGTTTGGTTTAAAATATGGTATGAATGTATAAATGAATATATATGCATATATAAAATATATGTGAAAATACAAATAAACATGTCAAAATATATATGAATATTTATATAATTTCATATGGTTTTACATATAAATGTCTTATGGTTGAGAGTACTATTAGAGTTAGGACAAAGATTGGGGGTAGGGCTAGGTTTAGGTTTAGGATATGAACATATATATGTATTAATGAGTATAAAGATCAATATATTTATGGGAAAGCTATAGAAACTATAATAAATATATATGGTTTGATATATAAATATGTTTAGTCTTACTTGTATGTTTATGTTTTGGTTTAGTGATACTGTATGAATGTATAAATAAATATATATATGAATTAGTAAAAAGTTCATGGGTAGCATTAGGGTTAAGACAAGGTTATGAACATATATATAAATATAAATTAGTATGTGTGTGAATATACCTGTGATAATATATATTAAAAAATATGGTTTTATGAAAAGATAGTTTTAAGGTTATTTCTATGGTTACAGTTTGGTTTAAATATGTGGTGGGAATATATAAATGAATATATATGAATATATATGAGAATGTATATGTGAATATATTAATATATATCAAAATATACATGAATATCATATAAATGTATAGTTTGGTATACATATTATGATTAGTGGTAGTTCTAGGGTTAAGACAAAATGTATGGGTAGCATTAGGTTTAACTTTAGGGTATGGACATTTACCAATAAATATGAGATTATAAATAAATATATATGTGAAAATAAATATGAAAACCAAAACACATGTATATGGTTTGATATATGAATAGGTTTAATCTTGGGTGAATGGTTGAAGTTTAATTAAAATATAGGGTATAAATATATGACTGAATACATATGACTATATATATGAATATATATGTGACTATATATAAATATTCATATAAGTATATGTGGTTTATATATAAAAAGTTTTATGATTGATGCTATTGTTACAGGTAGGACTAAGTTTAGTTATTAGGCTAGGGTTAGGGTTAGTATATGAAAATATATATCAAAATATATGAGTGTATAAATGAATATGTAAGTGGAAATATACATGAAAACATGGATAAACTAACCATACCTACACCTAACATTTAAGCTATATATATGTAAATATATATAGATTTTTATATATAGATATATTTAGTGTAAGGTGTATGGATACAAAGTGATTCATAGATGGGTAATAAATGCATAAATAAATAGATATACAAATATATGTGAATATAAAAATATATATGAACATTCATACAAATATATAAGGTTTTATATATAAAGTTCTTTTTTGTTATTGGTGGTGTTAAGATAAGGACTAAGTTTACAGGTAGCTTAGGGTTAGGGTAAGAACATGTATCTATATATGGATATATGTAAAGTACATATGAAAATCCATATACATATATTTTTATATATGGATAGTATTAGTGTTAAGCATACGGTTATGGTTTGGTTTAAAGAAAATGGAAATACCCCCCATGTTCCTGGATATGCAGAATTAATATTGTCAAAATGGCCATACTACCAAAAGCATTATACAAGTTTAATGCAATTTCTATTAAAATCCCAGAGAACTAGAAAAAGCAATCACGAAATTCATTTGGAAAAATAAAAATCCCAGAACAGCTAAAGCAATCCTTAGCAAGAAAAGTGAAGCAGGAGGCATCACAATACCAGACCTTAAACTATACTACAGAGCAATAGTAACAAAATGACATGCTATCAGCACCTAAACAGACACATAGACCGAAAGTACAGGCTAGAAGACACAGACAAACCTCCATAAAATGCAGTTATCTCATACTAAATAAAGGTGCCAAAAACATTCACTGGAGAAAAAAATAGCCTCTTCAACAAATAGTGCTGAGAAAATTAGAAATACATATGGATCAATACATGTGGTTCGAAGACTTAGGCACTAGAACAGAGACCCTGCACCTAATAGAAGAAAAGGTAAGCCCAACTCTTCACTGTATCAGATTAGGAACTAACTTCCTTAACAAGACTCTTTTTCAAATTAATTAATTTATTGTACATTTGACAGCAGAGTGCATTTTGATTCATTGTACACAATTGCAGCACAACTTTTCATTTCTCTGTACACGATGTAGCATCACACAATATGTGCATTCATACATGTACCTAGGTAATGATGTCCATCTCATTCCACCAACTTTCCTGCCCCCATTTCCCCTCCCTGCCTTTCCCTTCCCTTTGCCCAAAGTTTCTTAATTTTTCTCATCCCCCCACCCCCACTATGGATCAGCATCCACTTATCAGAGAGAACATTTGGCCTTTGGTTTGGGGGATTGGCTTACTTCATTTAGCATGATATTCTTTAACTCCATCCCTTTACCTGCAAATATAATTTTATTCTCTTTTAAAGCCGAGTGATATTCCATTGTGTATATACACTACAGTTTCTTTATCCATTCATCTATTGAAGAGCATTTGGTAGGTTCCACAATTTAGCTGTTGTGAATTGAGCTGCTGTAAACATTGATGTAGCTGTGTCACTGTAGCATGCTGTTTTAAGTCCTTGGGGTATAAATTGAGCAGTGGGAGTTGAGTCAAATGGTGGTTTCATTCCAAACTGAGCTAAGTCAAATGGCGGTTTCATTCCAAGTTTTTTAAGGAATGTCCATACAGCTTTCCAGATTGATTGCACCAGTTTGCATTCCCACCAGCAAAGTATAAGTACACCTCTCTTCCCACATCCTTGCCAACACTTATTATTGCTTGTATTCTTTATAACTGCCATTCTGACTGGTGTAAGATGAAATCTTAGAGTAGTTTTGATTTGCATTTCTCTAATTACTAGAGATGTTAGCATTTTTCATATATTTATTGATCAATTGTATATCTTGTTCTGAGAAGTGTCTGTTCAGCTCCTTAGCTCATTTATTGATTGGGTTGCTGGTTACTTTGATGTTTAGTTTTTTGAGTTCTTTATATATCCTGGAGATTAGTGCTCTATCTGATGTATATGTGGCAAAAATTTGCTCCCAAAATGTAGGCTCTCTCTTCACCTCATTGATTGTTTCTTTTGCTGAGGAGAAGCTTTTCAGTTTGAGTCCATCCTATTTATAAATTCTTGATTTTATTTCTTGTGCCTTAGGAGTCTTGTTAAGTAAATCAGGGCCTCATCGATGTGATGAAGAGCCTACTTTTTCCTCTATTGATAAAATTAAAATAAGAAGCTACTGCAACACCTGGAGACTAAATAATGCACTCTTGAATGTTGCATGGATAATAGAGGACATCAGGGAGGAGATAAAGAAATCATTAGAGGTCAATGAGAACTCTGGTACAACTTATCAAAATCTCTGGAACACTATGAAGACAGTGCTAAGAGGAAAGTCCATTGCATTAAGCTCATTCATTAAAAAGATAAAAAGTCAACAACTAAATGGCCTGACATTAAATCTCAAAGCCCTAGAAAAAGAAGAACAAACCAACACCAAAAGTAGTAGAAGATAGGAAATAATTAAAATTAGGGCATAAATAAATGAAATTGACACAAAAACAATTTTAAAAAATTGACAAAACAAAAAGATGGTTCTTTCAAAAAAAAAAAAACAAAACAAATGGACAAACACTTAGCCACCCTAACAAAAAGAAGGATGGAGAAATCTCAAATTAATAAAATTTGTGATGGAAAAGGAAATATCACAACAGACACTAATGAAATACAGTAAACAACTAGAAACTATTTTGAAAATTTATACTCCAGTAAGATAGGAAACCTCAAAGATACCTACAAATTTCTAGAGGCATATGATGGATCCAAACTCAGTAAAGAAGACATACACAATTTAAACAGATCAATTTCAAGCAAGGAAATAGAAGACACCATCAAATGCTTACCAACCAAGAAAAGGCCAGGACTGTAAGGTCAGGCACTGGTGATCAAAAGGAGGCAGATTAAAAGCAGCTGAGCAAGGTTTTATTGAGATTCGCTCCCAGGCACGACCCTCCAGTCCAACAGAGTGGGTCTGGAAGAATAGCACCCAGGCCCAGCTGGGTTGGAATTTTATTGGGTTTAGGGCAGGAAGGGAGGGCTTGGGACAGGAAAGGGAGATTTTTGGAGTAACTTGTCCTCCTGCTTGGTTGGGGGGATGTTACTGAGATCTGTGTCCTTCCAAGATTGGTCAAGAGACCCCACTGATTGACAGGTGGTTATGAGGCACTATCTCTCCTCATCTGTCAGCACCTGACTGGTTGTTCTTTCATGAGTGCGGGTTGCCTGGTGCTTTGTTCCCTTAGCCACCTCAAACTGACCTAATAAGGACCAGATGGATTCATAGCTGAGTTCTACAAGACCTACAAAGAGGAATTAATACCAATACTCCTCAAATTATTTCATGAAATAGAAAAGGAAGGAACTCTTCCAAACTCATTCTATTAAGCTAGTGCCATCCTGACACCAAAACCAGGCAGAGACACATCAAGGAAAGAAAATTCAAGACCAATATCCTTGATGAACATTTCTCACCCCTGTCCTACAGGGGCTATGAAATTTGAGCTTCCTCTGCATAAAGAGTGCTGGCTGAGAAAAATGGCAAAAATCACACAACAGAGAAAGTAGTTTTCAAAAAGCAGGGGTGGGATGGCTCTGCAAACTTAGAGGTCCTGCTTCAACACTGGAAGGTGAGAGTGAGAAGAGCCCATATTTTCTTTATTTATACAAGGGGGCTTCAAAGGATTTTCATGGAATGTTCTTTTGCCAAATAAGGTAGGAGAAGGGCTGTCCAAGCCCAGTAGGTAATGCTCAATTCTGGAGCTACAAAATAGCCTCTCTAGCCCAGCAAAGACTGAAGTCACTATGGTCTTTGCATGATCCATTAAGTGGGAGAAGCCACAAAACAACTTGCAATGCCAGACCAAAATCTCCTTGGCACCAAGGCTGAGTAGAGGCTTTTTAAATATCTCAGGCGTGCCCCACCCAAAATATTGATGCAAAAATTCTCAATAAAATTCTGGCAAATCACATACAAAAACATATTTAAAAAAAATAGTGCACCATGATCAAGTGGGGTTCATTCCAGGGATGCAAAGTTGGTTAAGTATATGGAAATCAATAAATGTGACTCATCACATCAATAGACTTAAAGATAAGAATCATATAATTATATCAGTTGATGTAGAGAAAGCATTTTAAAAAATACAGCACCCTTTCATGCTCAAACACTAGAAAAACTAGGGATAGTAGGAACATACCTCAACATTGTAAAAGCTAACAAGACTCTTAAAGCACAAGAAGAAAAATCAAGAACCAGTAAATGGGAAGTGTTTAAACTAAAAAGCTTCTTCTCGGCATAGAAAATAATCAATAACATGAAGAAAGAGCCTACAGAGTGGAAGAAAATCTTTACCACATGCACCTCAGAGAGAACATTAATCTCCAGGATATGTAAAGAGCTCAAAAAAACTAACACCAAAATAACAAATACCCCAGTGAATAAATGGGCAAAGGAACTGAACAGACACTTCACAGAAGAAAAAATACAATTTACCAACAAATACATGAAAAAAATGTTCAACATCTCTGATAATTAGAGAAATGTAAATCAAAACTAAGATTTCATTTCACTCCAGTCAGAATATGCAGTTATCAAGAATACAAGCAACAATAAGTGTTGGCAAGGATGTGGGCAAGAATGTCTTCATAACATTTACCAGTAAATGGAGGGATCTGGAGACAATCATGCTACACGGAGTAAGCCAGTCCCACCAAAAAAACAAAGGTCAAATATTTCCTCTGATAGGTGGAATCTCATGCATAATAAGAGAGTTGGTGAGGGAAAGAATAGAAGTGTGGTAGATTAAACAACAGGGAACGGAGGGGAGAGAGCAGGATAAGTAGAGGAAAGACAACGGAATGAATCTGACATATTTTCCTATGTACGTATCTGAAAACAACACAGTGAATCTCACCACCATGTACTTACATAAAAATGGGACTCAAACTAGAATAAGATCTATTCCATGCTTGTATAATCGTATCAAAATAGATTCTGCTGTCATGTATAACTCAAAAGAACCAATGAATAAAAAAGTTAAACTTCTTTAATAATCAATGGATTATCTTCTATCTTCTTGCTGGAAAGATACATAAATCTGTAAATGGTGTTTGTCAGTCAGCTCCATTAAACTCTATTTTGCATCTACTTCTTATGACTTCATAATTTAAATTTAATATTAAGTGATTTCTAAAATAGCTTTTAGAATCACAGGGAGATTTTTAAGAAAGACCAAAGGGGATACAAAAAAAGCATTACTTTTATTGATTGCACAGTGTTTCATCTTCAAAAGTGTCAAAAATGACATTTTTTCCACAGGCTCAGTAGGAACTGAGCACCAAGAATATGGCATATTTATGATGCTAGCTAAACACTAGAAACACACAAATGTTTAGTTTCTACTTATGAACTGTCATGTAAAGTAACATATTACCAGGTACCAAATTATGAAATCCACAACAAGTGAGATAACAAAATTCAAAGATTTGTCCATCTACTCTTTTACAGTGTAACTGAATCTACCTTTGAGCATAGCTAACAAACTGCCATAAGGTAGTTTCTAATTTCAACTTCTATTAATATATATTGATATATATGTTCATATCCCACCCCTAACTTAGTCCTAAAGCTAGCACTACCCCAAACATAAACCTACTTATATATAAACCATATATATTCATATGATAGTCATATATATTTTGACATGTATATTTACATGTTCACATATATATTGATAAATATGTTCATGTATATTAATTTATACATCCATGTCTATATTTATATACACATTAATCAAAATATATCAATATATAAAAGCATATATATAAAAGGTTTTCATATATATTTTTATATATACTTATATCTTTATATATATATGTATATATATAATTTATATCTTAAATCTAACTCTAGCCCTAAATTTAGTCCTAACTCTAGCATTACCCTATACCATGTAAGTATTTATATATAAAAACATATATTTATGTGGATTTTCATATATATTTTAACAAATATATTTGTATATTCATATTAAGTTCATATATATTTATATATTCATAACCAATCTTTAAATCAAATGTAACCATATATCTACCACTAAACCTATCCATATATAAACCATATATTTACATAGATTTTAAAATATATATTCACATATATATTTATATATATTCATATATTTTTATATATATATTTATATTCTAACCCTAACTCTACCTCTAAACTTACCTAAACCTAATGCTAACACTACCTATTTATATATAAAATCATATGTATTTTATAAATATTGATATATATTTTGACAGTTATACTTATATATTCACATAAATTCATATTTATATTAATATATATTCAATTATATCTTCATATCATATTTTAAAAACAAACTATAACCATACACATAACTCTAATAAAATTAGTCATATATAAACTGTGAATATATATAGATTATCATATATATTTTCACATATATAGACATATTCATATATATTAAAATATATGTACATAACCTAACACTAATCCTACCTCAAAATCTCTACTAACCTTATAATAAACCATAAATGTATTTATATAAATATTCATACATATTTTGATATATATTTATATTTTCACATATACATTCATATGTATATTTTATATATATTCATTCACTACCTTTAAATCAAAGCATAATCATACAATAAAACTCTCTATATTTGACACCATATATATTAATATGTTATCATATATATTTTCAAATATATTTTATATATATACTCATTTATCCTGAAATAGAGTTGTGTGTGTGTGTGTGTATATATATATATATATATATATATGTATATGTATATATATATATATATAAAACTATATATAAATTATTATATGTATATATGTATATGTATATATATATATACATATATATATATATATATATATATATATATATATATATATATATATATTATCCCTATCCCTAACCCAACTTGGTCCTAAACCTAACACTACCTCTAAGCCTCAACCAACTTGTGTATATAAAACTATATATATTTATATGACTATTGATATATACTTACATGTAGATTTATATACTCACATATATATATACATATATATGTTCATATATATTCATATCTTTAAACCAAACCATAACCATACACCTAACTGTAAAATTACCCATATATGAAACATATATACATATTATATATATATTTACTTATATATTCATACACAATTTAAAAACAACCAATAACTATACCCATAACCTTAAAACTATCTATTATGAAATCATATATACATACACACACATGTAGATTTTCATATGTATTCTAACATCTGTATTTATATATAATCATCTATATTGATACATATCTTCATGCCCTAACATTACCCTAACCCTATTCCTAAACTTAGTCTTAACCATAACAAAAGTAACCATAAATATATTCATACACAAAGCCATACATATCAATATTCATATATATTTTGACATACATATTTTTTATATTTACATGTACATCCATATAAATTCATTTATATATTTATACCCTATCTGTAAAACAAACCCTAATCCTAAATATAACTCTGTATAGATATATGAAATCATTTATATTTATAGTTTTAATATATATTTTTCATATGTATTCATATATATACTCATATAAACATATATATATGCTCATATCCTAACCCTAGCCCTAATTCAACTAATAAATTTAGTCCTAACCCTAACTAGACCCCTAGCAATAAAACTATTTATATGTAAAGCTTATATATCTATATAGATTTATATATATATTTTAACAGATATATTCATATGTATCATATATATTCATACTCTTACCTGAACCCTTATCCTACCATTAAACACTAACACTACCTCTAAATCTCAATCAAATTATTATAAAACCCTGTACAGGGCTGGGGTTGTGGCTCAATGGTAGAGCACTGGCCTAGCATGTGTGAGGCACTGGGTTCGAACCTCAGCACCACATATAAAAAAGTTTAAAAAAAATAAAGGTCCATCAACAACTAAAAAATATTTTTTAAAAATAAATAAAACCATGTATATTTATATGAATTGATATATATGAACTTGAATATTTATATATTCACATATATATCCATATTCATGTTTGTATATATTCATTAGTATATCCATACCTTATGTATAAAACAAACTGCAATCATACACATAGCACTAAACTTGTATATAAAAACATGTATTTATATAGGTTTACATATATATTTTCACATATTTTCATGTATACTTTCATTTATATTGGTATATATACTCATAACCTAACCTTAACCTTAATCCAACCCATAAATTAGTCCTAATACACTATCCCAAAACCTGAATCTAGTCCTATATAAACTATATAATATTTATAAGAATATTGATATATATTTTGACATGTATATTTATATATTCACATATACACATACCTTATTTTAAAACAAATCAATTTCATAAATCTAATTGTAAAACTATCCATTATGAAACCATGTATATATTTATATTTTTCACATATATTTATATATACTCAAATATATTGATATACATGTTTATATCCGAACAATGACCATATCTATATGCATAAAATTAGTCATAACCCCAAGAATACCCCGAACCATAAACATTTTTATGTATAAAACATTATATATTTATATATTAATAAATATTTTGACATATGTATTTATATATTCACATACATATTTTTATATTTTCATATCCTATCTTTAAACCAAACAGTAGCCATGCAGTAAATACTAAACCTAACCCTAACCCTATCCATGCAAGTACCATTAAACCTGTCCAGGTATAAAGCCATATATATTTATATTTTTTCATATAGTTTCACTTATATTCCTATATATATGAGCATATATATGCTCATATATTGTATATATATATAGTAACCCTAACTAAACCCTACCACTAAATGTATTTCTAATCCGAGCACTAATCCTAAACCTCAATCTGCTTACATATAAAACATATATAAATATTGATATATATTTTGACATGAATATTAATATATGTAATTTTATATATGCATATTCATATATATTTATGTATTCATTTATGTTTTCATACTGTACTTTAAACTAAATCATAACAATACACCTAACTCCCAAACTATCCATATATGAAACCATGTTTATTTATATATAGATTTTCATGTATATTTTTACGTGTACATTTATATATACACTCATATATATTGATACATATGTTCATACCTTAACCCTAACTCTAATCTACCTATAAACGTATTCCTAACCCCCCAAAATAGCTTCAAGCTTAAAATATTTATATATAAAATCACATATATTTGTAAGAATATTCATATGTATTTTCACATGTAATTTACATATTCACATATATATTTATATATTCATATATATATATTTATTTTTATTTTCTTACTTTTTTTATAAAAAGTATACTCTAAAGAAAAAAATATTATGAGTTTAGAGAATAAAGAATACAACATTATGATAAAAAGAGCAACTTGTCTGAAATCTAACACTTCTAAGCTCTAATAGATATGATTGAAAGTTACACAAAGGGGACTGGATACATCAACAATCATAATAGATTCTGAACCTATTTTTTTATTTATTTTTCTTAGTTATACATGACAATAGAGTCTATTTTGTCATATTTATACAAAATGGAGTACATCTGACTGTACTTAGGATCTCAGTTTTGTGGTTGTACATGATGTGGAGTTTGACTGTGGTGTATTTGTGTATATACTTTGAAAGTGAAGTCAGATTCATTCTACTGTCTTTCATATTCCTGAACCCCCTCCCTTCTCTTCAGTCTGCTTTTTCTAATCTACTGGAGGAGTTCTATTCCCCTTGCCCACATTGTGTGTTAGCCTTCTTATTTCAGAATATTTGACTTTTGATTTTTTGGCATTGGCTTATTTCACTTAGCATAATAGTCTCTAGATCTATCGATTGATTGGCAAATATCATAAAGTCATTTTTTGTGGCTGAGTAATGTTCCATTGTGTATATACCACATTTTCTCTATCCATTCATCTGCTGAAGGATACCTAAGTTGGTTAAATATCTTAGTTATTGTGAATTTTGTACTATAAGCATTGATGTGGCTGTGTCACTGTAGTATGCTGATTTTAAGATCTTTGGGTATACACTGTTGAGTGGGATAGCTGGGTCATATGGTGGTTCTGTTCCAGTTTTTCTGAGGAATCTCCATACTACTCTCCAAAGTGGTTGTAGCCCCACAAGCAATGTATAAATGTGCCCTTTTCCCCACATCCTTACCATCATTTATTGTTACTTGTATTCTTGATTGTTGCCATTCTGACTGTAATGAGATGGAATCTCAGTGTAGTTTTAATTTGCATTCCTATGATAGATAGAGATGTTGAACAGTTTTTTCAATACGTCTATTGACCATTTGTATTTCTTCTCCTGTAAAATATCCACTTAGTTCCTTTGTCCATTTATTGATTGGGTTGCTTGTTTGTTTTTTTGGTGTTAAGTAATTTGAATTCTTTATATATTCTAAAAATTAATGAGGTGCAAGTGGCAAAGATTTTTCTCCCATTTTGTATGTCTTCACACTCTTATTTCTTTTGCTAGAAACTTTTTAGTTTGATGCCATCTCATTGGTTGACTATTGATTTTATTTCTTATACTTTAGAGGTCTTATTAAGGAAGTCAGTTCTTGAGCCAATATGTTGGAGTACTGGGCCTGCCATTTTGAAGAAGTTTTAATCTAATAATATGGATCTCTTTAACAGATATCATCAGAATATATTTATACTTCATTGTTTTATGTATGTGTGAACAAACCACTTGCTATTAAAGTTTTTAACAATTTAAAATAATTTAAATATAAATATAAAATATATGGATATGAAACTAGAATGTTAAAGGGAAACTTTTAAAGAAACTTAAGCATCAAATTTATCTCTATGCAAACTAAAGCATTTTACTCAATATTTTTTCTGAAATAGTTAACACCGAAAGTTTCTAAAAACCTTTCTCACATAATACTAATGATCCAGTTTGCTCGAAAGTAAGTTTATCTTATATGCTTTAAAGCAAATAGATTATTAAATAGTGCAGAAAACTTAATATAGTACCAGCTTTTAGGACTATTTATTCATTAATGAGATAAAATTAAAAAAATAAAAGAATAATTATGTTCTTTTAAAATGTTAACAAAGTTTTTATTATATATCAACATCTGCTTTTATGAATTTTCTAAATGCTGTTTTGTTATTTTTCTTTGCTCATTTCAAAATTCATTGTAGACATCAAAGATTACAAAATACTAATAAAGTCAGATTCAGTTGTCTCCATTCACAGGAATCACAGTGATCACAGATATTTGAAAAAGCACAGCAGAAACTTTTTACATTCAATTGTATGACACTGAGGCTTGTTGAAATTTTCAAAGTTGAATTAATTAGTTTTGAAAAAAAATTAAGCATTAATTTTTTTATTTTTGGTTGTTCAAAACATTACATAGTTCTTGATATATCATATTTCACACTTTGATTCAAGTGGGTTATGAACTCCCATTTTTAGCCCGTATACAGATTGCAGAATCACATCAGTTACACTTCCATTGATTTACATATTGCCATACTAGTGTCTGTTGTATTCTGCTGCCTTTCCTATCCTCTACTATTCCCCCTCCCCTCCCCTCCCCTCCCTTCTTCTCTCTCTACCCCCTCTACTGTAATTGATTTCTCCCCCTTGTATTATTTTTCCTTTTCCCCTCACTTCCTCTTGTATGTAATTTTGTATAACCCTGAAGGTCTCCTTCCATTTCCATGCAATTTCCCTTCTCTCTCTCTTTCCCTCCCACCTCTCATCCCTGTTTAATGTTAATCTTCTCATGCTCTTCGTCCCTACTCTGTTCTTAGTTACTCTCCTTACATCAAAGAAGACATTTGGCATTTGTTTTTTAGGGATTGGCTAGCTTCACTTAGCATAATCTGCTCTAATGCCATCATTTCCCTCCAAATTCTATGATTTTGTCATTTTTTTAATGCAGAGTAATACTCCATTGTGTATAAATGCCACATAATTTTTATCCATTCGACTATTGAAGGGCATCTAGGTTGGTTCCACAGTGTTGCTATTGTGAATTGTGCTGCTATGAACATCGATGTAGCAGTGTCCCTGTAGCATGCTCTTTTTAGGTCTTTAGGGAATAGACGGAGAAGGGGAATAGCTGGGTCAAATGGTGGTTCCATTTCCAGATTTCCAAGAAATCTCCATACTGCTTTCCAAATTGGCTGCACCAATTTGCAGTCCCACCAACAATGTACAAGTGTACCCGTTTCCCCACATCCTCGCCAGCACTTGTTGTTTGACTTCATAATGGCTGCCAATCTTACTGGAGTGAGATTGTATCTTAGGGTGGTTTTGATTTGCATTTCTCTGACTGCTAGCAATGGTGAGCATTTTTTCATGTACATGTTGATTGATTGTATGTCCTCCTCTGAGAAGTGTCTGTTCAAGTCCTTGGCCCATTTGTTGATTGGGTTATTTGGTATCTTATTGTCTAATTTTTTGAGTTCTTTGTATACTCTGGATATTAGGGCTCTATCTGAAGTGTGAGGAGTAAAGATTTGTTCCCAGGATGTGTGCTCCCTATTTACCTCTCTTATTGTTTCTTTTGTTAAGAAAAAAAGACTTTGTACTTAGATTTAAAACAGAGAATGTAGTTGTATTTTGAATTATCCTTTAGTTACTAAAGTTATAAATGATTTACTGAGCTTCTATGAATTTTAAAATCTCACCCTAACATATACTTACTCTGTTTTGTCAGAAACATTTTATATATATTTCTGTTGATTTTGAAGATTAAAAAAAGTTAGGCTTGGACTTGGCATAAGCACATCTCTTCATTTTTCATGGTAGTACTTCAAAGGCTGGTGAAAAGTTCTTTTAAAAAGGCAAACAGGTTTGTGTGGAGCTGAACTCCTGGGCCAAGACAATTGCCAAAGTAAGAATATGCACAGAAAGAAAGCAATATTGAAGCAGGCCACAGACCCCCCACCCAGAAGGCCTTTACCATAATTAAGCAGAAACCTCCACCATATCTGTGGCATGTAAGTTCCTCTTAGCCTTTCAGAAAGCTTTTTATCAGCAAAAACTTCTGGAGAAGGGCATTGTAGTTGATAGTTTCCTCTTTTTGTAAATGCCAGGTTTGAAAAAAAAAAACTTGTTAAACCTCTCTGGTCTAGAGGATAGAACAAAAAGCACTTGTCATGTGAACCTCCTAGCCCTCCCCTGCACTGGGTATAAAGTTCAAAGAATTTCTAGATTCATTGTTCAGAGGAAGAAGTTTTAGAAGGTAGCCCGTTCTGAACCCTGCAGTCAAAAAACCTGCTTCCTGAAAATTCCTCAGGTGTCCAGCCTCTTCTGTCCTACTTTAGTATAATATTCATAGAATGATCCTGCATGCATGCTTAAACATTTGACAAGAGGAAAAAGCAGGAAGAAAACCAAAATACTAATAACCTCTAACTTTTTCTTATATTGTTATTATATAATATTTGAACTACCAGGACATGGAAGGTCAATATATGTAGCAAGAGTTTACACATACAGAGTTGGCACATAAAATGTACAAAGCAACTTCTAAGTGTCCATTGCCTTTGGAAAACATTATTCTGAAGTTAATTTATCTGTTTAATTTCATGTCTCTTGGGTTTTATCTATTACAATTTGTTGAGTTTTTAATCACAATTTTAGGGGAACAAATAACTTTTATATTTTTTTTAAAAAAGAATATTGATTATCAATACAACAAGGACACTGGAGCTAGTTATACCAGATCATGAGAGCCAATTGTGCATGGACTTTCACAATGCTGTGTCCAAGGATGTCACTTTGGTACTTGAAATCCAGTGTAATATGAGTATTTATGCCAGGGAAATATAAAATTACTATAGATCAAGGCTCTTCCAGACCCCTCACCCACCCTGAGAACTGGTTTATCACTATACCATTGAATATAAATACATAATGAAGGGAAATAAAAAGTTCAGAGTAAAAATCTATCACTTCAATTATGAAAACATTTGAGAAGCTTTTTGTTTCTACAGAGCAGATAACAGAATATTAATGTGATTCTTATCAAAAGCAACTATGGTTTATTAAAATACTATCGAAGAATGTTCATCAGACAGATCAAATAGATAAGACTATCTATTGGCTGTTAAAACACTGTGAAACCCTAATAATTAATGGTAGGGTACTAGTGTAGTGATAAAATATTGGTTGGAACAAAATACATATACCTTAGAGAGACCCTATGACATTCAATTACAGTGGAAAGTAGATACCCTCATAGGTATAGAACTTTCTCTCCCTTCAAAACTTTGCCTCTAGAAAGTCAAAAGCTCTGTTGTTCTCATTATAATAACCCAAACAAGTCAAATAAGCTTAAAAACTGTAGGTTTTTAAAAAAACTAGTTCCATTAGATTGTTGAGGAGACACACACACACACACACACACAAACACACAATCTAAATAAATAAAATTCCAGAAATTATAAAACTTTCCTAGAAAAGACATACAGCTGCTTTTATTTCTGGCAGTGTAATGAGGAGAAAGCAGCCAAAATTCCAGCTGCTATGTACAGGCTATTGTAACAGATAAGAATTCCCAAATACCCCAATCACAATGACAAAGCTACCATTAAGCATCCATTCTAAAGCTTTTTCAAGTATTATTTCATTCATCATAACGTTCATGACTATATTACCACTATCTTTACACAATTTTAATTCCTGTTTTTCAGGGAGTTATTGAGATAGATAGGTTATCAGCCCAAAGTCAGAATGTGAATGGTAGAGCCAGGTTTTGTGCACAGACAATAGCTTTCAGTCTTCCCGAGATGCTATTCTGCTTCCCAGTAAATTGTTGAAGTTCACTCATCAGTAATGGCAATAAATGAACCTAAACTAAGCACTTTTTCAACTTTCTCTCAAAGAAGTAAATTCAACAGTTAATTTGAAATGAAAGAGCATTGAAAAAATTAGGAAAACTTGTTTATCTTATAGAACCAGAACTTTTTATGGATGCAAGTGCTTCAAAGTTCTGATACATAAAATATTGCATATTTATCTTAGATTTGACATCTATTACCAGCTCAAGTAATATTGAAGAATTAACTTGAATGCTAATTCCAATTCTATCAATAATATGTGTAATTCTCCCTTTCCTCATTGTAGAAAAACATGCCTGTGATTCAATTATTTGCAAGTGTGTTTGGCACACTTCCAAGGTTTAACTGCTAGTGAAATGAAGTGACTAGATGTTTCTGGGAAAATCTGGATATCTGCAATTTTTATAAATTTTTTTATGAATTTGTTTTACCATTTAAAATACAGAATATGCAGTGCTCCATCCAGGACCCAAACACCTGCAAGCTTAACTCTTGAAAAAACATTATATGAGTATCTTATTTATTCAATTATTACAATCAACTTCTTAGAAACCTAGTTCTTTACAGAATTAGCAATGGGCTTAAAAATGATTATAAAGGATTAGAACTTTTTCATATTTGATATTTCCCCCAAATCTTATTTCTGGGAATACCTTTTCCTGGGAGTCCCTAAACAGAAGGAAGAAGAATGCTGGCAGAAGGATCCATCTTAGAGCAAAGACAGGCCAGTGCTTCCAAAAGAGTTCCCTGCCTATCAGAATTTTAGCAATAACAGTGATGTAGAGGAGTGATATGAAATGCCAAATTCCTTGCAGTTCTTAAAAAAAAATCAAAAAATAAATACTGATCCCTGCAGTAATAAGAATCACTTTTTCATCACTCCAAGCCTCTTTCACTGAAATCTTTACCTCCCTGATGATAATATCTGATTTTAAATGGAAATTCTTTGTTTCCATAAAATATTAAACTTATAATCCTGAAATTCGCCCTTCTCTTGAGATCACTGGTTTTCCTAAGACTTTGATCTTTTCTATTTCCATTAGTGATTTTCTTGTGTTTTCATCTTCCAATAATTTTCTTTGGGCTTCTGTTCATTCCATATTTTGAGAATTTGACTATTGATAGATTTGAGTATCCCCTGAGCTCTGGCATAACATAATTGTTACAGAGAACATAGTTAAAATTTTCTTGAACCAATGAGTCATGCTCCTGATAGAAATTACTCACTTGGGTAATTCAAAGCCTGAAACCAACCTATTATCTTTCCCTTAAAATAACTCCCCTTTCTGACATTTAATTTCTGTTAATGATAGTGAGTACTAGCATTTATAAAGTATGGAAATTATTATCATTTATTGATTGTCATGTCAGGCATTTTCTCTGTTATCTCATCTACTTTTCACAACAATCCGATGTAATAAGTGATGCTATGAAGAAACTGAGGTTGAAAGCACAGAGCAATTGAAGGGAAGGAGAGCTGAATGCAAGGCTTCTAACTCAAACAGTGTCTTATTCCCACTCCTTAGCCTTGCTTAACTTAACCTCTCTCTGTCTGGGGTTTAGACCAGTGAAATACAGGTCCAAATGATGACAAATGCAATCAGAAAAAAATAGGACTCAAATTGATAGGTCATGAGGGATAGCCTAAACAATTGAAAATTCAGTAAAACCAAAATGACATTCATAAATAAAAAACATAAAGAAATAAAGAGATCTTTAATTACATAAGATTTGCCTTATTTGTTTGAAGCAAGTTCTGACATAATTCAATGTTAACTGCCTGATTTTGTTCATCAAGAACATAAAAGAGATTTAAAGAGGCATCCAAGTCAATTAACATATTTCAATACAAAATTTATTTTTGAAACCTCCAAAGTAGTAGCAATACAGAATATTTGATAATAGTTTAGTATTTCTTTTTTACTTAACAATCCACCTTTGTGTTTAGCTTTCTATAAACAAATGCACTGGATTAATACCCCTCTTAACTCTTGAGTTCAATGCTGAGTATTTTCAATGTTTTGAGCACATAATAAAGCAGAGACAATTCATTTTCTTGAACATTTAATTTCTACCCAGAGCTCAGCAATCACTTAACTTCACATTATTCTGTCACAAATGATAATCAAATGGCCTGCCTAAGTAGCTAAAATCATAAAACTACCATAAACCAAGTCAAGGGAATTTATGTTAATATAAAACAATAACTATGTTGATACACCGGTAGATTAGGCCCTACCAGACATATGCCCAATTAACAAGCTTTATTAAAGAAGGAAGTCCTAGTCAGAAAGGAAAGAGTAATTTGATGAAAAATTAAGATTATAGGTAAGAACTTAAGAACTTAAGTCTCCAATTGTAACCAAATGAAGGAGAAAAGGGGTATACATTACCCCAGTTGATGACAGCTGAGAAATATATAATTACCATCCCATCACAGACTGGCTTACTACCCTAAGAGCTGGGAATCAGGCTCTGCAGGCATTCTACTACTTTCCCACTATTTCTTATGTGGAACATAAACCTCCATTTATGACAACAACAGGATATTAATCTGACAACTAGCAAACAATGGGAAAAAAAAGTTGGTAGAGCAACACTGATTTTAGGCCATCTCAATACCCCTGAAAATAGGGGTTAAATGAGTCAATAAGAAACAGTATTCAAAGAGCACTGTATTATCTAATGTGATTTATAAAACAAGCAAAATTCAGTAATCTTCAATGGAAAAGGTCTAATATTTCAAAATTAGGAATGTTGCGATGCTGATTTTTATCAAAGTGGTACTTTATCCTATTAGTTGGAACAAATTCCAAACTCAGGCTTACTTGCATCACCTCAGTTTAATAATCCCATAAATGACAAAAAAGACAAACAATGAAAACAACATCATATAGCACAGCAGCTTGGTTTGGCTCCCTCTGGATAAAATCTTCAGTTTTCCCATAGTTTTACCTAGAAATCCAGTTGTAGAATCAAATTGTGAATCCTATGAGAGAGAAGAGAAAAAGTAATACTTAGGTTCTATTATTCTACATGTGCACATTCAAGTAATTGAATACACTGTTATTAGTGTATATTTTCAATGACAGTTATTGTGTTTAATCAGTTCAAGAGCCTGCTTATAACCCTAGGTAATCAGCCTGATTACTCCATGCAAAATAAAGCAGTTCTCTCAATGAATAAAAAGCTCTTTCATTACCCAATAGACATTTTTTAAAGTCCCACAGAGTAATTAAAAAACTCAAACTATTTAAGCCTTATTTCAATTATGTGGATTAAAAATCACTAACAATAAAACAAACATTGTTAAAAATAGTAACAAAGGTTTGTGGACTATCTTACAGGATTTTCCCATTATTCGTTATAGCATTGCTTTCCAGGGTCAAATAGGTAACCGCAACCCAATAGAAGAAAGCATTCAAGGTTTAATATGGTTAGTGGCTAAATGTTTAATTTTAATATGGTTAGCAATTAAGATTCTTTTGTTTAGATAACTGACTTTGAAGTATAGTAGAGTGTACTAAGTATTAAGAGAATATCATGCATAGGGAATAGAACGTGGAAAGGACAATAAATATGTGTGAAGAAAAACATCTCTATTCAAATGGCTGGAAAAATCCTTAAGATCAGAGTAGGTATAGATAAGAAATATTACACTTCCACTGAAATCTTAATGTCCTCAGATGAAAAATCCCTGACATAATTAAAAGACTTTTTTGCATACCTCAGTATCCATGTGTCTCATACACTTAAAAACTTATGGTTCTTCACTGGAGTTATGCATCAGGATCTCTGGTGATGCTCTTTACAAAACCATATGCCTAGTTCCCTCCCCTTAAAATTTTGAAGCAGTTTACTTAGTGTGAGAAATAGACATGCATTTACAAGGAGTTCTCTAAGTGGTTCTAGCATGAAGCTAAGGAAGAACACCACTTTCAATGTCATATTAATTTTTGAATAGTGCAATTTTAAAATCATGTGGAGAAACAATGGAAGGTTCAAAGAAGTTTGACATCCAAAAAAAGGTATTAACAAATGAAAGAAGGCTCTAATAAGAAAATATATGTGTTGCTGAGCCTTTTTAGACAAGAGATAAAGGGCTTTGGGCTATTCAAATCTATGAGGACTTTGTTCAGTAGTGAGCCTTAGAAAATTTGAGCAAAATAAATAAGTTTCCATTAAGTGGAAACATTTGGTTGGTTGGATATAAAGTGCTTTTGGATTGCATGGTTAATATATTAGTAGTTGTCGTTACCCATAGAGATTTCTAAGACTACTCAAAACAGTCATTTGTCTTACATCTTTAATATTGTTTCTAAACACAGGGCTAAAGAAACATTAGCTTCCACCTCTCTTCCTACTTATGTATTTGTAAGATGAAAATACAAAAATAAATCATAGCTATTATAAACTGATTAGATACAAATGAATGGTAATACAGAACTTATGATCTCTAGATCTCTTTCAAACGGGACAAAAATTAAAATATTGTTCCTGATTAATAGACTAAATTTAGAATATTAAATCAAATTTCTTAAAGTTAAAATCATAACCACTTACCATTTCAGCTAATAGCTTATTTTGACTTTTAACTTCATGGCCTATTTCAATGGAAAGCTATAAAGAAGAAAACATATACATTATTACTCAAATAATGGTACTCAATTGTTATAAAGTAAAAATAACAATACCATTTAAGCATATACTTTTTCTCAGATTTCACTGGATTTTAGAAAAACATAGTACACTCTTCTCATACTTTGTCGACTAAAATTAATGGAAAAGAAATTTAATCTTTCTACTGGTAATTATGGACATTTTCTATTTCATTCTGATTTCATTACAATATTCAATTCTATGTTTTAATTTTGGTATATTATTCTCTGGCTTTCTTATTCTTCATTGTTTTGTCTTCTACTTTATTCACACAAAAGCATTTACCTATATATTTGAAAAGATATACAAATACCTATATAAGCAATTTAAATCCAGACATAAGTATTCAATGTTTTCTAATGAAACATGACATTGCTTTGAATATGTCTAAACTGACTATTTTGACTTTTTAAATATTTTTTCATTATAATATAATAACAAATTGGGGAAAATGTTACATGTTAATGTTATCTAAATCCTAAAGCTATGCAGAAAAGAGCCCAAGCCTACATAAAATAGCACAAGTAATTTCAGCTGCCATGTAAACCAAAATCTAACACTTTTACACAACAAATTCATCAAGGGATTCACTTCCGAGATATCTGAATAAATACAATCAACTACTAAATATTTGGCAAACCATCATAAGTACTGTTTTCAATTTAATTGGAAAGCATGTGGGATAATATTGATCTAAAACCATATTTAGAATTCTAAAGATCAGAACATGAACCTTCCCCTCAAATTTAACAAATCAAAACTTATAAAGCTAGATGGCCCAAATCACCCAACTATTTTCAACAAATGCCATTCATGTCAAGAAAAGAAATTTCCAGGACACACAGCTTTCTTCTAATAAGGAATCTTAATTATTAACATTAGAGTTTTGTTTATTTTGTATAAACTATTTAATTCTTATGCCCTTTCACATGTTATATTTTCTAAATTATTAACATCATACAGTATTATTAGGTTCTATGATCAACTTCTTTTGATTTAATATAACTTTGAAAACAATACTCTGTTTCAAAATATGATAATCTCCAGGCTGAATATGATTTGATTTTCCCAAAGATTATATGGAAATACCAATTAAGTTTTGGTAACATGGGTTTCTACTGAATGCTTTAGAAGCATATAACATGTTTATTGCAATGAAGAATCAAACACATATACTATTAACATTTTTGTCTAATTACTTTATTCAATATAAATTTACACAATTAATATCAGTCATAAGGAATTACTCTAGTTTCTATGTGGAATAAAAAAGAAAGTACAAAAAAAACCCTACACTCAGGTAAATTTCTTTTACACAGAAATAATACCAAAGCAAATCATTATGCAATAAACACTACAGAAATACGTTCATAAGGAAAAGAGTTACTTTCAATATAGTGATTAGCTAAAGCAATAAAGTAGGGTCTTTCAAGAATAGCACAGCTTTAGTCAACATAGGAAGAAGAGGATGACCATGGCAAAGAGTTGGCATGATCAAAGATATGGGATGGAATGGCAACAGCATACAGAAGACACAAAGAGCACTCTCATTTTTCTGGCAGAAAATATATGTGGATTCTGGATGTTCAAGAAGTCGGAAAAGTTGGAGCCCATATTTGAAGGACCTATTCAGTCAAGGTAAAGAGTGTGAACTTTATTTGGTAAATCACAGAAGTCACCAAAGACATTTCGGAGCTCAGAATGCAATTTTAAAAATACTAAGATTATTTTGGAAATAGTATGTAGCTGAGGTCAGAATAGAGGTTAAGAGATTCTCCCAATGACTCACCCTGGAAACGAGGGCTAGTATTAGAAAGAGAGAAACAGGAAAACAGAGATAGAAACACAAGAAAGCATATGACTCAGTGACTGAAATGACATTCAAAGGCAGAAACAAGAAAGACTTTTGATTTTTTATCTTAGGAGACTAGAAAAAGGAGAAGAACTACTGGGGGTGGAAGATGGTTGAGACATTACTGCAGAATATATATAGTATTTTTCATATTTTAACACAAAATATAGCCAGAGTTTAAAAAAATATTGAAAATATCATATCTTTGGATTTGTCACATTTTCTAACCTACTTAAAGAGGCTAAATTTTGAGTGCTTTTTGACTTTGCTAAACCACAGTATTTGAATAACCATCTTCCTCAGTAGATGCCAATAAAAAGTATATTTATAAGTATGTGATATATGTGTACAAACATACCAATCAAAATGTACACCATGCTAACAAGATACTTACAGATTTTATAGCAGTTACTTTGCTTCTAAGACTCTCGGTGAGTCTCTCATTCTCTTCTTCACAGGCACTGTACCCACTGTGAGAATAGCCATGGTTCCCATAGTTGCCAGAAAGTGCTCCTTCACCTGCAAGGACAAGAGTCACAAGGTTAGTATAGTAAACCAAAAGCCACTTTTGAAAGTTTAATAGGAAAGAACCGAAAAAGACCCCTTGAGGGCGTTGCAGACCACATATGTCTATAATATTCATACTCCAAGTAAATTTTTAAAATTTAGAAACAGAGATCAAACCAATTCTTTCCATTACTTCTCTTAAATAAAGAACATTCAGTTCACTTCAATACATATTTATTAATCACTTACTGATTATTCAGAAGACACTAAAATAGACACTGACATACAAGGATATTGGCACACATTTCCTGCTCATTAGAAATATGTTTTAATAAAAGATCTAAAAGCAGTTACATTAACTACTCATTGAAGAAATCTAGTTTTGAAGGAAAGGAAGAAAGCATAGTGGGAGAGAAACTCTTGGCAGATGGATGGTGTTTTACCAGCATCTCTTTCCCTGAATGGGAAAGAGTCAAGGGGTGAAGGGGAATAAGGAACACAAGCTGAAGTCCTAGGAGAGGTAATAACTTATGGAAAATATTAGTTGAGAGTTCTGTGGCATTTCATTCATTCTTCAACAAATATTTGAGCTATATGTCAGATCAACTACTCTTTTCAGGTGCTCCTTCTAGGGGATGGCACTAGGAATACAGTCCCCACCACCCTAATAAGGTACTTGGTATTCATCAGGCAAACAACAGGTGCAGTGAGCCTTAGAGAGTGAATGCAACATAAGTGTGTTGGGGGGCTGAAACAGGAAAGCATGGTTGAGGGTGTTATCTAACCACATTTTTAAAAAGTTGAGGTCATCAGTTTCCTCAGTAAAGGAAGAAAGGGGGCTACTTGGTGCTCATTTGAATGGTGATCATTTGAAATAAAAAGTAAAGAGAATAATGAAGAGAAATGACCAGGACTGCTCAGGACTACTAGGAGGTTAAAACCAACCTGGTTGCCACAATATGTTGTAATGGTTTCATGCCTCCCAGATGTGTGACCTTTTTATAGAAGAACTCAATCACCTGAATTAACCCTTGAAAACCCACACTGTTAGACTGATCTAGAGCTGGAGGTATACAACACGGGGGCTAGAGAAAAACAGAGTCCCCAAAGTTTGAGAACGCTTGCCAAAAGAATGGTTGAAGCATATATATGGATTATGAGAACTCTATCCATGAGATTCTAATTTAATTGGTCTGAGCTGGGATCCAGATAACAACACTTTAAAAACTTCCCAGGTAATTCTAGTGTACAGTTGGTCTGAGAACTACCATTTCTCAAGTCTATTTCTTGAAATTTAGGAAGACAAAAAAAAAATACATTCAAATGGGCAATAGTCTACTAATGATGTAAACCCATGTGCCCTGGGAGTTGTGCAAAAACCTCCACAATGTGGTCTCATATCCCCTACTTCAATCAAACTAGTTTAATCATCATAATCTTTTGATTATGATGTAGTTCTAGTACAAACCTTTTTTAAAAATTTTGGTCACCCTCCCATCTGGAACTTACTTCTCCCACTCTCCACTAATCAAAGTCTAGTTGAAATTCCGATGTTTCCACAAAGTACATAGTGATCCATCTCTGCAATCTCGGAAACATTCACTGTCTGCAGAACTGGTATTTGGATGTTTAGCTACCACTTTTGTACCATAATTTATCTTTGTACATAGTCCTACTCCCCAGCTAGGTTGGAAAGCTTTGGGGAGCATAAACAAGGTGACAAATGACTATGTAGTTAAAGCTTACTTAATTACACAATAAATGTTTGTTGTTCAAAATCAGTTCTTTTTCACTTTAATGACCTGGACCACTTTTTAATTTTCTTTTGTCTTCTCTTTTTAGAGATTGATCCTATGGGCACTTAAAGCACTGAGCCACATCCCCAGCCCCCCACTTTTTTTTTTTCTTTTGAGATAGGGTCTTGCTAAGTTGCTGAGGCTGGCCTCCAACTAGCGATTCTTTTGCCTCAAGCCTCCCAAATCGCTGGGATTATAGACATGTGCCACCATGCCTGTCTTGGACCACTCTCTATGATCCAAGTATTCATAAAAATGCATAAAAACCTGTTTCTCACAGTACAACTTATTAATCAATGTAGATGTCTACATGTATTGGCAACTTGCACTGACTTTAAATAGCCAACCTTCAGAAAACGCTATTGTTTTTCCCTTTTCCATCTTACAATGAGAATGGTAACATCTTTTTAAAAATATTTTAGGTATTTTTTCCTCAAATATTTCAGAGTATTTTTTCCTACTCTGATTAAGTAGTTTTTTTTTTTTTAAAGCCGCTTAATAGAGAGCTTAGGACCAGAAAATGCTGTTAATAGCTGTGTGTTATCATAAGGGTCCATTAAATCTGCTTATGCTTTTGACTTATTCCTGCTGCTTAGTATGCTGGCTTCCTTAATTCACAGTCAAGAACAATGTGAACTTATTAAATCCTTATCACGTTTTACTTACTGCCTTAACAGTGGAACAACGTTCAGGTAAGAAACTTTCTACGTAAAAATCGCCTTTGACCCAGATCTTACATACCAGTGCCTTGAATAATAATGACACGTACATTTACCTTTGTAACTCACTGTTACCAACATAATCAGTAGTGTGCTTAGCACGCAACACTCACTCTTTATTGAACAGAGAAAGAGAAACCAGAGTCAGGCTTAGGGAAACTGAGCAGTTTCCATAATCACTACTTAGAGACAAAAAAAAAAAAAATACACTACTGAGTTGGCACTTGTACATAACTCAGCTCCAGGTCTACTCCCTCTTACCAACCATCCAAACTTGGTCTGAATTGGACTTAAGAAACTCCCTGAGATCTGGGACAAATTACGTGTTTCCACTCGGACTGCCTCCAAAGATTACCTTCAAACATCTCACTTTAAGGCCCCAATGCCAATGACAGGAGACCCGTCGAGACCCTCCCACAGCCCTATGCCTCCCAGCAAGGCTGTTTCTGGGGTCCCCAAACTTTGAACCTCAGCTCTCTTCTTACCCAGGCCTGCACGCCTCATCCTGCCAGAGGAAGGAGAGAAAGGCGAGCGAGGGAGATGTGGGTAGGAAAGGGCCGGAGTCACCCGGACCTCGTCTTCAGTCCCAGGGGCCCGAGCAACACCAACTTCTTGCCCCAAAGCGCCACGACATCAGTGGAGCCTAAACACCGCGCTGGATGATGGCGTCAGTCGCGCGCTTATTGGTACCCTGCGAGAAGGGTATTGCATGGTATTCTGGGAATTGTAGTTCTCTGGCGACTAGGACCGTGTGGAGGGGGGCGTGGCGCGAACTCGTTTCCAGGAGCGGGCGGGTTTCCGGAAGAGCAGCTGCAGAACGCGGCCCTGGTTCCAATTTTTGGGTTTCCGTGACTGCACCGCCCGCAGAGCCTTGATTTCAGAAGTTAGAGGGCAAAGTTTAACCCTCAGAATCTTCCCTGATTCAACCTACTCCCTTTCACGCCCAGAGTCAGATTAGGGGAAGTAAAGAAAAACTTTGTCCGGGTTTCTTATTTTACAAACTGGTAATCTGTAGGGATAGAAGAAAATAGCCCATTTGTGCCTGGTCACAAGAAGGGACCTAAGGACAGGACCCTTGCACTTCCACTTAGAACTTTTTTTTTTTTTTTAACATGCACGAAAGATATTGAAATATTGCTCGCATCTAGCAGTGTGTCAGATTTGGGGTTTAAAAACTTGATGGGCGCCACGAGTAGAGTGGTGCTGATATAGGAGTTAATCTGAGAATTTTGTTTTATTGTACCATCCGATTTGTCGGAGGATATGATGAAATCACGATTTGGGGGGGGAAAAAATCTGGCTGTGTTTATACACAGCCCACTTTTGACAGTTTGCTCTTGCTGCTTTATGAGAGTGGAATTGAAAGGAAAGTGACCACAACACTAGGAGCGACCAAGGGATCTTTATTACAACAGTGAGAAAGAGTAGAAAAGAGAGAGAGAAAAGAAATAAAGAGCAAGAGAGCGTGAGAAGGAGAGAGAAAGAGTGAAAGCAAGAGAAGAAAGAGCCAGAGAGAGGCAAGAGAGGGAAAGCAAGCGAGAGGGGCCAAGCAGGAGGGAGTTTTTATAGCCAAAATCTAATGAGATCTTTGGGTCTGCAAGCTAAATTGTTGGTTTACAATGATTGGATCATACAGTAGTTGCTAAAGGTGTCATCTTCTGTCTTCAGGCAAAATGGGCAGGAGTCAGATGTGGGTTTCTGTTGCACCAGGTGGGTGGGGGTCCAGTGTTCAGACTTGATGCAAATAGGTGATAAAGGACCAGACAGAGGGGGCTTTGAGTGCCTGGGTTATCCCTGCAGCTAACATTCCTTCAGCCCACCCTGCAGACAACTGCACCTAACAGGAATAATTTCCATAATGGAAATTTCTGAAAATGTAATCTCAAAACAATTTTTGTTTTCTCATGGTCGTTTTTCAACATAAACATGTAGTATAATAGTGATTTAAGTTGTCTCTCTTTTTAAAGAGATCGCCTTTTTTAAAATACACACAAAAACAAATTCTAGTAAGAATTACTAACCTGGGAAATAAACTTAATCCAGTAGTGTTTTGGGAGAAAAAAAAAGTCTTCATAAAAATAAAATAAACCATCATTCTCTAAAAGTAATGGAATTAAACAACGTTTGCAATTAGGGACAACCATAGCAAATAAACATCAAAGATTCAATAAGAGAAATGATAGTTGGGGTTCCTTTTTGATATGCAATTTTTGACGGTCTTTTCTTGTGCTAAAAAAGTGTTCTATAATCAAAACACATTAGAAAATATCATCTTACTAAAAGATAACAAATGTGAAATTATTATTTGTGAAAATCTAATATGTTCACTAAAACCAACTATTTTCTTACTCTTTTGTAAACTATCTCTCTTACTTGGAAGGAAGACAAACAAGTAAAATAGAGTTAAAAGGAAAAAAAATAAAGTATTCCAAAACTGAATTCCAGAAACAGCTGGTTCACATAGAGTTTGTGACCTAGTATTTTGCATTGAAAAGATAAAGCATAAAGGATTAATTTAATACACAGAGGTGTAATTATTAAACATGACCTCAGTTGACGTAGAGACCAGAGAGAATTCTTTTTTCCTTTTTTTCTGTTGTTCTGTTTTTTGTTTGTTTCTTTTTTTTTTCATTTTTAAATTAAAATCTCTAACTCTTCTTGCTGACTGAAGGCAAATAAAATTCTTGGAGATGAATAGCATCTATAACTTTTTCTCTATTCTCATAGGATAATATCACAGAAAACATCTAATTTTCAGAGGTCTCCAGGAGATGACTAAAAATGACTAAATAATATCATCTCCTCTATAGTAATTATGGAAACAAGAATATGAAGAGCAAATATCTGAATTTTGGTATAAAATTACAACCTTTCTTTTTCCTGTTTGTCTTCTTCCTGTCCATTTGTATTACCTCTTCCTAACTAAATTCTAGGACCAAACCAAGGGAACAGCATGCTAAGCTCTCAAACCTGACTAAATAAATGTTCCAAAGTGGTTTTTGAAAACTCTGTTATATAGTAGGTGTTTCATAATCATAAAGCAAATGAGCATCTTGAGCATCGTATTTGAAATGTAAGAAAACATAAACTAAAATCAGAAAGCTCTTGACTTGCAAATGGGCTAAGGAACAAAGATTAGTTTGTAAGCCAGTTATTTGACACTTAAAACATATATTTCCTAGAGACTGAAATCATGCTTATGTCCCAATCCAGCCCTAAAAATACATGTCTCTCCTGATTCCTCTGAAAGCCAAAGTCTATGTGACCTGCAAGACAGCTGAAATGCTCTATATTTTTAGTGAGGGTCAGTAGAATAAAAGTAAATTAGAAAAAGGTAGTTCATTGAAAAAAAGAACTACCACTGACAAAGAAATGAAAAATTTCAAACTATTTTTGTTATTCTTGCTTGAGAACAAGTGGGTTTCTTGAAAATTCTTAAGTATGCCAAGAAAAAACTTACAGAGTTTGCAAAGAGCCACCAACTTGGTCTTCACTTTCTGTAATTCAGAAATATTACTGGCACTGAGGTAATGCTTCTTAACTATGGTTAGTAAAAGTGAAGCAGTTTTAACTAAAAGGACTTCAGCAGAGCTAGCTACATCATTTGCAGGGCACAGTGCAAAATGAAAATGCAGTACCCCTAGATCGAAAACAATTTTTAAAACCCACAAAGAAACAAAAAATATATATAGAAAACAGGAGAAAAGTACAATTAAAGATATTAAAACATAAACCCTTTTTCTTTCTTATATGATCCTCCCAACTTGTCACATTCAATTTGTCATTTAATGTCCTTCTAATAAAGAAGAGAAATTCTAATTACTAGTATGAATTTTACCTTTCATCTTGATATTGTGAAATGACAGTTTTAAATACCAACATAAAGCATTTCAGTTGAATTTTAAAAGCACCAAAAGTATTTAATTTATTCTTAACAGAACAGTGAAACCACTGCACAAAACTAAATGACTTTTGTGGGAGGAATTCCAGAGACTGAACCCAGGAGCCACATCCCTAGTCCGTTTTTTTTTTTTCTTTAGAGATGGAGTCTCAATAAGTTGGTTAGGGCCTTGTTAAGTTGCTGAGGCTGGTTTTGAACTCCTGATCCTCCTGCCTCAGCCTCCCTAGTCACTGGGATTACAAGCAAACAAATGGGTTTTACTTGATGTGCCACTATGCCCAGCAACAGCTCTTTTTACTGCCCATCTTGATATGCACATATTCCCTTGACCTACAGCCTACTGATGAGTTAAGAGTGAAAGAAAGAAAAAGGAAATATGGATTGCTTTATCTTTCCTTCTGCTTCAGTGTCATTATTATCAGTACAACTGGCTAATAAGAGATGAGTAAGAAAGAATAGTATAGGGGTCCGCGGTCATTTTCTTCTTTCTGCAAAGTTCTGGATCAAGTAGAACATGTGATCTTTGGGGGCTGTCAGTACCTAGATATAGGCACACTCTTAACACACTTACCTTGTTTCTTGCTGAACTTTCATGCTTCATGAAGTCAACCATGTTCAGGGATCACTGCAAACATTATATTTGGGTGAAAGAGAACAACAAAAACAAATACTGTCCCTATCTCCTGTGCTCATATGTATAGTACATTGTTCCATTAGACTTCATTTACAGAACACAAGGTCAAAGTTAAAATTATTAAGAATGTCAAAATAGTGACCACAGAACACTAAAACCAAGTGTAGAAGCCTGAGAGACAGTCGCATGCATTGGCAAAGATTGTATACTCATGAACCTGCCTCAGTATTGAGAGAAATTTTCCAAGGAAATAGGGCCATAATTGGTAAATTTAAAAGTGAATAGAAATATTTAAAATGAGAAGTGAAATTCATGGGAAAAGTAGAGTATCATATATATGAAAGAAAGTAGAGAACCATATATATATGATGCCCCAAGGGAAGGAAAGAGCTCTAAGTTACACAGTCCTCCAAACCACCCACCGAACCAGTTTCTGTCTGGGAGTAAATGCTTTATACGGTTAATGAGCCATGGACAAGTGAGATTCTTGTGACTTAGTATGTACAGGCAGAGAAGAAAAAAAGAACAAAAGGAAAGAAAGAGAAAAGGGAGGTGCGGAGGAAGAAGGGATGGAAGGAAAAGTCTTCAAGGTGGTATGAGCCCAGTGAGTCTGAGTGATTGACCGTGATGGCAGGAACAAGTCTTTTTCTTGTTTCACAGCAAGATGTTTCACTTTTCCAATAATTCTTTCACATTACTAAGTCCTTCTTCTGGGAAATGATCCTTCCTAATGTCAGTTCATCAGGAAATGTGATTTTATTTTTTTCTCAATATTTGGCCCCACAGTAAAGCAGTGTATTGTAAAGCTGAATATCAAAACGGGCACTTTGCAGTGGCTGGCCTTTTAATATTCCAATTTTGAAGACGTCTCTGACATTTCTAATACATCATTTTATATTATAGAAGATAGGTTTAATTTACATTGCCTAGAAAATACAAGTGTTATGTTTTAAAAGACTTTGTATTACCTATCATTCAAGATCAATTTAGTCAAGTTGATAGTCATTTTATCTTAATAGTATTTATTATTCAAGAAGTATATTGAATTATCACATTGATACATTCAAACATGAAGCATACGTTTTGGTTTTTTTCCTATAGCTCTGTTAGACACTTTGACAGACATGGAATTTTATCGCTCCACTTACTGACTTATTTTTCTCCCAGTGGTGCAGATTAGTTTTATATATATGAAAGTCTAATTTCTCAATAAGTTGTTCAGGGATTGAAATCTGCTCTGAGTTTTCATGTAGTAGATATTCACCTAATTTTTCTGTTTTACAAAAGATTATGGTCTCATGACTCTTTATTTCTACAGTTGGGCTACAACTGTGTCCCAAATGTATCCATGCAATCATCTCAGTTTCCCTTAGTTTATTGACACGGATGTATTCTCTAGCCAGGACCCAAAATATCCAGTTTTATTACCTTGTCAGTTAGTAACCATAATTAGAGTCAGCTGAGATGGTCGAATTTTATATAGACAACATTCAATTCCTTTTATTCTTATAGACTAAATTTAGTTATTTCAGAACATTAGATAGTGTTAAAATGATTTAATCATTATATTGAGTCATTACTTGACACCCACATTCCAAGATGATTAAGTCTGGTATTCCTTTAAAATTTATTCATGCTTTGCAGTAACTTTTCCTGTAATGGTTCTGAACTGATACCAGCTTCTTGGTTTCTTTTATATATATATATATATATATATATATATATATATATATATATATATCAGCAGATATAGATTATACTACTATGAACATGACATAGGATCACTTGATTTATGCAGTGGTGACATTGTAATACAATGGAAGTAAGTTAATTTTTTCAATAAGTGTCATTATTTCATTTCAATTGTATATTTATATAAATAAAATATTTTCTACTTATTTCTTATACAAAATTAATTTAAGTGAATTTTAGGTGAAATATAACTTAAATTGAAAGGTAAAGCAAAATTTTCAAAATAAAAATATGTTGCTTTGGGTTGGAAATAATTTCTTAAATAAGATACAAAAATCAATAACCAAAAAAGGAAATTCTGATAGACTTCACTACTTGAAAAATATCAACTCCTATTCATTAGACACCACCATTAAAAGAGTGGAAAGACAAGTCACTAAATGGATTTTATTTGCAATAGATGTACCTGACAAAGGATTTAAATGGAGAAAATATGAAATACTCCTGTAAATGCAACAGGAGAGAAGATCAATAATAAAAATAGAAAAGAAAAATTTTGAAAGTTTTTAAATAAAAGAGGACCTCCAACTGACCAATGTATATTTGAAACATTGCTCAATATCTTTAGACAACAGAAAAAATGCAAATAAAAATTGCAACAGAATAGAACTGCATCTTCTCCAAAATGTGTGCCTGTTTGTGTATATAAAATGCCAAGTGTTGATAGAGATGTGGACCAATTAGAACTCTCAAATTTTTCTGGCAGAATTGATGTAACCACCTTGGATAACTGCTTGATAATATCTACTAGAGTGTATATATACATATTCCTGCGAATTGCCAATTCTGTTCCTAAGCATATACCACAGGAATATGAATCAAAAACATAGCGTGGTTTCACTGTTTGTAATAGCTACAAATGAGAAACTATGCAGTTGTCCATTAGGAGAACACATGGATAAATAAATAGTATTGTAAGTTATCCAAAGAATATGCATATATTAGAAATGTGTACAATAAAAATGAGAAAATCCAATACAACATGCAATATTGACGGATTGCACAAACAATATTCAGTGAGAGAAACTTAATGGGAAAAGCACATTTAGAATGTATAATTTCATTGACAAAGAGTTTAAAGAGAGGCACAGCCCACTCACTGTGTTAGAAATCTGGAAATAGGTTAACTCTAGAGTAAACAGGAGTGGGCAGAGGAGGCTGCTGGGATAATTATAATCTGCAACGTAATTTATTTTTTTTGTAAGTTATCCAGAGTATTGTGAGAAGTCATTAAGCTGTACATTTTATATATGTGCTGTACTACAATAAAAATATTTACCAAAAATAAATCCATAATTAAGTTTCTTCTTAATCAATATTAAGTATATATTAAAGAAAGCAAAAGCTTAAGAAAAAAAAAGATAAAGAAAAATTAGCAGGCCCTGGCCCTGGCCCTGGCCCAGACCAATTAAATTAGCTTAGGGACAAAACAGACCATGTCCCTCTTGAGAAAGATTTAGCAGGATACTACCAGATGACATGCTGGATGAAAGAGTGTACAGTGCTGGTTCACTGGTTCATTGTACGATAGCATTTTAATGTGGTAAACTCAAAGACCATGCTTTGCCCGTTGTCCCTCTTTAATTAAAATCATGTTATTTTTCAATTTTCCCCAATCTGCTGGACAACAGTTATCAAATGATGTTTCTGTTTGCCTGTGCCCTGGGAAGCCAACTCTGAGATGGAGGTTAGTAAGCAAGAAGCTCACTGGCCACTGCTCTCAGGATCAATTGCTGGTGGGCAGGGGTAGAAGAAGCTTAGCAGAGAAAGTTGGTGATGGTAAGCTCTAAACTGAGATGACTCTTCAGAGGTGTCTACTCTTTCGTTGACCAGTAATTGAGTGTGGTCTGCCTTGGGAAGCCAGTGCACCCTTAGGCCAGGTGACCCTGCTGCTGAAGGCAATTCCCTGAGAGGCCAGACAGCAGAAAGCTAGAAGCAAGTGAAACCCCCAGAAATTGGGCAGCAACTCCCTCAGTCTTGAGTCAGCTTGGGGTCACCAATCTTCTCTTGAGGGCTAGACCAGCTTACCAGGACAAAAATATCTGTGCTGTTTTCCATAAAATACTTTTAAACACTATAATTTGACTTGAAGAATCACAATGGAACAACCATCCCTGAAGAAAGCATTAAAATTAATTAAAGGCTCTTTTCCCCAACCTTGATGCAAAGAAAGTATTTGTCTAATGAAGAAGGAAAACTAAGGTTCTATAACCGAGACAGATTTGGAGGACAGAAATATTTCCTCCTGAGGATATGAGTGCATGAATGATTTTGAGAGAGGAGATTTTATTTATAGTATAAACCATGTATTATAGATATAATTATATGTATTTTGACACATATAGTTTTGCAAGTTTAGTATATTTATGAACTCATAAAAGGCATAAGGTATAAGATTTTTTGTGTTTGTTCTTAAATGTAAGATGAAGGTACTTAATTAGGTTTATTGGGGTATAGATCTATGGTAATTGTAAAAAGTCATTAATCTCTAGCATATTCACTGAAAGGGATCTAAATTTTATTAATCTCAATTCTTCCTCTTGAGAACAGAAAATTTTTCTCAGAGATAGTTGTCAGGCTGTAAGTGCTTGAGGTCTACTGGTTTGAGACAAACAATTCAAAAATCAGCAGAATTTCCACAAGTAAAGTGGACATGCTATGTTTTGCATGATATTTTGTTTGTTTTTGCATTTGCAGCAGACATTTAGGTAAATAGGTAGAAAGACTAGATATATCAGAGATAAAGGAGAAGTAGACAGAAAAATTCCAAGGTGGACATCATGAAAATTATTGCACAAAACAGTGCTAGACTTTGTGCAACTAATTTTCTTATTTCTTTTTTTTTTTCTTTTGTTCCTTTGCAGCTATATTCTCTGTAAGGTTTCCAGAACTTTGGACAGAGCAGATTCTTTAAGAGATGGATGCCAGGGTCAGGGTCAAGATTGTTATTCAGTAGTGCATTAAGCATGTGTGAGGTTTAGAAGCATTTGCATAATAGCTCCTGGTCACTGTTCTGAGCAAAAGCAGATTTTATGGAATAATTTACAGAAGCAAAGGCTATGTGCTCATTTAAATCCCTGACGCCATCACAAACTGGCCATAAAAGCGAAGGCTTGTCAGTAAGAGCAGTAACTTAAATTCTTAACTTAGGCGAGTTTGGCCATATACGTTTATTCCTACTTATTTTATGTTGCTGAACTTTCTTCACTAAATGGAGATCATCTTTTCTTTGGAAGCAAGGATATAGATCTGATCTTACTTGAGGCACATGGAGTTCTCCTTGTGGTAGAAGGTAGCATCTCAAGTTGTGGCCTCCACATAGGCTGCAGAAACTGTCTACAGATAATTTGAATTCCCTCAGATGTCTGTGTACCCCCTCATCTGGACAAGGATTCTGAAGTTAAATATAATTCTCACATTTGAAAGAAATAGAACATTCCATTATTGTTAAATTCTTCTCCATCGATATTTTTTCTTTTCCATAGGAAATGGAACAAAAAAATCAATCAGTAGTACAAATGAAATCAACGTGTAATCTTTACAGTTGTAAAACAAATGCCATTATGTTCCATTGTTTTCTCACCTATAAAAACTGATGAGAGGAGACATTATGATTTCTTCAATTAACAAAAATGTTCTTTATTCTCCCTATATGTCTTTATTATTAAGGCCTCAAGACTAAAAAAGATAATTTGATTATTGATGATTAGCAAGGAGTTTTGTGGAAACCAAAGTCACTACACAAAGAATTAGAAAAGTTATTTTATAGATGTAGGGGACAGATACTTTGGCACTACTCACTCAGTCCCTCCAACTTTACTAAAGTGTTAACATCCAATCCTGGGCACTTAGTATGTTTGCTCAATTCTAGGATAGCCTGAATTTTTATAGCTCAATTACAAAACTTTGTAAAGAGAAAAACAAATCTTTGTAAATGCTAGTGTGTGACATAAATATTCATGCTTATGCACTCTTCTAAAATCTGGGTCATTTCCAGCTTTATTTCACTTAAATAATGTTTTTTTTTTCTTCCAGGTGCCATCCATTAGAAAGGAATGGTGGCCACACATGGCCATGAATATTTATCTAATTAGACAAACATTATTCCTATATTTGAGAGAACAGGAAAGCAGGAGAAATGAAGAGGCTTTTCTTCCATACCAGAGGATGGTGACTTCTGTTTCCCAATTGGAGGAGTTACCCATCCCACTAGAGGTAAAGAGTAACTTCATGGATGAAGGAAAGTGCCCAACTGATTCTGATGCTAGTGGAATAATAGAGTGTCTGGATAGCATATATTAAAACATCTGTCTCTCCAGAAGCCTTAGAACAAGGTTAGTCAATTTTGCTCAATATTCTATGTGACTCATAGGCAGCCTACAGCAGAAGTTTTATGACTATTCGTGTCAACACTTGTCCTTCCCCCCCCCATTTAAAAACCAGACTAGAGTTCTGTTCATGCAGACAACACCACAGTTGTAACTCAAGGCATATGTGTGTGAGAAGAAAGGGACAGGAAGTGAGTAGCCATCTGTTACTTATCTAGAAGTGATACTGACATCCTGTTCATCATCATAGCCCTGGTCTTTTTCTTTGCTTCCAATTACTAATTTCTTCTATTCTTTTCAGACATTTCTGCCTGAATATGTCACCAGAATTTGAAACTCAATCAGTTTCTCCCCTAAACCAGCTTGGCTTCTTGCTTTTTAACAACATGTTTCATTTCCTGCCACTGGGGCACTTGTGTTTGGCTGTTTTACTGGTGGATGAGGCAAGATGGGAGCTTGGTGTTTGTTCTTTGTCTCTGCCAAGATTTGAAAGTGCTCCTGAAGTCAAACTTGTGAGGGAAAACAATAAGGCAATGTGGTTAATGTAGATCTTTAGCTGCACCCTTGTGATGGTTGCCTATCTAACTTCTTCATTGAAAGTACTGGTCTCTATACTGGGCAAAATGTTTCCTCTGATAAATGGATTCTAATCCATATTGGGGGGTTCATGGGATAAATGGAGGAACTTTCATGAGGTAAAGGGTGGGGGAGGAGGCAAAAGGGTTGGAAAGACAATGGAATGAGACAGAAGTCATTACCCTAGGTACATGTATGACTGTATGAATGATGTGACTCCATGTACACGAGCCACTCACAGCTTTGTAGATTCAAACAGCAATTCTTTATTCCCGAACTCACACCAGCCTCTACACAAACACGTTCAGGGGAAATCTAAGTTCTCCAGCACAATTCACGTCCCAAAACTTTCTCTCCACCAGAACTCAGCGGGAACTCAGGCAGCAGGCACACCCTACTCCCAGCAGGAATAACCTTCAACCTGCAACTTCCCTAAACCCGGATTATTTTAAACCTGGAATGCCCTAAACTTGTCTTAAACCGGAACGCCCTAAACCCAAATTGTCTTAAACCCGGAAACTTCCTAAAACCTGCAGGATACACCCTAATCCTGGATCCACCCTGGTCCTTGAGCAGGGTCACCTTTGTCAAAGACACATGCAATGTCCAAGGCAAGTCCATTTAACATGGGGTACTCTGGCAAGGAAATTTCCATGCGTCATTCCTACTTGGCAATGGCCCTCAGCACATGTACAACCAGAGATGTGAAGAATTCTGCTCCATTTGTGTATTACAATGAATCAAAGAGCTTTCTATTGTCATGTATAACTGATTAGATAGATAGATAGATAGATAGATAGATAGATAGATAGATAGATAGATAGATAGAAAAAGAAAATACTGGTCCCTAGGCCTTAACTGATCAGACTAACTGGCCATTTTTCTGTTAGTCTTATCTACTCACACTGGTGCAAAATGTGCCATTCTGAAATGTCTTAGATGAGTCAAGCTCTAAGCTGCCATTGTTCTACAACTCTGATCCAAAAGTTCTTGCTCATCTGATAATTTTCAAATCATCCTCCCACCTTTCTTGGTGACTTTGAAACTTTACTCCTAACAACCCAAATATCCATCAACTGGTGAGTGAGTAAATCAAATGGAGCTTATCCATGCAGTTATAGCCTGCTGATAATAGGTATCTAATGCCAATCTAATCTAATTATACCAGAAATAAAACTGAGAATTTTCCCTTTGATTTTGGAAACATGAGTATGACCTTAACTTGTCATACGTTTTTTTTAAAGAGAGAGAGAGAGAGAGAGAGAGAGAGAGAGAGAGAGAGAGAGAGAGAGAGAATTTTAATATTTATTTTTTAGTTTTTGGAGGACACAACATCTTTATTTGTATGTGGTGCTGAGGATCGAACCCAGGCCGCACGCATGCCAGGTGAGCGCGATACTACTTGAGCCACATCCCCCAGCCCCAACTTGTCACACTTTTGAGGAACTGTATAGTACACATCTGAGTCTCCCCAACACTTTATTTCCAGAGCTGCCTTCTTCAAGTCCTATACCTCTAACTGGATGGTCAGTCAAAGCACCCCTTCTGTATCCTATTTATAAGGGATGCCCTTCCATTGAGCACAGTGGTGGGCATATAACCCACACAAGTCCAGAGTCCCATGTCAGAGTTGCTTTATGGACACTGGCAGAGATTTGATCCATCCCCTTTATCACAAGCTGCAAAGGTGAAATCTAAGGACTGTTGGCTAAATATCTTTTTTAAATGAAGGAGAAATTCTATCCAATGAGACACCTAAGAGAAGCCATGACATGAAGAACTGAAAGACAACAGTATTATGATGGAGTTAAAACAAAGCTGAAGGTGTAAATAGATAAGAGAGAGAGTTTGATTACATTGTTTGAACTCTAGATCCAGCCATGTCAAACACCAGATTTGCACTGAGCTGTGTGTCAGTAAAGTCCTAGAGGTTTGTTTGTTTTGGGTTTTGCCTCAGCTGAAGTAAATTGGATTTTCAGCATTCAAAACCAAAGGAGTGCTAAATATTTGATCAGGTAAAAGAAATTTTGCTGAAAGACCTTGTGTCTTCAGAGTATATCCACCCTAAGTCAAATGTAATTTTCTTGCTGTTGACAAAAATTCGTTTTTGTTTAGTTCATGGATAAAATAAAAATGAACAGTGATTAAAAAACTATTGGATAATTTCATATGACAGTGATATAATAGGCTAAAAATTAAAATTGGTTCTTTATCAAGTAAAAGATTACTTCCCATACTTAAGGCGTCAATTCTGACATTTGAATTAAAAACATTAAGTAATGCAATGCATTCTTTGATTTGAAGGGAATTATTGCAATCATTATTTGAAGTAAGTCTTAAAGACAAAGCATGAATGATAAATTATGTGAGGAAAAAAATGACCATTTCTGTGAACAATTAACCATTTCCTTTCTTAGAGATATTTACTATAGTTCTTTATTGTAGTCTATTCCAGAGAGAATTAAACATACAGAAAAAAATCCACATCCCAAACCTAATAATCACACAATATATACAGTCAATATTATTTGGGAAGAGTTTGTGCTTATTTTTGCATTAATCACATGAAATAAACTTTTTAATATTTGTCTTCAATGCATTCATTGGTTGAAGTAGTATTGTCTAGTGAGGAATTATTCAATAACCATATGTATTTCCATAGTGCTTTGGGTTCCAATAAGGTAATCAAGGTCCCTGAAGAACTAGTCTTAGAACTGACACAATATCATTTTCATCACATTCTAAAGTACAAAGCAAGTCACAAGGCCAGCCCAGATACAGGGATGGAGAAATAAAATCCACCTTTTGATGGCAGGATCTGTCAACATGAATACTAGGAGAGGAAGCTTTGCAGCAGGTTTGCAAATTGCTATACTTCCGTAGCTCTTCTTCCCTTTATCATTTCTCATATTGCCTCTCTCTACCCTTCTACACCCCAAGAAAATAAAACAGAACAAAAAATTAGAAAGCACTTTTTCTTTAAGTCTGAAAATTAGCAATAATTTCCCTGCAAGACTCAGGTTAAATTCTATTTATCCCTTGGAACTTATATGAATCATTTGAAATTAGAATAATTGATCCTTTCCAATCTTCCAGTTACTTATAAAATATTCAATAAGTATTTACTAAATGTCTCCTACAAGCCCATCATCACTCTGTTGGATGCAAAGAAAAATAAGCCATGGTTCTTACTGTCAGAGATTTAAAAAATCTATTAGTGAGGCTAGAAGTTCCCATTCAGGAAGTTTAATATAATTTGAGACACTAATGCTCAGAGGTATTACAAGGTGACAGATAATCTCCAGGTTTTAAAGAAATAATTCAGAGGAGTGTCTTAAAGATATCAATGAATAACAAAAATAAAACAGGATCATATGGATTATACTTATTGAAATTTATTTAAAACACTTTTTAAAAAAATGAAAAATCAACATTGTTTATTAAGGTATATAGTTGAAAAGATAGAAATAAGGCAAATACGCATTGATAATAAAATGACAATCAGTTATGGAATACCTATGTAGTGAACATTATAAACTCATTAAATAGGATATGTCCATATGAGTTGATTTGGAAGGATTTCTTTTTTTAACTTTTTTTTTTTTTAGTTATAGTTATACACGACACCTTTATTTTATTTATTTATTTTTATGTGGTGCTGAGGATCGAATCCAGGGCCTCTCACATGCTAGGTGAGCACTGTACCGCTGAGCCACAAACCCAGCTCCAATTTGGAAGATTTATATGATGTATTTTCAAATAGGAAGAATGATGCAAAAATTTAATATCACCATAGTTTTGTCAAATAAACAATAACAGTTTTTTTTCCTTTGCTACTATGACATTATGAGACTTCTGGAAAGACATACAATAGGTAATGCACTTTCCCTGATGAACAGAAGGGTAGAGAGGGGGAGTGAGAGGTGATAAAGGGAAGAAATGAAAGGAATAAAAGTTACCAGCTAATAAAGTGCAGAAAATTACAAACATTGCTTTCTCCCCTCATATTCATGTTCCTTGTAACACAACCTTGCAGATCCCATCATCTAGAGGTGAATTTTATTTCTCCACCTGTGAACCTGGGCTGGCCTTGCACTTGCTTTGCACTCTAGGATATGATGAAAAGGATACTGTGTCAGTTCTGAGACTCGTCCTTCAGGGACTTTGATCTCCTTGTTGGAACCCTTTCCAGCCAGGAAACCCTGCCCTAGCCCAAAGCAGCCAACCCCCAGGAGCAGAGCAGCTGGATAACTACAGCTAACCACAGGTGTGTCACTAGTCCCCCTTAAGACCACCATATCACTCATCTGAGCACGGGGTAAGAAACTGCAGGCAACAGAGCTAGGAGTGACTTGATTGTCAATTTAAGTCACTAAATTTTAGGACTATGTGCTGTACAGCACAAACTAACTAATGTAAAATTTCATTAACGAAAAAAATATCACATTACACAAGTGCTTTATAAAGGAACTACTATGGATAGATTATATAACTTTTAGGAAGCATGTAGATGTGTATAATACTTGACACAAGCAAAATTTTAAAAAATTATAGGGATTTAATGGTGAAAAGGGGGTTTCATTTATTTGTCATATGAAGACAAATCTGTTTGTACAAACTCATTTTTCTATTATGTCATTTTTACACTTATTTGTAGGAGATCTTTACATATACCCTTTATAAGGCCTAGGTTTGTTACATATGTTACAATGCATTCTTCCTGCTCTGTGGATTAACTTTTAAACCTTAATATTTTATTTTTGATGAGCAGAATTTCTATTTTTTTTCTTTTATGGTTAGAACAGTCTATATTCTGTTTAAGAATACTTCTTCCACCCTGAGGTCATGAAGGTAGTCTCTTAAAATCCTCAATTAGGACTTCTCATCCTTCACATTTATATCTATCCTTAAATCAGTTTGGTGAATGGATTAGAATAGAAATCAAGTTGCGTTGCTTTTCCCGTGTGGATAAGCAATTTTCCCATTATCTTTATTGTTGAAAATGCTCTCCTTTCCCTCAATCCTGTGTAATCATAATTTCTCACAAACCAAGTACTGTTTGTGTAGCCTTTTTGTGAACTCTACTTATTTCATCACTCTATTCTTTGATTCTTGCATCAGCGGCATACTATTTAAATAACTTTATATAGTGTAACTAATATTCAGAAGATCAAGTCTTCCTACCGTAAGCTGCTTCTATAAGAATGTTTTGGCTATTTTTGCCCCTTGGGGATTTACACATAATTCTAGAAACAACTTGTCAAGTTTCATTTAAAATACCTACTGGTGTTTTAGCTGCCAATGTATTGCACTAGAGGATCAGATATATCCTCAACATAGTGTTTTCCAGTTTTTAAACTCTGTGTATCTCTGCATGTATGCTGCATTTTAAAATTTTCTTACAGTATTGTAGAGTTTTATTGTAGAGATCTTTTTTTGTTAGATGTCGATTTGTGAGATTTTGATGTTGTTAGATGTCAATTATTTTTTGTTAGATGCAGCCACATACACGATATATTTGATGCTGTTGTGATATCTTTCTTAAGCATGACATTTTCAAACTGTTTATGACATATAAAAATGAAATAAACTAGTGTGGCACATTGCCTGTAATTCCAGTGACTCAGGAGGCTGAGGCAGGAGAATTGTAAGTTTGAGACAGCCTCAGCAACTAAGCAAGGTGCAAGGCTCTAAGCAATTTAGTAAGACCCTTACTCAAAATAAAAAATTAAAAGGGCTGGGAATGTGGATCAGTGCTAAAGCACCTCTTGCTTCAATCCCCGGTACAAAAAATAAAGAAAGAAAGAAAAAGAAAAGCAGAATCATAGATTATTCACATTCACTGATTCAAGTAAAAAGTTGACAGAGGGTTCTATTTCTTCATTTACAATCCTCAGACCTTTTATTTTGTTTCCTTTTATCCTTTGGTGTGCTAGCTAGGACCTCTAGTAGAATGTTGAGTTGTGGTAATTTCATTTCCAAATTCAAGATGAAAATTCAATATTTTAATATTAAGTATAATATTCTCTCAGTTTTTTTCCAAAACGTTGTCATCTGCAAACATTTGCATTTCTAGTTTACCAAGAGGGCTTTTTAAAAATTGTTATTATTAATGGTTGTTGAATTTTATCATGTTCTTTTTCTAATCTGTTGAGATAGTTAACTTTGTATTTATTTATTTATTTTTAAATACACAACAACAGTGGAATGCATTATAATCTTTATTACACATATAGAGCACAATTTTTCATATCTCTGTATATAAAGTATGTTCACGCCACCTTATGCCGTTATACATGTATTCTTTTTGCATTACACTTCTTAATACACATATATACCACAATTTTTCATAACTCTGTTTGTATATAAGGTATGTTGACCCCAAATTCAAATCTTCATACATGTATTTTGTATAATGATGACCATCACATTCCACCATCCTTGCTAATCCCCTTCCTCGTCCCTTTCCCTCCCACCCCTCTTCCCTATGTAGAATTAATCTAATCCTCCCATGCTCTCCCTCCCATCCCACTATGAGTCACCCCCCCTTATATCAGAGAAAACATTTGGCATTTTTTGGGGGGGGATTGGCTAACTTCACTTATGAGATAATCAACTTTTTAATCTTCTTTACATGTGGTAAATTACATTGACTTTCCATGTTAAGCCAACTCAGCATTCACAGATTAAAATCCACTTGTCAAAATACTCATTTTTACATACGGATGACTTTGATTTACAAATATTTGTTAGAGATTTGTATGTCTTTATTTATGAAAGAAATTTCCCTGTAATAAGCCTCTAGTAATGAGTTGTCAGGATCTAGAATTAAGGTTATGCTGTCTAATTATTTATATTATTTTTACTTAAATGGGAAATTTCACTGAAGACACCACCTGGTTCTGATTATTTTTCACCTATTTTCTTTAAAATAGTAGTTATGGTAGTTTCGATGAAGAGATTCAATATCTGAATCATACATGGGTCTGTTTATATTGCCTTACCTCTTTGCAATCATTGATCCTGTTTCTTTGCATCTTTGTTAACTCATGTGAATTATAGAGTTTTTGTAATTCCACTTCATAAAATTTGAAGATTTTATTTAAAAAAAGAAGCACACAAAGTCAGTGTGTTCCATATCGAAATATAGTTTGCTGCATTTTCTGGTTTATTTAATGCTTTTTAAAGCACAAAATGGGGTCTGCTTTGAAATATACATGGCCTGAAGCATCAAAGATTTATGCAAACAGGGAAAAGTCTCAGTAAAAATTAAAATAGAAATGAATCGGTATAAAGATAGAGCATTTTGAAAAGTAAAGTACCTATAAATTGAAATTTGTAAAGGTAAAGGGAAACTACTCTGAAAGTGATCCACAGCAAGTCTCTAAACTTATACTATTAGAAAAATAATGGTGTGGAATTAGCAAACTATACTTAGATATTTAAAATCAAAATGTGACAGAAAACCAGAGCTAAAAAAATATTTGTTTTCTCTATTTTTCTAAAAGTTCTCTTAGGAACTACTTATGAAATGTTTCAATTAACTGCAAACTCAGATAGCCCTTTCATGAATATTCCGAAATCAAAAGTACAGGACAAAGTGTAACTTTCTCCCCAATGCTCCATGGAATTTCTACTTTTGTGAAAACCATTTTTGGTTTCTATAAACACCCAACTATGGTAGCCTGTATTGGACATGCATGGATACTCTAATTTCAATGGGGAGAAGGAGTAAGATTTCATGCTAGGTCATAAATATTGTTTTATTTGCATTAATAAGACCACATCTTGTTCAAGTAAGAGAAAATATATTTACTAAGGTATAACTTGAAATATTTTTTCTGAAAAATACTTTCTACAAATATGCTTATTCCCTTTTTATTTGTTAAAATAAAGAAATGTTAGCTTTATGGCTTTTTCCTTGTTTGGATTTTTCTAAGAAAATGAAATGGAAAATATTTGCACAAAAAATAACAAAACTAATTTTTAAAATTTGAAATGTGATTTTTAAACAAGGAATTGAGTACATTTAATTAATGACAGAGAACAATTATGGAGCCCATGTATAGAAGCAGAATGCATTTTTGCCTTCAGTTACAGTCACATTAAAATAAGAAAATGTGCCTAT